>NC_057799.1:332833032-333143553 GCF_018294505.1 Triticum aestivum
GCGGCGTTGTTCGTCCGGCCGGCGGCGGACGTGTCCGGTGGCGGCGGAGGGCGATTTGCTAGGGTTTCGACCCGGATTTCGGAGGGGGAGGTGTTTATATAGGCATAGGGAGCTAGGAGAGTCCAAATGAGGCACGGTTTTCGCCCACACGATCGTGATCGAACGACTGAGAGCATGGAGGTGACTTAAGTGGGTTTTGGGCTGTTTGGAGGGGGGTTTCGCTGCAACACACAAAAGGACTTTGCGGTTACCCGGTTAACCGTTGGAGTATCAAACGACCTCCAAATGGAACGAAACTTGACAGGTGGTCTACCGGTGGTATACCAAGGCCACTTGGCAAACCTCGGTCCATTCCAAGAATGTTCAACATCCGCTCACGAAAATAAACAAGAGGGGTGCGCCGGTGCATGTGGGAGTGTCGGATTGCAAAACGGACAACGGGGAAAATGCTCGGACGCATGAGACGAACACGTATGCAAATGAGATGCACATGATGACATGATATGGGATGCATGACATGAACAAAATGCAAAACGAAAGACAAAAACCCGACCACGAAGGGAATATCATAACACATAGCCGAAAATGGCAAGAGTTGGAGTTACGAATATGGAAAGTTACATCCGGGGTGTTACAGAGAAGGAGAAGCAGGCCGCCACCCAGGCAGCGGCTGATCGCCAGGCGGCGCTGAAGGACGTCGAGGCCGCCCAGGATCGCTGCTGGGCGCTGGAGGCCGAGCAGAAGACCCTGCGCAGCGAGCATGCAGAAGAAGCCCGTAGCCGCAAGGCGGAGGAGGAGAAGATGAAGGCTCGGGAGGATGCCATCAAGGGTTGCAACGCCGAGCTAGAGCAGTCTGCGAAGGCGCGGGCCACTGAGCGCGGCCGGCTGGAGGAGCTGGAGCGGAAGGTGGGGGCGGGGAGGCCGAACTTGACGCCAAGGCGAATGTTCTGGCCGAGGACCGCGCGGCCTTCGCGCTCCTCGAAGAGAGGTCTCGCGTGGCACTGAAGACACTCTATGAGAAGGGCTTGGAGAAACCACTGACCACTGATGAGGACGGCCCCACCCAACTGCTTCCTTTCTTGGTCGAGGCACTCGAGGAAGTTGTGAGCAGCATCGGCCCCGTGGCAGAGGAAGAGGCTCGCGTCCTCTCCTCAGCTGCGCTGATGCGCGTCTTCAGCCACCTCCATCTTTGCGACCCTACCGCCCGCCTTGACGAGCTGCTAGAGCCTGCGGACGACGAACACTGTGCAGCCGCTGCCGCAGTCGTGAACGGTCAGGTGGAGGCCCTGCTAAAGAAGTTCCGCGCCTTTGCTCCCGCGCCTTCGACCGGCGGTGCTACCGATCCTGCAGCTCCGGCCGCTGGTACGGGTGAAGGCGATGCCACCAAGAAGGGAGCACCCCTTGCAGGCGACAGGGACGCCCAGGGATGACTTGCTTGCGGCTGCTTTCCTGTTTTACTCCTGCAACATGCATCATGCCTCGTGGAGGCGTTTAAACTTGCGTTTGGTATTGCGAGAAAAATATGTCTTGTAATATTTGCTTTGAGATTTTGTGATTTCCTTCCCATTTGCTTTACGTTCTACGTCGGCAGAGCCCGACCGCACGCATACCTCAACCGCCGTTGGGTCGTCCGGATCACCAGGACGAGTCCAAGGAGTGAGGGGCTACGTGGCCTGTTAGGCTCCTGAGTCGCGATGCTCAGGAGTCCCCCTTGACGTGCAAACAGCATGTGGAAAGGAAATGCAGGGATAGGTGTAGTGTTCTGCGTTGGCAGGGCCCGGCAGCGCGCATACCTCAGCCGCCGTTGGGTCGTCCGGAGACCAGGACGAGACGAAGGAGTGAGGAGCTATGTGACCAGTTAGGTTCCTGAGTCGCGATGCTCAGGAGTCCCCCTTGACGCTCAAACGACCTCCATACCTTTGTCCTCGCCGAGGCTCGGCTCGGGAGGAGCGCGCGACGACCAGCTCCGGGGACCCTGGCTGGGCGGCATACGCTCGGGCGTGACCCGAGCGCAGCCCCCATGTCCAGCACCCTCGCACGACTCTCCCGAGGGGAGGTTTTGCAATGAGGCCGGACACTGAGCTCAAGGGCTCCCTGAGGTTGATACGGTCATGGGGCCGCCCTCAGTTGTTTATCACCAGCGCGGAGCATAGCACTTCTGCACTTTCACGGGCATAGCCGCTCCTCGACAGTGTCGATGGCCAGCGCAGAGCATGGTGCTTCCACTGGTACGTGGGAGGGCACTCCCTACTGCGGAGAGCCCCCGGGGCGTGTACAGCCCCGCCCTGACACGTGGCTTGCACGGCAGGGCTAGACGAGGTGTGTCTGGGCACTCGTGAGCCAGCACGGGACTCACGAGGCCCTACCTCAAGGCGGGTTGCGTCTGGTCCTGATTCTTGATAGTTGTGGTGGCCCTGCGAGATGGTTAGACAACCTGCACCGAACGAATCTCCTGAGGTTATCGCGTGAGAAGGCCAAGCACCAACGACCCCAGGAGGTGACGTGAACGGGACCGGCCCGCCAGACAGAGCTCAGCCGTTGGATTTATCGACACTGCAGGGATGGGCCTGAGCACAGACGCCGTGCCTAGCCTTCTTATGCAAAGGGCCCTGAAGAAAGACGATCGACGCGTGGCTCCCATGGCGGGTGACAGTCAAGCAGGTGATAACCATAGATAGGTGAAGCATGGAAATCAAACTAGCTCAGGTAAATGCAAGAACGATACATGCCACCAGGCTGGACCCGAGCGGCTTGGGGATGATGCAGCCCGAGGGGCACCCCCAGCAAAGTAAACTAGAAATGTAAAGGGATACATGCCACAGGGACGGACCCACGCGGCCTGGGAATGATGCAGCCCGAGGGGCGCCCCCAGCAAAGTAAGCTAGAAATGTAAAGGGATACATGCCACAGGGACGGACCCACGCGGCCTGGGAATGATGCAGCCCGAGGGGCGCTCCCAGCTAAACAAACTTGGAAGATGTCACCTGGTTCTGTTGATGAAGGAATGTTGAGGCAGCTGAAGACGCGTGGTGAAGGGGGTCGTTCCTCACGAGCCACCGGGGCCCTGAGCCTCAGGAGGCTCTGGGGGTCCAGGCGGTTCCTTGAGGACCACCTCCATCTCCGCCTGGACTGTGTGGTCCCTGGTCTCCTGAGCTGCTAGGATGCTCCACAGGTTGCGCTGGAAGGCGGATGCCACGCTCGGCAGGCCAAAAGGCATGCGAACGTAGCTATGGGGCGGGCCCTTGCAGCGTCCCACGCGCGAAGGCCAGAAAGGCTCCTGAGATGCGGCTCTCTTGAGCCCTGGGATGTCGATGCAGATGCGCAGCCCACCATCCTCGCCGGGATGGGGAGCCGCGCTGGGTGAGCGGCGGTTGCCGTGCATGGCTCTTGCATCCTGCAATTCCTGAGTGGTCTTGATGATGAACTCCTGAGCGCCGGGCGCTCCTCATCCAGTGTCCTCCTGAGGGAAATGTGCTGCAAAGAACGCCTCCATGTAGTGCCCGAGCGCCTCCCTCATGACGTTGGCAAGGTCTGAGGCCCTCTAGAAAAGAGCCCCCGAGCCCTGCCCGAGGAGGGCGCCGGGCGCGCCTTCCTATGCGAGGGAGGGAGGTGCCCCGGGCGTAGGCACTGATCCTGACGTGGTTCCACCTGCGGCGCCATTCTCCTGAGGCTCGGCGCGGAGTAGCTGCTTCTTCTTCTTGGGGATGACCTCAAGAGGGTACTGTGCTGCATTGTTGTCGGGGTCTTCGATTGACGCTGACTGGAAGGCGTGCTCGAGGGAGCACACCGCATCTCTTTCCTCGCAGGGGACTGTGATGATCCCGCCACTTCCTGGCATCTTGAGCACGTTGTACCGTGGTGCGTCACTGCGATGAACTTGGCCAAGGCCGGATACCCGAGGATGGCATTGTACGGGAGACAGATGTTGGCGACGTCGAAGTCGATGAGCTCGGTGCGGTAGTTGTCGCGCTGTTTGATGGTGACAGGGAGGCGGACCTGCCCTATCGGCGTGGTGGAACCGTCAGTCACTCCTGAGAAAGGCTTGGTAGGTTGAAGCTGGTCATAGGGCACTTGGTGGCTGTTGAACGTCTCGACGGACAGGACGTTATTAAGCCCTGCGCCGCCGTCGATGAGGATCTTGGTAACTTGCACGTTGGTGATGACGGGTGAGCAAAGGGTCGGGAGAGCGCCAACGGTGGTCACGCACTTGAGCTGATCTGCCGAACTGAAAGTGATGGCACACTTGGACCACCTAAGCGGGCGTGTGGCCTCGAGCCGGGCAAGGACTGCGTTCACCTCGCGGGCAAACTGCTTGAAGATTCACTAAGAGGCTGGGGATTGAGCTCCACCCAAGATGTAGGCGATCGCTCATGGCTCCTGGAAACCCCCAGCCACCTTGTCCTGATGGTTGTCGTCGTTCCTTCTTGGTGGCGGCGGCAGCGGAGGAAGCCCAACATTGCCCTGAGGACGGTCCTCGCGAGGTTGATCCCTCCAGGCGCCCTCGCGAGGCTGGTCCTGCCAGTGGTCCTCACGAGGTCGGTCGCGCCACTCCTGGCGAGGGCCACGTTCGTCCCAGCATCCTCCGCCACGTCCTCCTCCGCGGCCGTAGCCCCGGCCGTTGCGCTTGGGGCGTCGACCGAGGCATCCATCCCGAATGGCCCTGAGCTCCTGACAGTCGTTGGTGTTGTGGCTGTGAACGTTGTGGAAGGCACAGAACGGTCGGCTGCTCTTGGATGACTCAGGCTGGTCGCGGCCGCGCTTCGTGTCCGGCTCCACCGGAAGGACGGCTGCTCCCTTGCGCTTCAAGTCTTTGGCCTTGGCTTTCTTCTCCTCCAAGTCGACAGCTGGGAGCTCGAGGAGGGAAAGGCGCCCTTCCTCAGCCCTTGCGCACTTGGTCGCCAGGTTGAACAACTCCAGGGATGTGCACTGCTCCTCATGGATGGCGAGCTCCTTCTTCATCTTGACATCGTGGACACCATCAGAAAACGCGGAGATGATGGCCTCATCCGTCACCTTCTGGATCTTGAGGCGAACGTTGTTGAAGCGTTGGATGTACTTCTGGAGGGTCTCCCCTGGCTGCTGCTTGACACGGTGTAGGTCACCCGCAGCCGAAGGACGGTCGCGAGTGCCCTGGAAGTTGGCGACAAAGCGGTCACGCATCTCATTCCAGGAGGAGATGGAGCCTGGAGGCAGGTTCAGGAGCCAGGAGCGGGCACCATCCTTGAGAGCCATGGGGAACCAGTTCGCCATGATTTTTTTGTCGCCGTTGGCCGCCTTGATGCTCAGCTCGTAGAGCTGCAGGAACTCCGCAGGGTCGGGGGTGCCGTCGTAGCGAGGAGGCAGGTCTGGCTTGAACATGCCCGACCATGCGACGCTACGCAGCTCGGGAGTGAAGGCGCGGCAGCCGGCGGTGGCCACCGGGACCCTTAGCTGATCTGGAGCTTGGCCTTGATGCCCATGCACCACCATCGCAGGCGGCGCATGGTCTTGTCGCAAAGGTGCTGGGAGCGCGGGAGCGTTTTCTTGCGGACGAGGAACTTCTTGGTATATTCCTTCTTCGCGGACGGGCGCCCGACGCAGCGGGTCGCGCCGCGGGGCCGCACGCCTTGGTGCCAGGACGCCGTCTCGGTGCGGAGGTGGCGGCGGCGGTGCTCCATGGGCCATGTCACCCGCAGTTGGCGGAGGGCGAGGCAGCGAGAGGGACGGCGCGAGGGAGCCCCCTGCGGCGCTGAAGAGATCAGCGATGCAGTCCAGCCAGTCCTCGTAGAGGTCGTCAATGGGACGGTAGCACAGGAGTTCGCGTGCCATGCACAACGCGGCCTGCGCGTCCGTGGGGGCGCGGCGGGCGTGAGACGGCGAGCCGGCCGGGGTCAGCGACGGAGTGGCGGTGCGACCGTCCCGCCGCACCGAGGGGTGCAGAGAGGACGCTTGCTGCTCGTTCCCCGCCGGGTCAGTGACGGCGTTCGCGGCAGGCGACGGAGAACGACGGGGAGGCCCGCCGACGGGAGCTGTCTGAACGGCGTAGGTGGCGAGGGCGGCCCGGCGCTCAACGCGAGCTCGGCGAGCGTCCGCCATGGAGACGACGAAGCGATGGGGCGCGGATCGACGGAAGGAAAGCTTCGGCGCACCCCTACCTAGCGCGCCAAATGTCAGATTTTGGGTTCCGGCAAAACCCTTGTGGTTCGAACACTGGGATGCACGCGAAGATCTCCCCCTACCTGATCAAGCCCTCAACCTCACTACGATCTCATAGGCTAGCTTGACGAACTCGCAACACAAGAGACACAAGGTTTATACTGGTTTGGGCCACCGTTGTGGTGTAATACCCTACTCCAGTGTGGTGTGATGGATTGCCTCTCAGGCTAAGGATGAACAGTACAAGGGGAAGAACAGCCTCCTGAGGAGGGTGCTCTTGTGCTCGGTGAATGTGTCTTTTGGGTGAGGATGGCTCAAGATGATATGCCTCCTACTGTGGTGGCTAGTCCTATTTATAGAGGCCCTGGTCCTCCTCCAAAATATTGAGCGGGAAGGGAGCCAACAACGGCCAATTTATAAGGGGACAGCTAGTACAAGCTATCCTGACAAAAGTAGTCTTCGCCTGCAAAAGGCTCTGGTGGTGACGCCGTCTTGGGCTCCACGGTGACCTCCATCCTGCCGTCCTGCTCATCTTGGTCTCATTGCACCGATATGAAAACCTTTTCCTGATGCCTCGGTACTCATCGCCTGCGCTTGCCTCCTTAGCACCAAAGAGGAAACGAGGATACTGTGCGTGCTAGCGCCCGCCTGATCTTGGTCGTCACGGCTGACATCGTAGGAACCTCGCGAGGTTCGCCTCGCCTTGATCTCTCCGCCCCTCGCGAGCCGGCCTGGTGAGACCGCTCCCGAGGAGGTCTCGTGTGGTCCGCCTCGCTAGGCTTGGCCCCTCGTGAGGGTCTTGAGTGCTTGCTGGTGAAGACGGGTCATATTGGGCCGCGAGTGGAGCCACGCCGTGGGCCGCAGGCAGGCAAGTCTGGGGACCCCCGTTCCCAGAACGCCGACACTTTGTCCCGTCCTGGTGATCCGGACGACCCAACGGCGGCTGAGGCCCGCGCGGAGCCGGGCCCTGCCGACGCAGAACACTAAAGCAACGGGGAGGAAATCGCAGAATCCTAACAAATTATTACAAGACATATTGTTTCTTCAAATACCAAACATAAGTTTTAACACCTCCACGAGGCACGGTGCATGTTGCAGGAAATAAAGGTGGAGGGAAGTGCCGCCAACAAGCCTTCTCTTCAACCCTGGGCGCTGTCATCGCCCACAAGAGGTGCCCCTCCGTCGGCAGCATCGCCATCGCCCGTGCCGTCTGTTGTGGCCGTAGGGTCAGCAGCACCATCAGCCGGAGGCGCGGCGTCGATGTCGAGGAACTTCTTCAGCAGGGCCTCCACCCGGTCCTTCACTGCTTCGGCAGCGGCTGTGCAGTGCTCCTCGTCCACAGGCTCAAGCAGAGCACTGAGGTCGACGCCAGGGTCGCGAAGATAAAGGTGGCTGAAGACGCGCGTCAAAGCCAAAGAAAAGAGCGCGCGGGCTTCCCCCTCCACCATGGGGCCGACCCCATTAACAACGCCCTCGAGCGTCATGACGAGCTGAGGGAGTAGCTCGGCGGGGCCTTCCTCAGCAGTCACCAACGGCTTCTTCAAACCCCTCCCATAGAGCTCCTGCAGTGGCTTGCGGTACTGCAGCTCAAGAGAGGTGAAGGCTGCATGGTTTTCGACAAGAACCTTCGCCTTGGCATCCAGCTGGGCGTTCTCCGCCTCCACCTTCTCCTTCAGCTCCTCCAGGCGGCTGCGCTCCACGACCTGCGCCCGCGCCGACTGCTCCAGCTCGGTGTCACGACGGACGACCGCATCTTCCCGAGCCTTCATCTTCTCCTCCCACGCCTTGCGCTGACGAGCCTCGACGGTGCGCTCATTGCGCATGGTCTCCAGCTCGGCCTCCGCCAACTGGCAGTGCTCCTTGGCAGCCTCGGCATCCTTCAGCGCTGCGTCAGGGGCAGCCGCGGCCAGGCCAGCGGCCCGTTCACCCACCTCGGAGGCTACTATGGCCTCGCTCCATGCCACCCTAACAGACGCGTCGGATCGCAGCCACCCCGAGATCAACTCCAGGCGCCCTGACGCCAGGCGACGGTCGGCGCCTTGAAGGTCGCCCCGAAGCTGGGTCAGCGCGGAAAGAGCCTCCTCCAGAGCGTCAAGCGAAGCAGGAGGATCATGGCCCAGCGGCATGATGGGAGGAGGAGGCAGCGTCAGCGCCAAGGCCTGCAAGTTGGCAGTAGCAGAAGAGGCCAGGGGCTCCTGAGCCTTCGGAGCTTCAGCAGGCAAGCTGGGGGCGGGTGCCTCCGGAGCCGGCGTGGCTACGGAGATCGCCTTCTCCTGAGGCCGGGCCTCCGAACCTCGCGAGGATGACCCAGCCGCTGAGGCACGAGAGCCATCACCGTCCTTCCGCGCTGAAGGTGGGACGGCCGCGGTAGGCTGCTTGGTCTCAGAGGATGCGGTCGCCCTTCTTCTTCTTCACCACTAGCGTTGGCCTAACAGTACAAGGAGGAGGCATCAAGAAACTATGGCAAGGACAGGAACAAAAGACCAGGGCAGAGCGCTTACTGGTCCACGGCGGCGTACTCCCTCACCCTCTTCTGAAGCACCAAGCCCGAAGGCTTCGCAGCCTAGGGCACCAGCGCGCGAGCCCCAGGAGCAGGTAAGGGTACAGCAGCCGGATCCACAGCAGCGCCACCGACAACTAAGCGGAGGCACCGTCTCGGGAGATCAGCGCCGATCTGCTCTTCATTGGGACCCCGGCCTGCGGCTTCTATGGGGGGATGCCCTTGGACCTCATGGTGACCCCATCGGGGCACAGCGACTGCCTCACCGAATGCTCGTCGTCGTTAGGGAGGGTGCGGAGGAGATCGGCCAGGCACGGAGGAGAAGTCTCCCCCGCCCCCTCCCGTGTCGCCTCCCAGTCCGACCCCTCCTCCTGGCCGGACTCGCCGGAGGACAACACCACCGGGGCCTCAGTGGGCGCCGGTGGCACGAGCCCGCGCTCGTTGAAGACAGGCATGGCGGCGGCAATCTCCACCCCATCCGGGTGGCAGTACAGCGAAAGAGGAGTCTCTAGCGGGTACCCCTGGTCCTCCCCGACCAGGAGGTGGAGGGCCTTGTCCAGTTCCTCGTCAGACAAGGCGTCCGGGCGCAGGCGGAGGTCGCCTCCCTCATCGGTGTGCGGCCAGGCACTGCGCCTGGAACTCCTTGACGATCATGGCCCCCGTCAGCTTCTCCGCCTTCGGGTCGTCTGGCTTCAGGTCGGCCACCATCCTCTCCAACATCTGCTTCGCCCGGGGGTCGGTGAGCTTGGCGCTATTCCACCCCTCGTGAGGCGCAGGCATCCCCGTCGGCAGCGCCAACCGAGGGTAGGAGCTCTTAGTATTCATGAGGACCAACTTGTTCCTGAAGCCCTCCACCTTCTTCCTGGCTCTTGAGATTGCGTTGCTTCTGTTGGCCGCGACGAAGTTGGCGCACCCTGAGCACTGGCCCTCCTTATTCTAGAGGTAGAAGAAATGGCAAAGTAGCGCCACGGACGGCATCACCCCCACGAATGCCTCGCAGTAAAAGGCAAAGATCGATAGGAGGAGGACGGAGTTGGGATGAAGATGGAGGGGGTGGATATCGTAATGGCTAAGGACAGCATAGAACAAGTCAGAGAAAGGATGGACCAGCCCCGCGAAGACGTTGTGCATGAAGAAAGGATAGAAGGTACTGCCCGACGCCTCCGGCTCGGTGGAGCCGGCCCGGAGCACGGTCTCTTTCCCCTCGTTGCTGCCGCCTGCCGTCATTAGGAGCACGGCGGTGAGGTTCTTCCCCGAGACCGTAGGCGCGTTCAAGGCAGGCACGAACCAGGAGGGAGAGCGCGCGGCCTTCGCCTTGTCGGACGCCATCGGCTGCAGGTTCAGGGAGGAGTTCTGGCGGATCTGGAGTCTCTTGGGGCAAGGAGGAGAAGGGGATCTGGAGCAAGACAACGGAAGGAAATGAAGGCTCTGTAGCGTGCGCCAGCCTTTTGTCAGGCGAGAACGGTTGTCGAGGCAGCATGGGGAAGTGGAGGCACCCACGTCCCATAAATCTCCATGCATCGACCAAGGCCGTAGGTGGTTGGGGCCCGCAACGCTCTGCACGTGCCCTTTGGCTTCGCCTCGAAGCCAAGTTCGAGCGCGCCTTGGGCCCGGGGGCTACTGTCGGCGTTCTGGGAACGGGGGTACCCAGACTTGCCTGCCTGCGGCCCGTGGCATGGCTCCATCAACGGCCCGGTACGACCCAGCTTCAACAGCAATAGCTCAAGACCCTTGCGAGGGGCCAAGCCTCGTGAGGCAGACGACACCAAGACCTCCCTGGGGGCGGCCTTGCTAGGCTGGCTCCCGAGGAGCAGAGATATCTATGCAAGGTGCAACTCGCGAGTTTCACATGACGTTAGCCATGACGACCAAGGCTAGGCGAGCGCCAGCGAGCGCAGTGTACCCGTTTCCTCTTTGGGGCCAAGGAGGCAAGCGCAGGCGTGGAGTCCCGAGGAATCAAGCAAAGGTTACCTATCGGTGCAACAAGACCAAGACCACCAGGACAGCAGGACGGAGGTCATCGCGTAGCCCACAGCGGCGTCACCACCAGAGCCTTTGGCAGGCGGAGACTACGTCAGGATAGCTTGTACTAGTTGTCTCCCTTCAAATTTGGCCGTTGTGGGATCCCTTCCCGCCTACATTTGGGAAGAGGACCAAGGCCACTATAAATAGGACATAGCCACCACCGTAGAACAAGATCTTGGATCGGATCCATTCCACCAAGGCCAACTCACCAGCTCATCGAGCTCAAGAACACCTCACCTCCTGAGGTTGTTCATCCACTGTACTAGTTCATCCTCAGCCCCTCGAGGCAATCCACCACCAAACTGGAGTAGGGTATTACACCGCAAGGTGGCCCGAACCAGTATAAATCCCTGTGTCTCTTGTTCCTTGGGTTCGTCGAGCTTGGCCAAGGAATCATTGAGTAGACAGGCTGGGGAGAGAGTGTTCTTCATGCGCACCCCAGAGTTCGAACCTCTCAAGGGTCTGCGGAACCCCGAATCCGACAATGCTTGAGATAGAACTGCTCACAATATATTGCAGTCTGGATTCTACTGGCCTACTCTCTTCAAGGATGCCCGTAAGTACGTCTCTTCTTGTGATGAATGTCAAAGGATAGGTAATATCGGTAAGCGTCAAGAAATGCCTATGAATTATTCACTTTTTGTTGAACCATTTGGTGTTTGGGGATATGATTACATGGGACCTTTTCCTTCCTCTAATGGGTATACACATATTTTGGTTGTTGTTGATTATGTTAATAAATGGGTAGAAGCTATTCCAACCAGTAGTGCTGATCACAACACCTCTATTAAAATGCTTAAGGAAGTTATTTTCCCAAGGTTTGGAGTCCCTAGATATTTAATGACTGATGGTGGTTCACACTTTATTCATGGTGCTTTTCATAAAATTCTTGCCAAGTATGATGTTAACCATAGAATTGCATCACCTTATCATCCTCAGTCCAGTTGTCAAGTTGAACTTAGCAATAGAGAATTAAAATTAATTTTGCAAAAGACTGTCAATAGGTCTAGGAAGAATTGGTCTAAGAAATTAGATGATTCACTTTGGTCTTATAGAACAGCATATAAAAACCCTATGGGTATGTCCCCTTATAAAGTGGTCTATTGAAAGGCTTGTCATTTGCCTCTTGAATTAGAACATCAAGCATATTGGGCAATTAAAGAACTCAATTATGATTTCAAACTTGCTGGGGAAAAGAGGTTATTTGATATAAGCTCTGTCGGCATCCTGGGAACGGGGGTCCCCAGACTTGCCTACCTGCGGCCCACGGCGTGGCTCCACCAGCGGCCCCGTACGGCCCATCTTCACCAGCAAACACTCAAGACCCTCGCGAGAGGCCAAGCCTCATGAGGCGGACAACACAAGACCTCCTCGGGAGCGACCTCACTAGGCTGGCTCGTGAGGGGCGGAGAGATCAAGGCAAGGGACACCTCGCGAGGTTCCTGTGATGCAAGCCATGACGACCGGAGCCAGGCGGGCGACAGCGCGCAGTGTCCTCGTTTCCTCTTTGGTCCTAAAGGGGAAAGCGCAGGCGAGGAGTCCCGAGGCGTCAGGTAAAGGTTTCCATATCGGTGCAACGAGACCAAGACCAGCAGGACAGCAAGACGGAGGTCACCGTGGAGCCCAAGACGGCATCACCACCAGAGCCTTTGCCAGGCGAAGACCACCTTTAGTCAGGATAGCTTGTACTAGTTGTCCCCCTTCAAATTGGCCATTGTGGAATCCCTTCCCGCTCAATATTTGGGGAGACGACCAGGGCCTCTATAAATAGGACTAGCCACCATCGTAGGAGGCAACGTTTTGAGACCATCCTCACACTCAAAAACTGATTCAGATCATCCTCACCCACACAAGCCCACCAAGCACAAGAACACCTCTCCTCAGGGGGCTGTTCTTCCCTTGTATTGTTCATCATCAGCCCAAGAGGAAATCCACCACACCACACTGGAGTAGGGTATTACACCACAATGGTGGCCTGAACTAGTATAAATCTCGTGTCTCTTGTGTTGCGGGTTCGTTGAGCTAGGCTTTGAGATCACAGTGAGGCTGAGGGCGTGATTAGGTAGGGGGAAATCTTCGTGCGCACCCCAGTGTTCGAACATCAAGGGTTTTGCCGGAACCCGAAATCCGACATTTGGCGCGCCAGGTAGGGGTGCGCCGAAGCTTTCCTTCCATCGATCCGTGTCTTGTCGCTTCATTGCATCCATGGCAGACGCTCGCCGAGCTCGCGCTGAACACCGGGCCGCCATCGCCGCCCGCGTTGCTCAGACGGCTCCTGTCGGTGGGCCACCCCGTCGTTCTCCGTCGCTTGGCGCCAACGCCGTCACCGGCCCGGCGAGGAATGAGCAGCAAGCATCCTCGATGCACCCCTCGGTGCGGCGGGACGGCCGCACTGCCACTCCGTCGCTCACCCCGGCCGGCTCGTCGTCTCACGCTCGTCGCGCTCCCACGGACCCGCATGCCGCGTCACTCATGGAACGTGAACTCCTGCGCTACCGCCCCGTCGACGACCTCTACGGGGACTGGCTGGACCGCATCGCCGAGCTCGTCAGCGCCGCAGGGGGCTCCCCTGCGCCATCCCTCTTGTTGCCTTGCCCTCCGCCAGCTGCGGGCGACATGGCTCATGGAGCGCCACCACCACTACCTCCACACCAAGACGGCGTCCTGGCGCCAAGGCGTGCGGCCCCCAGGCGCGACCCACCGCGTCGGGAGCCCGCGCATGAAAAAGGAAGCTGCCAAGAAGTTCCTCGTCCGCAAGAAAATGCTCCCGCGCTCCCAGCACCACTACGGCAAGAACGTGTGCCGCCTGTGGTGGCGGTGCGCGGACATCAAAGGCAGGCTCCACATCAGCAAAGGGTCCTGGTGGCTACCGCAGGCTGCCGCGCCTTCACTCCTGAGCTGCGTAGCATCGCATGGCCGGGCAAGTTCAAGCCAGACCTGCCTCCACGCTACGACGGCACCCTCGGACCCGCGGAGTTCGTGCAGCTCTACGAGCTGAGCATCGAGGCGGCCAACGGCGACGAAAAGGTCATGGCGAACTAGTTCCCCATGGCTCTCAAGGACGGCGCACATTCGTGGCTCCTGAACCTGCCTCCAGGCTCCATCTCCTCCTGGAACGAGATGCGTGACCGCTTCGTCGCCAACTTCCAGGGCACTCGCGACCGCCCTCCGGCCACAGGTGACCTGCGCCGCGTCAAGCAGCAGCCAGGAGAGACCCTCCAGAAGTACATCCAGCGCTTCAACAACATTCGCCTCAAGATCCCCAAGGTGACGGACGAGGCCATCATCTCCGCGTTTTCCGATGGTGTCCGCGACGTCAAGATGAAGAAGGAGCTCGCCATCCACGAGGAGCTGTGCACATCCTTGGAGTTGTTCAACCTGGCGACCAAGTGCACAAGGGCTGAGGAAGGGCGCCTTTCCCTCCTCGACCTCCCAGCTGCCGACCTGGAGGAGAAGAAAGCCAAGGCCAAGGACGTGAAGCGCAAGGGAGTGGCCGTACTCACGGCGGAGCCAGACACGAAGCGTGGCCGGGACCAGCCCGAGTCAACCAAGAGCAGCCGGCCGTTCTGCGCCTTCCACAACATTCACAGCCACAACACCAACGACTGTCAAGAGCTCATGGCCATTCGAGATGGACGCCTTCGTCGACGCCCCAAGCGCAACGACCGGGGCTACAGCCGAGGAGGAGGACATGGCGGAGGACGCTGGGACGACCATGGCCCTCGCCAGGAGTGGCGTGACCGGCCTCGTGAGGACCACTGGCAAGACCAGCCTCGCGAGGGCATCTGGAGGATCAGCCTCGCGAGGACCGCCCCCAGGGCAATGCTAGTCTTCCTCTGCTGCCGCCACCGACCAAGAAGGAACGACGACCACCATCAGGACGAGGGGGCTGGGGGCTTTCAGGAGCCACGAGCTATCGCCTGCATCTTGGGCGAAGCTCAGGCCCCAACGTCTCAGCGAATCTTCAAGGAGTTTGCTCGCGAGGTGAACACAGTCCTCCCCAGGCTCGAGGCCACACGCCCGCTTAGGTGGTCCAAGTGCGCCAGCACCTTTAGTTCGGCAGATCAGCTCAAGTGCGCAGCCACCGCTGGTGCCCTCCCGATGCTTTGCTCACTCGTCATCAGCAACGTACAAGTCACCAAGACCCTCATCGACGGCGGCGCAGGGCTTAACGTCCTGTCCATCGAGATGTTCGACAGCCTTCAAGTGCTCTACGATCAGCTTCAGCCTACCAAGCCCTTCTTAGGAGTGACCGATGGTTCCACCAAACCGATAGGGCAGGTCCGCCTCCCTGTCACCTTCGGACAGCACGACAACTACCGCACCGAGCTCATCGACTTTGACGTCGCCCACATCCATCTGCCATACAACGCCATCCTCGGGTATCCGGCCCTGGCCAAGTTCATGGCAGTGACACACCACGGCTACAACGTCCATAAGATGCCAGGAAGCGGCGGGATCATCACAGTCCCCTGCAAAGAAAGAGATGCGGTGTGCTCCCTCGAGCGCGCCTTCCAAACTGCATCAATCGAAGACCCCGACAACAATGCAGCACAGTACCCTCCTGAGGTCGTCCCCAAGAAGAAGAAGCAGGTACTTCGCACAGGGCCTCAGGGGAGCGGCGCCTCGAATGGTGCCACGTCAGGATCGGCGCCCGCGCCTGGGGCGCCTCCCTCCCTCGCATAGGAAGGCGCGCCCGGCGCCCTCCTCGGGAAGGGCTTCGGGGCTCTCTTCTGGAGGGCCTCAGACCTAGCCAACATCACGAGGGAGGCCCTCGGGCACCACGTGGAGGCGTGCTTCACAGCATGTTTCCCTCAGGAGGACACCGGACGAGGAGCGCCCAGCGCTCAGGAGTTCATTGCCAAGACCACTCAGGAACTGCAAGATGCAAGAGCCATGCGCGGCGACCGCCGCTGTCGGGTGGTAGGTGCGACATATGCCAACGGGTGGCTTATCATTGTGGGAGCCAGTAAGACATCGCCGGTGTCTGGAAACGGGATAAGGCGAAGACATGCACGCCGGCGAATCTTACCCAGGTTCGGGGCTCTCCGTGGAGATAACACCCCTAATCCTGCTCTGCGGGGTCTCCGCATGATCACTAGATCAATACAAGTAGCTACAGGAGGCTCCTTGAGCTGTTCGACTAGAGGAAGAAGAAGGGCAAGGCTAGCTCTCCTCTTCTCTCTATGTGGTGTCTAAAACTATCAAAGATCAACCATTTGCATGGTGCCCTGGGGGGTTTATATAGGCCTACTCCCTAGGGGTACAATGGTAATCCGGCTGGACGCGGGTCCTAGCCGTCAGTGTCTATATTCGCCGGCTTCTCCGCCGACCGCTGGGGCCCGCCGACTGGTGGGTCCCGCCGGCTGCCGGCCTCATGGCCGACAGGCCGGCCCCACCGCCTGGGGGTCTTGTCGGTGGCTGGTTACTGTAGCCTCGCCTCTGATGACGAGGGCTTTGTCGAGGTAAGCATGGCCCCAGTGCCGCCGCCTTGCCGGCTCTCACTGTAGCCTTACCTCGTCTTGTCTCCTTAATGATGCACATACTTCGAGGATGGGGGATAGCCGGCTGTTGGGAGCCGGCTATGCCCCAGGCCGACTGGGGGAGGCCTGGCCGCCTTCGAGCATCTCTCTGGCTGAAGGGGCCCGCCGCCCGCGGGCCGTACTGGCGCCTGTCGTGGGTGGTGTCATGGTCAACATGGCAACAGTGCCGCACCGGACGGGGGATGGCCGACCCGTACGGCGTACTGTGGCCGCACGTGCTCCGGGATTCGGGGGGTGGTAGGTTGTACTGTAGCCACGCCACGTCTAATCACCGTTATGTGGGTGCAGCCCTTGAGGGTGCAGTCTTGGCCGGCTTCTGGGAGTCGGCCTTCTTCATGGCCGGCTTCTGGGAGTCGGTCCTCTTGGGGCCGGCTTCCTGGAGTCGGCCATCTTGTAGTTCTCTTCGGGAAGGTTTTTGAGGCCGGGTCGCCTTCTAGTAGTCGGCCTGGGTGATAGCCGGCTAGGGGAAGGCGGCCCTGTGCTCTGGATGCTTGAAGGCTCGATTGGCCTGGTAATTTTTTGAAGAGCCAGGGGGAGTCGGTTAGGCTACCCATGGCCATTTACTCTGACAGTAGTCCCCAAAGCTGGTTGGGCTTCGAGGCTGAGAGGAGGTCGAGAAGCTCGGTCAGCTTCTTATCTTGAAGAGCCAGAAGCTAGGAGCCGGCTTCGGTTGGGTGCACCGTCATGGAGAAATTTTTGAAGTCTGAAGGCGGGAGCCACCCGGTGCGCTCGTCGGGCTGCGGGCCGGCCGCTCGCCGCCTGCGCGCCACATGGCACCTTCCGGCTGAAAAAAGCCTGCTAGCCCACGCGCGCGACGGGACGCCGCCACAGGCCGGGGCCCACCACTCCCATGCCTAGGCCCAGGCGTGGATTTTCTGTGGCCCAAAGCGGGCCGCTCGCCTTCCGACGGCAGTTTCCGCACATCGTTAGGGCGCGATAATCGTGGGACGTGGGGGAGTGGGCGCAGTTAATCCCAAGTTCCCCCCACGCCTCACCTCCTCGGCTTCGCCGCACGAGGCTATAAGTAGGGGGAGGAGGGGGAGCGACAGACGCTCGCACGCTCTCCCTCGCTCCGCCATCTTCTTCTTCCTTCTCTCCTTCGCAGCAGCCTCTCGCCGCCGCGCCGTCCCACTAGTCTTCGCACTACCCCGCAGCTTCGCTGCCGCGGAGCCGTGATTTCACCGCCGCCGCGCCCTTTTTCGTCAGCTTCTTGCCGTCATGCAGCACGGTGGAGACTGGGACGGCTCCAACGTCCACGCGGACCACATCGTCTTCCTCCGCAAGACGCGGTGGTTGCCCGGCGAGGACCAGGTGCAGGTCCGTCTCGCGCCGAAGAAAGAGATCACGCCTGCGCCGAAGGAAGGCGAGCGGGTACTCTTCCGCTCGCATTTCTTACGCAGCCTCGGCCTGCCAGCTAGCGCCTTCTTCCGCTCCTTCCTTGAATTCTATCAGCTCCAGCCGCACCACCTCACTCCAAACACGGTGGTGCTGCTGTCTGCCTTCGTCACCCTGTGCGAGGGCTTTCTTGGCGTTCTTCCCACCCTCGAGCTCTGGGGGGAATTCTTCCAATCCAAGCTTGGTACCCGGATGCAGGGCGTGCCGGCTCAGAGCGGCGCCTTCATCGCGATGGGGAGGTCCGCAGCCGACAACCCCTACCCTGTCATCACGCTGATCCAGTCGGTGAAGCTCTGGCAGAAATCGTACTTCTACGTGAAGAACGTCGCCCCGCAAGGCGACTACGTCAACTTGCCGGCTTACGTAGCCGGCCCGCCGGCTGGGAAGCAGCCCCAGTGGTCCTATCGGGCCAGGACGCTGACGTAGGCTGGAGCCGCCGCCGTTGCCCGACTGCGGGTAATGATCCAGTCGGAGGGCATGACTGGGTTTGACCTGCTGGCCGACTTCGTGGTGCGCCGGGTGCTCCCACTTCAAGGCCGCCCTCATTTGATCTGTCAAATGAGCGGCCAACTCGACCCGAGTCGGATGTGCACCAAGGAGATGCCTCATGACGAGTAGCTCACATGGTGAATTATCTCGCTAACTGCAAGCTCTCCGAGGAGTGGCAGTTTGGCAAGGAGCCATACTCCCGTGCCAATCCTCCGCCTATGGTATGCTTTCTAAATCTACTGTTCTTTAGTTTTATCACCAAGTTTTTCTTGGCCGACTCTGACTAGTCGGCTCGTCTTGGCAGAACCCTCTCCTTCGACCGGCGGCCGGGTCAGCGGGGGCGGATCGCCAATTTCTCCCCGACCGGGCGGCGCACGACTTGGAGGACCCCGACTTGGGGGTGGCCGCCATGGACGACAACACCGAGGCGGGAGGCGGCGAAGCAAGCGGCTCTGGGCTTGGAGCCAGCTTCGACGACTGGCCGGATGACGACGAGGCGGAAATCGTCCCGCGCCGCCAGCCGGCGTCTGATCAAGGCGCGGGCTCATCTGCCGTGCCGGCTGCCCGAGGCGGCACGCAGAAGCGCCGGGCCGTGTCGGGCCTATTCGGCAGTCGGCCGAAGAAGCCCAAGAGCGGGACGGCGGCAACCAGGCGGGAAGAGGCGGCCGCGAAGGCGGCTTGCTTCGGCAAGGTGGTGAAGCAGCCGTAAAAGGTTTCAGCGTAAGTGTCGATTCTCTCGCGTATTCCTTCTTCTTTTCTTGTTGATTTCTGAATCCTTGTCTTGACTCAAAAAACAGGGCTCCGCTTTCTCTTGAGCGGGTCGCTGCCGCCTCCGTGGTTGGATCGCCGGGAGGATCCGGGAGCACCCGCCGCGTGGACCCCCGCGCCATGCTTCAAGCAGCGACGGAGCAAAATGCGCGGGAGGCGCGGGAGGAGCGGGAGGCGGAGGAGCTGAGGGCGGCTGCCGCCAAGGCGACGCAGGAGGAGGCGGAGGAGTCGGCGAAGGCACAAGCCGACGCGGCGGCCAAGGCTCAGGCGGAGGCTGCGGCCGCAGCGGCCGGGGCCTTGCTTGTCACCCCCCTGCGCGCCGTGGCGCCCGAGATCCCGGAGCCCCCGCCGGAGGAAGCCGGTGACGACCTACCGGGGATGGAGAGGGAGGAGGACGACGTCGTCGTCCAGGAGAGGGAGGCGGCACCGCCATCGCCGACTAGGGCGGCCCAAGGCAGCCGGCATAACGCGTCGCCTGCGCAATCCGCTGGAGGCGAGCCGGCCGCGAGGACGGACCTGGTGGTCCAGTCGCCATCGCGCCAGTGCGCGGGGAAGGCAACTTCGGCGCCGGACCCGCAGAAGGCCGCGGGCTCCAGCTCGTCGGCCCAGGACGTGGAGACGGCTAGCGCCCAGCTCGGAGTGGACGCCGGGTGGTGGGACGGCCGTGGTGAATGTGGCGGCGCAAGAAGTCCGGAACCGGCTTCAGTCCCAGGCCGCCGTGCTGAGGCAGTACAATGACGAGTTCCTCGCGACACGGGCAGCCATTCGGGTGAGTCTTCCCTTTTTTGCTTCTTGATCTTGGTTTCTTCCGTGGGGGCGCCTCAACGGACCCACTGGGTGTAGTCCCCGAGTTCTGAGTCGGCTGCTGAGTAGGCGGCTTGGAACTTCTTGGTAGACTTTGTTTGCTATCTTGTTCTCATTCGCTTCTCTGTCCGACTTGCAGGACTACCACAACCTCTGTGCGGCTGCCTTCAACTCCCAGGCTCGGGAGCTGTCCCAGAAGACCGCTGATCTAACGGAGAGCCGGGGTAGGTGCTTCCTTTCTTTTATCTCACGTGGGGGCGCGTCAGCGCACCCACTGGGTGTAGTCCCCGAGATTCGGGCCGACTGCTGAGCAGTCGGGCCAGATCTTCCTGGCGACTTCTTTCTTATTGCTTTTTTCTTCTTTGCCATATCTGCAGCGGCCAACGCCAAACTGAGGGAGCAGCTGGGTGGGACCCAGGCCGCCCTTCGCGCTAAGGAAGTCGAGTTCGACGCCTTGGCTCAGGAGCGTGACCGCCTGGTCAAGAAGCTCGCCGACCAGGAGGAGAGCCACAAGGCGGCCCTGAAGGCGGTGCAGGACAGCGAGGCCGCCCTCCAAGCCGAGTACGAGACCGAGGCAGCGCGCTGGGCTGAGGCGAGGCAGTCGTTGATCAACGGCCACTGCCAGATCGAAGACTTGGTTGAGGGTAGGCCACCTTCTTCTTCGTTCCTTGCTTGCCGCTTGCCATTTGGTTCATTCTCTAACTTTGTATTTTTCTCTTCCTTTCTTGCTTGTGCAGAGTACTTCCCTGGTTACTCTACTGCCGCCAACCAGGTCATCGAGGCCCACCGCGAGGCGCAAAGGCAGGCTGGCGCTGAGATCGCGCCGACCGCTCGCCGGTCGCTTGAGGAACAGCTCCTGGCGATTCAAGCCCGCCTCCAGCCGGCTCACCGCATGCTCCGCCGGCTTCAGCTTGTTGGGGCACAAGTGCTGGCCGCTCTCTGGCCTGGCGAGGTGATTCCCCGTACCCCCAGTCGGACTGCCGACTGGCTTGAGGTAGCGGTTGGCTGCTTCGAGGCCTGGAAGGCTTCTACAGCTCGGTCAGGCGCCAGGCGGGCGCTGGAGTTTGTCAAAGCCTGGTATCCTGAGCTGAGCTTGGACCAGCTGGCCACCTGGCGGCAGGAGGCCGACACGAAGCTGGAGCCGGCGCGGCCGGCTATCATCCAGCGTGCCTCGGCGATCGCCGACTACACCGACACCAGCGCCTTTGCTCCTAAGGTGGATGATAACGGTGTTGCTCAACCGGAGGAGTGGTTTGGGCTGAACCCAGCTGATGGCGAGGACTCGGCGGAGGAGATCGACTCCAGCGACGAGGGCGAGGAGGAGGAGGAGGATGGTGAAGACGCCGTGCCAGACGGTGGAGCGACCGGCCAGCCTCAACTTGATCGTGCCTCCAGCAACGAGGCGCGTGCAAGCGCGCCACCTGCAGCCGGTGATGATCAAGCCGAGACTCGCCAGCCGGCCACTCCTCCAGCCGGCACTGCCGTCTCCACCGACCAGCCCGGCTCACCTGCTGCGCCCTTGGCCTGATCTGCCGCGTTTACTTTCCTGTTTTGTTACTCTTTGAACAATAGTTTGTTAATTTTGCGCAGTTCCACCCACTGGGGGTGTATTTCAAACTATGTTGACTACTGGTCTGTTGAAGGCCTTTTGTGTAAATATAATCATGCATGTGTTTGGCTTCCCATTGTTCTTGCTTTTCATCCTTTGGCTGTTTCCTTTGCCGCCCTCCCTTGGTCTCCGCCTTCCCAGCCAGACAGCTGCTTTGCAGTCTGTGGCTGGAGAAGTGCTTGGCCGGTTGGGAGGGCAAGTACTCTAGCTTTCTTGGATTGTAGCAAGGTGAATGGGGAAGCCGGCCAGCTGGCTGTTCTGACAGCCGGTAGGCGTGGTGGGAGGCCGGCTTGTGTTATATAGGTTCATTAGTCCTTAGCCATTTTTCGTGTGGGCATCCTTTCCTGCCTTTGGCTCTTGCCAGTCGGTCAGTCGGTTCTTCGAGCTGTGACTTTCAACAAGAGAGGGCTCGGGTGCCGGCACACTACTTGTCTGACTACAGGTAGAACCTTAATATAACTCAAGGCGGCAAGTCCCCGGGCCGACTGGTCGAACCCGGTACCGGACAGAAAATCAAATGTACACCTCGGGGGGCCCGTTGTCTTGTACTTAATACAAAAGGTAGCATGTTACATACTGCTTTCAACTGTAAAATTTTCTGAGGAGATTGGCGTTCCATGGTCGTTCCGACTCCTTGCCGGAATCATCTCTCTTGCGTGCCTTCGGCTTCTATGCGTTGATCAGGTAGTAGGAGTCGTTGCCTACGGCCTTGCTGACGACGAAGGGGCCTTCCCAAGGGGCCGAGAGCTTGTGCTGGCCGGCTGTTCGCTGGATCAGCCGGAGCACAAGATCGCCTTCTTGGAAGGATCTTGGCTTGACCTTCCGGTTGTGGTAACGGCGCAAGCCCTGCTGGTAGATGGCGGACCGGCTGAGTGCTAACAGCCAGCCCTCTTCCAGCAGGTCGACGCCGTCTTCTCGCGCTTCCTTGGCCTCCGCCTCCGTGTACATGGTGACCCGAGGCGAGTCGAACTCGATGTCAGTTGGGATGACCGCCTCGGCACCATATACAAGGAAGAAAGGGGTGAAGCCGGTTGACTTGTTTGGGGTAGTACGCAGACTCCAGAGGACAGCTGGAAGCTCATCGAGCCAGCAGCCGGCCGAACGCTCCAGTGGTACGACCAGTCGGGGCTTGATGCCGGAGAGGATGAGGCCCTTTGCTCGCTCCACTTGGCCGTTTGACTGCGGGTGGGCAACGGACGCTAAGTCTAGTCGGATACCCTGTGTCGCGCAGAAACGTGCCAGTGCTCCCTTGGCAAAATTCGTATCATTGTCGGTGATGATGCTGTGTGGTATGCCATACCGGGTGGTGATATCTGCGGTGAATGTCACAGCAGTCGGCCCGTTCAGTTTCTTGATTGGCTTCGCTTCAATCCACTTGGTGAATTTGTCTACGGCGACAAGCAAATGTGTCATGCCGCCGCGCGCCGTCTTGAATGGGCCCACCATGTCCAGCCCCCAGATGGCAAAGGGCCAGGTAAGGGGGATGGTCTTGAGTGCAGAAGCCGGCAGGTGTTGCTTGGAGCTGAAGACTTGGCACCCTTTGCAGCATTTGACTAATTCCTTGGCGTCCTCCAAAGCAGTCGGCCAGAAGAAGCCATGGCGGAAAGCTTTGGCGACAAGTGACCTTGAGGCTGTGTGGTGGCCGCATTCGCCTTGGGGGATGTCCTTGAGGATTGCTATGCCCTTCTCTGGCTCGACACAGCGCTGGAAGACTCCAGTGACACTACGCTTAACAAGTTCTCTGTTTATTATTGTGTATGCTCTGGCTCGGCGTTGAATTTGTCTTGCCGAGATCTCATCAGACGACTGCTCTCTGTTTACTAGGAAGTTGAGGATGGGTTGGACCCATGATGGAGGTGCGACTTCTTCTATTGCCAATACGGTTACTGCGACTCGGGTGGGTGGGTTGGGTGGTGAAGAGTTGGAGTCGGCCACCGCCTGTTGTGTCGTTGCAGTCCTCGGGCCGACTGTTGCAGTCCCCGGGCCGGGTTCTGAAGTCCCCGAGCCAGGTGTGACTACGGCAGTCCCCGGGCCGCCTGTCGAAGTCCCCGAGCCGCTTGCTGGGGTCCCCAAGTCGGATCCGACTGCATCAGGGGCAGGCGGTATGAAGATGGAGTCTGATTCTGGAGACGGCTTGACAGACGGTTTGAGGAGGCGTTGAAGAGAGACGCCGGCTGGTATAGCTTGTCGGGTGGAGCCGATCCGTGCCAGGGCATTTGCTTGCTAGTTGTTGGCCCGTGGCACGTGGAGGAACTCGCACCCTTCAAAGTATCCGCTGATTTGCTGGACGAGGAATCGGTAGCTCACCATGTTTGCGTCCTTGGCGTCCCAGTCGCCAGATGATTGTTGGACTACCAGATCTGAGTCGCCATAGCACAGGATCCGGCGTATGCCGAGCTCTTTGGCTAGCTGGAGTCCGTGTATGAGCGCCTCGTACTCGGCCACATTGTTGGAGGCGGCAAAATGAATTTGCAATGTGTATCTGAGTTTGTCGCCCTTGGGAGAGGTGAGGACGATGCCGGCTCCCAAGCCGGTGCGCATCTTGGATCCATCGAAGTGCATCCGCCAATGAGTGGAGTCGGGAGCCGGCGGTAGGTACTGGGTCTCGGCCCAGTCGACAAGGAAGTCGGCCAACGCTTGGGACTTGATGGCGGTGCGGGGCTGGTAGAAGATCGTGTAGGGAGCCAGCGCAATGGCCCACTTAGCCACCCGACCGGATGCATCCCGGTTGCCTATGATCTCGGCAAGCGGGGCAGTGCATACGACCGTGATGGGATGCTCTTGAAAGTAGGGCTTCAGCTTCTGGGCAGCGAAGTATACTCCATAGCACATCTTCTGGTAGTGCGGGTAGTTTTGCTTCGAGGTGGACAGTACTTCGCTCAAATAATACACCGGCCTCTGGACTAACTGAGCTCGGCCTTCTTCTGGGTGTTGGACCACAATCACTGTGCTGACCACTCGTCTAGTCGTGGCGATGTAAAGGAGCATGGGCTCTTTCTCAGTCGGCGCTGCCAGGACAGGCCGCGTGGTCAGCATCTTCTTCAACTCGTGGAAAGCTTGGTCTGCTTGGTCGTTCCACTCGAAGTGGGTGGACTTCTTCATGACTCAGTACAGGGGGAGAGCCTTCTCTCCTAGCTGGCTGATGAAGCGGTTTAGGGAGGCCAGACACCCGGTAAACTTCTAGACGTCTCGCAGCTTGGTAGGAATCTCCATTCTCTCAATGGCCTTGATCTTCACTGGGTTGCACTCAATGCCGCGTTCGGAGACCAAGAAGCCTAGAAGCTGGCCGGCTGGTACTCCGAACACGCATTTCTCAGGGTTGAGCTTGATCTGGAACTGGCGCAAGTTGGCAAATGTTTCTCTGAGGTCTTCCAGCAGGGTGCCGCGCTTCTCCGTCTTCACCACAATATCGTCTACATAGACGTGGGCATTTCTGCCGAGTTGCTTGAGGAGGCATTTCTGCATGCAACGCTGAAAAGTGGCACCGGCATTTCTCAAGCTGAATGTCATAGTCAGGTAGCAGAAAGCTCCGAACGGTGTGATGAAGGCGGTCTTCAGGCGGTCGGCTAGATCCAACTTGATCTGATGGTAGCCTGAGTATGCATCCAAGAAACTCAACAGCTCGCATCCGGCTGTGGAGTCTATCACTTGATCAATTCGGGGTAGGGCAAACGGATCTTTGGGGCAGGCTTTGTTGAGGCTGGTGTAATCTATACACATTCGCCATTTGTTGTTTTTCTTCAATACCAGGACCGGGTTGGCAAGCCATTCTGGAAAGAACACCTCCATAATGAAGCCGGCTCCCAAGAGCCGGGCTATCTCTTCACCCACCATCCTTCTCTTCTCCTCCGACAGTCGGCGGAGAGGTTGCTTGACTAGTTTTGCATCTGCTCGAACGTGTAGCTTGTGCTCGGCGAAATCCTTCGGAACACCTGGCATGTCCTTTGGGGACCATGCAAACATGTCCCGATTCTCACGGAGGAAGTCGACGAGCTCGCCTTCCTATTTACTGTCCAGGTTTGCCCCAATGACAGCAAAGCTCTCCGGGTTCTCCGGGTCCAACGGTATCTTCTTTGTTTCCTTGGCCGGCTGGAAGGAGCCTTGAGCATCATATTCCTTAGGGTTAGGGGACAGGGCTGGCTGCTTGCCGCCCATGGCCACGACTCGGTCCAGCATCTTCTTCTCTTCAGCAATCATGAGGGATTCGGCCAGCCGGCTGCTGGCTGCAGCACACTCGGAAGATTTCTTGTAGTCTCCGGCTATGGTGATGATCCCCTTCGAACTCGGCATCTTCATCTTGAGGTAGGCATAGTGGGGCACAGCCATGAACTTGGCCAGGGCAGGTCGGCCAAGCAATGCGTGGTAAGGGCTCTCTAGATCCACCACTTCAAACCAGATCGCCTCTCGGCGGAAGTGATCCTTGTCTCCGAAGAGAACATCCATCTTGATCTTGCCGATTGGGGAACAGGACAGGCCGGGTACGATACCATGGAACATAGTCCGGCTTGGCATGAGTTGCTTCGTCTTGAGGTTCAGCTTCTCCATGGTGTCACGGTACAATATGTTGATACTGCTCCCGCTGTCAATCAGCACATGGGAGAAACGGGCAGCTCGCCTTTCTGTCGTGAGGGCGGCGTCCAACACCAATGCATAGGAGCTAGGAGACGGCATCACCTCTGGGTGATCAGCCTGGCTCCAGCTGATGGGCTTCTCAGACCAATGCACGAACTCTGGGTTGTTGGAGGCGACTGCGTTGACATCTTGGTGCTGTCGGCGCCAAATGCGCCTATCTTCAATTTGGCTCGTGAAGATGACATAGGCGGCGTGCTCATCTGGGAACTCATCTTGAATGGCTCCGACTGCGGGGCGAACAGCCGGCTGCTGAGGGGCCGGAGGTGGCGGGCCAGCAGGTGGAGGCGGCACCAGCCCCTCGCCTTTGGAGATCCGTGTGAGCCAATGGCACTTCCGTGTCGTGTGGTTGGACGGCTTCGCGCCGCTGTGGAACTTGCAGGAGGCGTCAAGGGTTTGCTCGTGAGAAAGCCGGCTGCCAAGCCGCCCTGCCGCCCTTCTGCTTCTTGGGAGCGGGCCGCTCTTCTGGTTGTTCGTCTTCGACTGTGGCTACTTGCCGACTGGTGGAAGGCGGCATGGGGGCCTTCCGCTTGTTGCCGTTCTGGTAAGGGCGTCGGTTGGAGTCGCCAGCCGGCGTCTTGGGAGCCGGATCGAGCACCTTCCCAGAGGCATCCACTCGAAGCTCGGTCTTCATCGAGGAGTTGGCAGTGGCGTACTTGTCTGCTATGATCGGCAGCTCGTCGAGGGTAGTCGGCTCATCGCAGAGGAGTTGGTGCTTGAGGAGGGTGCCCTCTCGGCACCCGGCGGTGAACTACTCTATGGCCTGGACCTCGTGCACCCCCTCGCAGGAGTTGCGGAGCTCGGCCCAACGTGTGAGGTAGTCGCGAGTTGATTCGCTGGGCCCTTGGACGCACAAGGAGAGCTGGCGGGGCTTGGGAGGCCGCTTGTACGTGCTGGTGAAGTTGCGGACAAAGACTTCCGTGAAGTCTAGCCAGCTGTTGATGCTGTAAGGCTTGAGGCTATTCAGCCAAGTGCGTGCCGTGCCTTGAAGCATGAGCGGGACGTACTTCACGGCAACGCGCGTGTTGCCATTCGCTATGCTGACTGCGGTGGAGTAGTCGATCAGCCAGTCATCCGGCTTCACGGAGCCGTTGTATTTTGGTGTGTCTCTTGGGAGCGAGAACCCTTTGGGGAAAGGCTCGTCGCGGATGCGGGGGCCAAAGCAAGGCGGGCCGACATCATCTTCTTCTTCTAGCGCCAGGGATCGCGCTAGGCGGTCGATCCGGTGGCGGGCATCATTCTCGCCGACTCCCTCGCGGTGGCCTAGTCGGCCACCGAGAGTCGGATGCGTTACAGGCGGCGGGGTGGGATATCTCTCCCAACGAGGTGGGGGAGGAGGCGGATTGCCTCGTCGTTCCATAGCTCGAGGGCGGCCTTCTGCATCGCGCTCGATGGTGAGCCGAGTCCGGCTGCGGCTAGCAGCCGGCTCCTTGTCTTTTCTTGCGCGGGCGCCGTCTGCAGTCGGCGTCCGGGATGTCGCGCCGTGCTCTCGGCGTGGGTGAGGACTCTTAGCGTGGGCGTTGGCTTCATGCTTCCCTGCGGCCGCGTCGATCAGCTGCTGGATGTGTTTAGTCATGTAGGGGAGCTCGTCAGCCCCCAGCCCGTTCAGCTTGTCTGCGGCCGCCTGAGCAGCACGCAGGTTCTCGAGCGGCGTGGCCTAGACTGGGCGGTGTGCTCCCAGCATGCTGGCGATGGCTGTGCCGCGCTTCTTGACGAAGCCGGCTCGGCTCGGCCCGCCAGGAGCCGGCGTACCAAAGGCGGCACGGTCGACTTTGCGCTAGTGAGCCTCAGTGAGGCGTCTCATGGATGCTATCTTCTGGCCTTCCGCGACGAGGGCGAGGCGGCGTGCCTCCAGTGTCTCAGCGTCGGCGTCGGCCGGGATGGGGACGGACAAGTCGTGGAGCGCCGCTTGTAGGGCGTCGTGGGCGTTCTCGCCGGAGACGGCGCCGTGGCTGATGACCAACACCTCAATGACAGCGCTGCTGCCACTGTCGGCTCGAGGGAGAGGGTCGTCGATGATCACCACATTGGTGGGGAAGGCGTCAAGCGATGCCGTGTCGGAGTCAACCAGCATCGGGTCGGTGGAGCCGACCGACTCCAAGTCTGCAGCAAGCTCGCTTGAGACGTGGAGCTGATCGAGGAGGCTGACGAGGCGGCCCTCGGGGCAGTCTGTGCCCGCGTCGGACGCAGGCTCGTCGGAGATGCGAACCTCGCCAAGAAGATCGGCGAGGTAGCTCGCCGCGCAGGTGTCGTCGACGCCTTGCAACGTGTCGGGGCAAGCGCCATCGGGCGTGGCGGGCTGGCTACGCTCGCGGGGGAGGAAAAGGGTTCCCGTCCAGAACAGGTCTCCGGACGACGGTGCACCTGGTCCCATGGTGGGTGCCAAATATCGGGTGGTAGGTGCGACATATGCCAACGGGTGGCTTATCATTGTGGGAGCCAGTAAGACATCGTCGGTGCCTGGAAACGGGATAAGGCGAAGACATGCACGCCGGCGAATCTTACCCAGGTTCGGGGCTCTCCGTGGAGATAACACCCCTAATCCTGCTCTGCGGGGTCTCCGCATGATCACTAGATCAATACAAGTAGCTACAGGAGGCTCCTTGAGCTGTTCGACTAGAGGAAGAAGAAGGGCAAGGCTAGCTCTCCTCTTCTCTCTATGTGGTGTCTAAAACTATCAAAGATCAACCATTTGCATGGGTGCCCTGGGGGGTTTATATAGGCCTACCCCCCAGGGGTACAATGGTAATCCGGCTGGACGCGGGTCCTAGCCGTCAGTGTCTGTATTCGCCGGCTTCTCCGCCGACTGGTGGGTCCCGCCGGCTGCCGGCCTCATGGCCGACAGGCCGGCCCCACCGCCTGGGGGTCTTGTCGGTGGCTGGTTACTGTAGCCTCGCCTCTGATGACGAGGGCTTTGTCGAGGTAAGCATGGCCACAGTGTCGCCGCCTTGCGGGCTCTCACTGTAGCCTTACCTCGTCTTGTCTCCTTAATGATGCACATACTTCGAGGATGGGGGATAGCCGACTGTTGGGAGCCGGCTATGCCCCAGGACAACTGGGGGAGGCCTGGCCACTTTCGAGCATCTCTCTGGCTAAAGGGGCCCGCCGCCCGCGGGCCGTACTGGCGCCTGTCGTGGGTGGTGTCATGGTCAACATGGCAACAGTGCCGCGCCGGACGGGGGATGGCCGAACCGTACGGCGTATTGTGGCCGTGCGTGCTCCGGGATTCGGGGGGTGGCAGGTTGTACTGTAGCCACGCCCCGTCTCATCGCCGTTATGTGGGTGCAGCCCTTGAGGGTGCAGTCTTGGCCGGCTTCTGGGAGTCAGCCTTCTTCATGGCCGGCTTCTGGTAGTCGGTCCTCTTGGGGCCGGCTTCCTGGAGTCGGCCATCTTGTAGTTCTCTTCGGGAAGGTTTTTGAGGCCGGGTCGCCTTCTGGTAGTCGGCCTGGGTGATAGCCGGCCAGGGGAAGGCGGCCCTGTGCTCTGGATGCTTGAAGGCTCGATTGGCCTGGTAATTTTTTGAAGAGCCAGGGGGAGTCGGTTAGGCTACCCGTGGCCATTTACTTTGACAGCCGCTCACCTGGCGCGGCTCCCCATCTAGGCGAGGATGGCGGGCTGCGCGTCTGCGTCGACATCCCAAGGCTCAACAGGGCCACATCTCAGGAGCTTTTCGGGCCTTCGCGCGTGGGACGTTACGAGGTCCCACCTCACAGCTATGTTCGCATGCCATTTGGTCTGCCGAGCGTGGCGTCCGCCTTCCAGCGCAACCTGCGGAGCATCCTAGCGGCTCAGGAGGCCAGGTATCACGTAGTCCTGACGGAGATGGAGACGGTCCTCAAGGAACCGCCCAGACCCCCAGAGCCTCCTGAGGCTCAGGGCCCCGGTGGCCCGTGAGGAGCAACCCCTTCACCACGCGTCTTCAGCTGCCCCAACACCCCTTCGACAATGGAACCAGGTGACATCTTCCGAGTTTATTTAGCTGGGAGCGCCCCTCGGGCTGCATCATTCCCAGGCCGCATGGGCCTGTCCCTGCGGCATGTATCCTTTTACGTCTTTAGCTTACTTTGCTGGGGGTGCCCCTCGGGCTGCACCATCCCCAAGCCGCTCGGGTCCAGCCCAGTGGCATGTATCGTTCTTGCGTTTACCTTATCCCGTCCGCTTTACATGCATAATCTATCTATGGTTATCACCTGCCTAATTGTCACCCACCATGGGAGCTGCGCGCCGTGCGTCTTTCTTCAGGATCCTTCGCATAAGGAGGCTAGGCACAACATCTGTGCTTGGGCCCGTCCCTGCAGCGTCGACAAATCCAACAGCTGAGCTCTGTCTGGCGGGCCGGCCCCGTTCACGTCACCTCCTGAGGTCATTGGTGCTTGGCCTTCTCATGCGATAGCCTCAGGAGATCCGTTCGGCGCAGGTTGTCTAACCATCTCGCAGGACCACCACAGCCATCAAGAACCAAGACCAGGCGCAACCCGCCTTGAGGTAGGGCCTCGTGGGTCCCACGCTGGCCCACGAGTGCCCAGACACACCTCGTCTAACCCTGCCGTGCAAGCCACGTGTCAGGGCGGGGATGTACACACCCCGGGGGCTCTCCGCAGTAGGTAGTCCCGTCCCACGTACCAGTGGAAGCACCATGCTCCGCGCTGGTCGTCGACACTGCCGAGGAGCGGCTATGCTCGTGCAAGTGCGGAAGCACTATGCTCCGCGCTGGTGATAAACAACTGAGGGCGGCCTCACGGCCGTATCAACCTCAGGGAGCCCTTGAGCTCAGTGTCTGGCCTCATCGCAACACCTCCCCTCGAGAGAGTCGCGTGAGGGGGCTGGGCACGGGGGTTGCGCTCGGGTCACGCCCAAGCGTACGCCACCAAGGCAGGTCCCCCGGACCTGGTCGTCGCGCGCCCCTCCCGAGCCGAGCCTCGGTGAGGGCAAAGGTATGAGGGTCATTTGAACGTCAAGGGGGACTCCTGAGCATCACGACTCAGGAGCCTAACTAGCCACGTAGCCTCTCACTCCTTGGTCTCATCCTGGTGATCCGGACGACCCAACGGCGGTTGAGGTATGCGTGGGGTCGGGCCCTGCCGACGTAGAACACTAGACCTACTCCTGCATCTCCTTTCCGTAAGCTGTTTGCGCGTCAAGGGGGACTCCTAAGCATCGTGACTTAGGAGCCTAACTGGCCACGTAGCCCCTCAATCCTTGGTCTCGTCCTGGTGATCCAGACGACCCAACGGCGGCTGAGGTATGCGCGGGGTTGGGCTCTGCCGACGTAGAATCTAAAGAAAATGGGAAGGAAATCACAAAATCTCAAAGCAAATATTACAAGACATATCGTTCTCCAATACCAAACGCAAGTTTAAACGCCTCCACGAGGCATGGTACATGTTGTAGGAGTTTAGACAGGAAAGGAGCCGCAAGCAAGTCATCCCTGGACACCGTCGTCGCCCGCAAGGGGTGCTCCTCCCTTGGTGGCGTCGCCTTCACCTGCACCGCCTGCCGGAGTGACAGGATCAGTAGCACCACCGGTCGAAGGCGCGGGAGCAAAGGCGCAGAACTTTTCCAGCAGGGCCTCCACCTGACCCTTCACGGTTGCGGCAGCGGCCGCGCAGTGCTCGTCGTCCACAGGCTCCAGCAGCTAGTCAAGGCGGGCAGCGGAATCACGAAGATGGAGCTGGCTGAAGATGCGCGTCAACGCGGCTTCCCCCTCTGCCATGGGGCCGATACCGCTCACGACATCCTCAAACGCATCAACCAGATAAGGAAGCAGCTGGGCGGGGCCCTCGTTGTTGGCGGCCAGCAGCTCCTCCAAGCCCTTCTCGTAGAGCGACCGCAGCACCGTCCGAGACCTCACCTGGAGGAGCTTGAAGGCCTCGTCGTTCTCAGCCAGGACCTTCGCCTTGACGTCAAGATCAGCCTTCTCCGCCTCCACCTTCTGCTCCAGCTTCTTCAGTCGGCTGCGTTCCGCGGCCTGCGCTTTCGCCAACTCCTCCAGCTCGGCGTTGCGACCCTTGATGGCATCCTCTCGGGCCTTCATCTTCTCCTCCTCCGCCTTGCGGCTACGGACTTCTTCCGCACGCTCATTGCGCAGGGTCTTCAGCTCGGCCCCCAGCACCCGGCAGCGATCCTAGGCGGCCTCGACATCCTTCAGCGCCACCTCGCGAGCGGCCGCTGCTTGGGCAGCAGCCTTCTTCTCCTTCTCGAAGGTCGCCGCGGCCTGGCACAGCGCCACCCGAATGGACACGTTAGAATGAAGCCAGCCAGAGACCAGCTCCAGGCGCCCAGCTACCAGGTGGGGGTCGGCGCCCTGGAGATCTTCTCGCAGCCGAGTCATCTCAGAAAGAGCGCGCTCCAAGAAGCCAGGGGAGGCAGAAGGACCTGGAATCAGCGGTGCAGTAGGAGGAGGAGCAGGCGGCATCATCACCATGGCCTGAGAGACTGGGGGCTCCTAAGCTTTGGGGACCTCAGCAGCCAAACCGAACACCGGTGCCTCCGGAGCCAGCGGGGCCACGGGGGCTGACTCCTCCCGAGGATGCTCCCCCAGGCCTCGCGAGGATGATCGAGCCGGAGAGGCGTGAGCGCCCACGCTGCCCTTCTCCACGGAGGGAGACGCGGCCGCAGCAAGCGGATTGGTCCCGGGCAGCACCACCTCTTCCTCCTTCCTCTTCTTCGCCGCGGGCGTCGGACTAATTACACAACGGAGCGGCATCAAGGATCAGCAGCGTAAGAAAGAACAAGGCGGGGCAAGAGCACTCACTGGTCTACCGCGGCGTAGTACCTCCGTTTCGTAAGCTTGAAGCCTGAGAGCCTCGCAGCCTGGGGCACGGGCGCGCGGGCTCCAGGAGCAGAAGGAGGGGCAGCAGATGGGCCAGAAGTAGCCCCAGGCGGCGTCGGAGCAGGAGTGTCATCTCGGGAGATCAGCACCCCTTGTCGGGATCACGGGTGGCTCCCCCTCTGGAGGACATCGGCCTCGTCGTCGTCGTCAGGCAGGGTGCGGAGGATATCGGCCTTGCGCAAGGGGGAGGTCTCCCCCATCCCCTCGGGGGTCACCTCCGAGTCGCGCTCCTCGTCTTCCTCCTCTTCCTCCTCCTTGCGGGAGTCGCCAAAAGACACATCCACCGGCGCCGTCGCCTCCAGGACCACAAGGGGCGCCGGCGGCACTAGCCCGCGCCCGTCAAAGGTGGGCATGGCGGCCGCAACCTGCGCCCCGTCCTCGCGAAGGAACAGAGGAATGAAGGCGCTCGGCGGGTACTCCTAATCATCTCCGACCAAGAGGCGGAGAGCCACGGCCAGCTCTTCGTCAGATAAGGCCGCCGGACTCAAGCGGAGCTTATCTTCGGCGCCCTCAAGCGTCCACAAGGGGCGCGAGCGCGCCTGGAGCGGGGCCACGCGCAGCATCATGAACTCCCTCAGGAGCATGGCCCCTGTCAGCTTCGCCTCCTTCGCGTTGCCCAGCTTCAGGTCGGCAATCATCTTCTCCAGCACAGGCTTCGCCCGGTCATCTGTAAGCTTGGCGCAAGACCACCCCTCGTCGGACTGAGGCATCTCCGCCGGCAGCCTCAAGCGTGGGTGGACGCACTTGGCATCCATCATGACCTACTTTCTCCTGAAGCCGTCGGCCTTCTTCCCAGCCTTCGAGATCGCGTTGGCCTTGCCGGCTGCAATGAAGTTGGAGCACCCGAAGGTACGACCATCGTTGATGTGGAGGAAGAAGAAGTGGCGCAGCAGAGCCACGGACGGCATCACGCCGACATACGCCTCACAGTAGAAAGCGAAGATCGAAAAGAGAAGAATGGAGTTGGGATGGAGATGAAGGGCCTGCAACCTGTAATGGCGAAGGACGGCATAGAACAAGTCAAAGAAAGGGGGAAGCAGGACCGCGACGATGCTGCTCATGAAGAAGGGGTAGAAGGTACTCCCCTGGGCCTCCGGCTCGGCGGAGCTGGCCTGGAGCTTGGTCTTCCCCTTCTCGTTGCTCTCCCCTGCCATCAGCAAACGCGTGGCGGCGAGGTTCTTCTCCGAGATGTTGGGCGCGTCCAGAGCCGGCTCGTACCAAGCCGGCGGCGAAGCGGCCTTGACCTTGCGGGGTGCCATTGGTCGAAAGCTTAGAAGGGGATAGAAGCAGATCTGGAGATTTCGGAAGCAAGGAGCGAGAAAAGGGGATCTGGAGCAGGGTGAAGGAAAGCAATGAAGGCAAGCGTAGCCCGCGCCAGCCTTTTGTCAGACTGGCAGTTGCCGAGGAGGCGTGGGGAAGCGAAGACACCCACGTCCAATCAATCGCCACGCGTCGACCAAGGCCGCAGGCTGTTGGGGCCCGCGGCGCTCCACACTTGCCCTTTGGCTTCGCCTCGAAGCCAAGTCCGAGCGCGCCTTGGGCCCGGGGGCTACTGTCAGTGTCCTGGGAACAGGAGTCCCCAGACTTGCCTGCCTGCAGCCCACGGCGTGGCTCCACCAGCGGCCCCGTACGGCCCATCTTCACCAGCAAACACTCAAGACCCTCGCGAGGGTCCAAGCCTCGCGAGGCGGATGACACAAGACCTCCTCGGGAGCGACCTCACCAGGCTGGCTCGCAAGGGGCAGAGAGATCAAGGCAAGGGACACCTCGCGACGTTCTTGTGACGCAAGCCATGACAACCGGAGCCAGGCGGGCGACAGCGCACGCAGTGTCCTCGTTTCCTATTTGGTGCTAAAGGGGAAGCGCAGGCGAGGAGTCCCGAGGCATCGGGCAAAGGTTTCCATATCGGTGCAATGAGACCAAGACCAGCAGGATAGCAAGACGGAGGTCACCGTGGAGCCCAAGACGGCGTCACCACCAGAGCCTTTGGCAGGCGAAGACCACCTTTAGTCAGGATAGCTTGTACTAGTTGTCCCCCTTCAAATTGGCCGTTGTGGCATCCCTTCCCGCTCAATATTTGGGGAGAGGACCAGGGCCTCTATAAATAGGACTAGCCACCACCGTAGGAGGCAACATTTTGAGACCATCCTCACACTCAAAAACTGATTCAGATCATCCTCACCCACACAAGCCCACCAAGCACAAGAACACCTCTCCTCAGGAGGTTGTTCTTCCCTTGTACTGTTCATCATCACCCCAAGAGGCAATCCACCACACCACACTGGAGTAGGGTATTACACCACAACGGTGGCCCGAACCAGTATAAATCTCGTGTCTCTTGTGTTGCGGGTTCGTTGAGCTAGGCCTTGAGATCGCGGTGAGGCTGTGGGCATGATTAGGTAGGGAGAGATCTTCATGCGCACCCCAGTGTTCAAACCTCAAGGGTTTTTCCGGAACCCAAAATCCGACAAGCTCATTAGATGAATGGAGAACCCAAGCTTATGAAAATGCAAAATTATTCAAAGAGAAAGTTAAAAGATGGGATGACAAAAGAATCCAAAAGCGTGAGTTTAAAGTCGGAGAATATGTTCTTTTGTACAACTCTCACTTTAGATTCTTTGCAGGAAAACTACTCTCAAAATGGGAAGGCCCCTATGTCATCGAGGAAGTTCATCGGTGTGGAGCCATCAAAATAAATAATTTCGAAGGTACTAACCCAAAGGTTGTCAATGGACAACGAATAAAGCATTATATCTCAGGTATGCCCATTAATGTCGAAAGTAATATTATCCAAACTTTGACACCGGAAGAACACATATAAGAGTCCTTCCGGAACACTCCAGAATCGTGAAAATAAGGAGGTACATGATACGGTAAGTAAACGGACTCCGAAAAATCCCCAAAAATATTTTTTATCAGTTTTGGAATATTTAAGAATTTTGGAAATAAATAAACTTCCAGGAAGCGTCCCCTGGTGGGCACAAGACACCAGGGTGCGCCAGGCTTGCCTGGCGCGCCCAGGTGGGTTGTGCCCACCTGGGACACCTCCCGGACTCCGTTTTTCTTCTGTATGCTTTTCCTCCAAGATAAAAAATCTATATATAATTCCCGAACCTGTTGATCACCGTATCGCGGAGAAATCCTCTATTCTCTTTTCCTTGTTGTTTTCTGTCAGATCCCATCTACCATGGCTGCTTCAAGCTCCTCCAAGGACAAGTTCTTCGAGAACGTCATCAACCCATATCTGCGGGAGGTGGTGCAGCACCCTCAGGTCATTGAGATGCATGAGGGGGTGCTTCACCTTCGCGATGTGCCCTGTACCAAGGGGACGGGAACCGTGGAGGCTAGGCTCGAAGCTATGGAGCAAGATTTGTTTCGGTGCAAGGGGATGGTGGAGCGTGGACTCCATGCCAATCACCTCATGATCACGGACCTCTACCGTGATCTCAAGGTGGATGGGAAGCCCATGAAGGACAACGTCTTCACCCTCAACAAGCAAATCAATTTCCTCCAAAGCCATATCTACGATCTCCAAAACCAAGTCTTCGAATATGAGGCGAGGTTTAAAGGTATGAGTTTGGCTGCTAGTTGCAGGACCCGTGAGACTCACTCCTCCTCTTATGATGGTGGACCACTGCCATGGAAATCCGAGGACAAGATTTCTTCATCATCACCACCACCATCTTCTTCATCACCAAAGGAAAATTGAGTATCGGGTATGGGCACTCCCCTTGGCTTCCGCTAAGCTTGGGGGAGGTGCCCCGGTATCGTATCATCCCACTATCTCTTTGCTTTTACATATCTTAGTTCGATCTTTTTCTTTAGATGAATAAAATTTTAGTTCGATCCTTTCTTATTTGAGAGTTTGCTTAGTGATCTATCCTTGTAATCGTGTGCAATTTATATAATAAAGTTTAGTTTGAGTTTTTCCTTTCTTTACTTTCATGTTGCAAATAAAGAAAAGAAATAAGAAAGGAAAAAGAGAAAGGAAATAAATAAAAGAAGGGAAATAAATCAATAAGATCATATACTAATCCTATGGTAGGTGATAGCACCACATAAGGAAAAGTATAAGTAGAAAATTTTATTAGAGATTGATAAACATAACATTAGTCAATGATGCAACTCATGAAAGAATGAATAAGGGAAGAGAATATTCACATATAAATATACTATCCTAGAAATCTTTTATGATTGTGAGCCCTCATCAAAATATTATATGCCAAAATTGTTGACGTTGGACAAGGAAGATAACTTAATGGCTATGTTTGTTTATATTCACATAGAAGTCATATTGTCATAGATCCTTTAACATGTGATGTTTGCCCCCTATCTTTGCTAGCCAAAAATTCTGCACTAAGTAGAGATACTACTTGTGCATCCAAAAACCATTAAACCCAAATCTTATTTTCAAGTGTCCACCATACGTACCTAGGGATTGAGCAAGATCCCTCAAGTAAGTTGTCATCGGTGCAAAAAGGCGATTAAAATTGCTTCTAAATGTGTGAGATCATTTAGTGTAAGAGAAAATTGAGCGTTGCACGAACTTGTGATGGTGAAGAATAAAAGCGACAGACTGCATAATAAAGGTCGTTATCACAAGGGGCAATGCAACATGATGTTCTTTTGCACTAAGGGGTTGAGCATACAAACAAATAAGTGCATGGCAACCTCTGCTTCCCTCTGCGAAGGGCCTATCTTTTACTTTTATGTATTTACTTTTATGCAAAGAGTCAAAGTTTTTCCTTCTATTCCTTTTTTATTTTTCTCCTTTGGCAAGCATTATGTGGTGAGGATAGATCTAGGCACATATGTGCAATTGAATATAGATAGCATGAGTTATTATTGTTGACATCACCCTTGAGGTGAATATGTTGGGAGGCGAAACTATAAGCCCCTATCTTTCTATGTGTCCGGTTGAAACGTTTTGCTCATGTGTACGCGGTGAGTGTTAGCAATCATAGAAGACTATACGATGGTTGAGTATGTGGATGATAACCCACAAGTATAGCGGATCGCAACAGTTTTCGAGGGTAGAGTATTCAACCCAAATTTATAGATTCGACACAAGAGAAGCCAAAGAATATTTGAAGGTATTAGCAGCTGAGTTGTCAAATTCAACCACACCTGGAGATTAATTATCTGCAGCAAGTAATCAGTAGCAAAGTAATATGATAGTTTTGATAGTAGTGACAGCAGCAATGGTAACAGTAACAGTGATAGCAGTAATTTTGTAGCAAGTGTAACAGTGATGATAGCAGTAGTAACTTAGCAGAAACAATATAAGATAAATTCGTAGGCATTGGATTAGTGACTTGTTGGATGATATTCATCATGAGGCATTTATAACCTAGGGCGATACGGCACTAGCTCCAGTTCGTCAATATAATGTAGGCATGTATTCCATAAATAGTCATACATGCATATGGAAAGAACTTGCATGACATCTTTTGTCCTACCCTCCCGTGGCAGCGGGATCCATATTGGAAACTAAGTGATATTAAGGCCTCCTTTTAATAGAGAACCGGAACAAAGCATTAACACATAATGAATACATGAAATCCTCAAACTACGGTGTGGGATTTCGGGTTCCAGCAAAACCCTTGAGGTTCGAACACTAGGGTGCGCATGAAGATTTCCCCCTACCTAATCACGCCCTCAACCTCGCCGCGATCTCAAAGCCTAGCTCGACGAACTCGCAACAGAAGAGACACGACATTTATACTGGTTCGGTCCACCGTTGTGGTGTAATACCCTACTCCAGTGTGGTGTGGTGGATTGCCTCTCGGGCTGAGGATGAACAGTACAAGGGGAAGAACAGCCTCCTGAGGCGAGGTGTTCTTGTGCTTGGTGAACTGGGGTGGTTGAGGGAGAGCTCGATCATTTTTTTCCTCTATAGTGGTGGCTAGTTCTACTTATAGAGGTCCTGGTCCTCTTCCCAAATATTGAGCGGGAAGGGAGCCAACAACGGCCAGTTTGAAGGTGGACAACTAGTACAAGCTATCCTGACTAAAGGTGGTCTTCGCCTGCCAAAATCTTTGGTGGTGACGCCGTCTTGAGCTCCACAGTGACCTCCGTCCTGCCGTCCGGCGGGTCTTGGTCTCGTTGCACCTATATGGAAACCTTTGCCTGATGCCTCGGTACTCCTCGCCTGCGCTTGCCTCCTTAGCACCAAAGAGGAAACGAGGACACTGCGCGCGCTGGCACCCGCCTGGCCTTGGTCATCACGGCTGACGTCGTAGGAACCTCGCGAGGTTCGCCTTGCCTCGATCTCTTCGCCCCTCGCTAGCTAGCCTGGTGAGGCTGCCCCTGAGGAGGTCTTGTGTCGTCCGCCTCGTGAGGCTTGGCCCCTCGCGAGGGTCTTGAGTGCTTGTTGGTGAAGACGGGCCGTACTGGGCCGCGAGTGGAGCCACGCCACGGGCCGCAGGCAGGCAAGTCTGGGGACCCCCGTTCCCAGAATGCCGACATACGGTCATCACCGGGAGTGGTCCCGACTATTGTTACTCCGGGGTTGCCGGATCATAACACGTAGTAGGTGACTATAACTTGCAAGATCGGATCTAAAACATGGATATAATTATGATAACATAAACGGTTTAGATCTGAGTTCATGGCACCCGGGCCCAAAGTGACAAGCATTAAGCATAGCAAAGTCATAGCAACATCAATCTTAGAACATAGTGGATACTAGGGATCAAGCACTAACAAAACTAACTCGATTACATGATGAATGTCATCCAACTCCTCACCGACCAGCGAGCCTACGACGGAATTACTCACTCCCGGTGGGGAGCATCATGGAATTGGCGATGGAGAAGGGTTGGTGATGACGAAGAACGAAGATCCCCCTCTCCGAAGCCCAAAACGGACTCCAGATCTGGCCTCCCGATGAAGAACAGGAGGTGACGGCGGCTCCATCTCATGGATCGCGATAATTCTTTCTCCCTGATTTTTTCTAGAAAAATAGAATTTTATAGCGTCAGTTTCAGGGTCTGCGGGGCCACCAGGTGGGGACAACCCACCTGGGCGCGCCAGGAGAGGGGGCACGCCTTGGTGGGTTGTGCCCACCCAGGGGCCCCTCTCCAGTAAGTCTTGGCTCCAGAAATTCTTATATATTATATAAAAATTCCTCGCAAAGTTTCGTTCCATTCCGAGAACTTTTATTTCTGCACAAAAACAACACCAAGGTAGTTCTGCTGAAAACAGCGTCAGTCCAGGGTTAGTTTCATTCAAATCATGCAAATTAGAGTCCAAAACAAGAGGAAAAACATTAGGAAAAGTAGATACGTCAGAGACGTATCAACTCCCCCAAGCTTAAACCTTTGCTTGTCCTCAAGCAATTCAGTTGATAAACTGAAAGTGAAAAAGAAAAACTTTTACGAACTCTTTTGCTCTTGTTTGCATAAATAAGCTTAAACAGCACCCAGGTTTTCAGCCAATATTATAACTAACCATGCCAACAATAACTCTTAAAGATTATATTAACTCATATCAATGACATAATCAGCTAGCGAGCAATAATAAGATATCTCAAATAGCAACACGTTGTCAAAACAACCATGATATAATATAACAATAGTGGTATCTCGCTAGCCCTTTCTGAGACCGCAAAACATAAAATGCAGAGCACCTCCAAAGTTCAAGCAGCGACTAGACATTGTAATTCATGGTAGAAAAGATCCAATCATGATGCACCCAACATTAGCTACACACAATGCATAAGTCATGACAGTTGTGCTCTCAGGTTCTGGCGCTTATTTTAGAAGGTGATGACACAACATAAAAAATAAATAGATAGTCCCTTCATAGAGGGAAGCAGTGATTTGTAGAGGTGCCAGAGCTCAAGTTTTAAACAGAGGTAAATGATATTTTGAGACATGCACCCTTCTCATTTACTTCATGACCATCAGTTATCAATATCTTCCATGCTAAACACACTAGTGGCGGTTCCCAAGCGATAAAAGTAAAGGTTTTGACTCCATTGGGAGTTTTGTTTGATTATTTGAGAGATTAACTCTTTTTCATGTTTGAAGTTTGGGACTGGGCATCCCTATTACCGCCCTTTTCTTGTGCGATGGCGAGTGAATAAACACTCGACCTGAGAATAACCCGCTTAGCATGGAAGATACCGACCACCTCCTGTCGTTCCATGAACGATCCAGGCACACAAAAAGGATAATTTTTAGAATTTTTAGAGGTGGCACATGCAAATTTACTTAGGATGCCAGGGTAATACCGCATATAGGTAGGTATGGTGGACTCATCTGGAATAACTTTGGGTTCAAGGTTTTTGATGTACAAGCAGAGTTCCCACTTAGTACAAGCGAAGGCTAGCAATTAGATTGAGAAGCGGCCAGCTAGAGAGCAACAACGGTAATAAACATGCATTATGCATAAGTAACATTGGACACTAGCATGAGTAGGATATGAACACCATGAACATAAATATCATAGAGGCTATGTTGGTTTTGATTCAACTACATGCACAAACATGTGCCAAGTCAATCCACTCGAACATTCAGAGGAGGATACCATATCATCATACTACATCACAATCATTTTAACGCTATGTTGATATCTAAGATAAATCATTATTCACCCCCAGCTACTTATGCATGGCATGAGAAACTATAATCTCTAATTGTCATTGCAAACATGTTTAATCATAATGGGCTGAATCATGGATACTAGGTTAAACATATTTACACAAACAGAACAAGTCGAGTTCATACCGACCACCTCTCTGCCATGGCCAGTTCATCGAATATCGTCATTATTGCATTTCACTTGCACGACCGAATGATATGAAAATAATAATAGTGCAAGAGTGTTGTGGACTAAGCTGGAATCTGCAAACATTTCATTCAACAGGAGAAGACAAGGTAAAATGTGCTCTTTATTAGATTAACATTTATTCATATGAGAGCCACTCAACATTTTCATCGTGGTCTTCTCCTCGGTAAGACTCGAATAAAAAGAAAGGAAATTCAGAGAAACACACTGAAACATTTTTGGAGTTTTTGGTTTTCTTGAACAAGCAAATAAAAGGGAAAAGCAAAAACAAGAAAAACTATTTACACAGGAAAGCTCCCAACAAGAAAAAGAAGAACAAGGAAATCTTTTTGGGTTTCCTTTTTAGTGCTACTACTAAGCATGCATAGAAAGTAAATTAACTACAACTAATTTTTTTGGTTTTTCTAAAGCTTTTCAAACACACCAGAAGAAAGCAAGAAAATAAATCTAAGCATGGATGATACAATGAAAAAGTGTGAACACCGACAAATAAAAATGATATGTGGACATGAATGTAATGTCGGTGTGAACACGTACTCCCCCAAGCTTAGGCTTTTGGCCTAACTTGGTAGTCAATCAGTAGCCTGGATGGTAGTGGGATCTTGAGGAGCAGTCATCCACTCATCCCACTGTTGAGGCTCCTCCTCTGCCTCTGCAGCAGCCTGAGCATTTCGGCAGGCGATGATGTCCGCAGGCATAATCCTATATCCGCCCCTGGCAACATAATCAAACAAAGTAGGTGCAGGCAAAGGAATAATATCATGAGTTTTAACGCTAAAAACCAGGTTATAAGGAATAGGAATGCCAGGGGAGTTGTTATCAGTGAAATGGTGGTGATCCATGGCTGCGTGGTCTAGGTAAACATTGGTCAGAGGGTAATCATGAGGGCGTATCTCAACACTGAAGTGAGCCGCCAAACGAGTAGCAAAAATCTCACCATGTATTTCACCCTGGAATTTATTAAGATGGAGGCGACGAGCCACAATAGCTCCCAAGCTATGAGTGTTGTCGCCCTCTAGTGCCCGACGTAAAACAGCAAAGTCTGGTGCGCTGAGAGCACCTACTTTCTTTGTAGCAAGCAAACACTTAGCAAAAAATAAAGAAAATAATGTACGGCTGCAAAATGTATGCTAGTGGCAGTGGTAGCTGACACCCCTCTCTCATCTCCCACTGTCAAAGTGCGAGGCCTCAAACCCAGCTGGCCTAGGCTCAGCTAAGCTCCCATCGGAAGGGATCAGACAACTGTCACAAAATTTCATAAGTGGTATCTGATGGTTTTCAGCATATAAATCAAAGCTCACTTCACGAGGATTATTCCTAGGCAGGAAAGTAAAACTTTGAGAAAAGATGTTTGTGAGGATTTGATGTTGGTCACACTCATCTGTGATGAAGTCGGTGGGGCCGGCTTTAGCAGCATATTGTGTGAACTCCTGAAGAATTCCGGCCTCTTCCATGAACTGGGTGTGCGGCCATTCGCACGGCCGCACCTCCGCCAACCTCCGAGGATGGAGATCACTATCAGATGACTCCCCAATAACACCTTTGGAGTTCTTCTTAGAGCCAAACTTCCTAAAGTTATTCATGGTTTTCCTATGAACAAAAATTCTGAAATTTATTAGCCCACAAAATTTTCTCAACAAAACTTCACAAAATTGATAGCAACTATGAATAGGGATACATAGAGGCCATAGCAAGAATTCAAACTACTTAGAACTCTAAGAATTCAACATGCAAGCTCATCTACAGCAGCACCAAGAGTAGCTAATTATTCAAAACATAAACCACTAAAATAAAAACTAATTGGACAAATGATGGAGTCACATACCAAGCAAAAATCCCCCAAAACAGTTTCCGAAACGGAGCTTTGAGCAAAAAGATCGAAATCCGTGGGTTTGAGAGCAAGAATACGGGAGAGGGAGCAATGGAGATTTTTTTCTGGAGGTAAGTGATGATGCGGGATGAAGAGATAAGTGAGGGGGCCCACGTGGGGACCACAACCCACCAGGGCATGCCTGGGGGTCCTGGCACGCCCAGGTGGGTTGTGCCCACCTCGTGCACCCCCCTCTGATATTATTTGCACCAGAAATTCAGAAATATTCAAAAAAATTGTATTAAATTTTTAGAGCATTCTGAGAACTTCTATTTTTGGGCCATTTTTTATTGCATGGGAAATTCAGAAAACAGATAAAACATGGCATTTTATTTTATTTAACTAATAAAAACAAAAAATAAAAGGTAAGTACGGAAGGTAGTGCTTACTAAATTCATCAACTTCATACCGCTCAAAAATGATTCATTAATAAGGTTGATCAAGTCTTACTAACAACCACTTTCGATTAGCATGAAACCGAAGAACTTTCGTAAATCACTAAGTTATCTCAATGGGGATATGAATGTCCCCAACAATAAACATTTCATATTTCCTTTTGACAGTAGGTAGAGGTATTTGAAAACTTCCAATGGTGATTGTCGGAGATTTTTCAATAACATTCATATCATTCACTTGGAATTGTTTCTTCGGAAAGTGCACCGTATGCTCATTACCATTAATATGAAAAGTGACCATGCTCTTATTACAATCAATAACAGCGCCTGCAGTATTCATGAAGGGTCTACCAAGGATAATCAACATGTTGTCGTCCTCGGGCATCTCAAGTATAACAAAGTCAGTCAAAATAGTAACATTAGCAACAACAATGGGCACATCCTCACAAATACCGATAGGTATGGCAGTTGATTTGTCAGCCATTTGCAAAGATATTTCAGTAGGTGTGAGTTATTTAAGTCAAGTCTTTTATATAAATAGAAAGGCATAACACTAACACCAGCTCCTAAATCACACAAAGCAGTTTTCACATAATTCTTTTTAATAGAGCAAGGTATAGTTGGTATTCCCGGATCTCCAAGTTTTTTAGGTGCTCCATCTTTCAAAGTATAATTAGCAAGCATAGTGGAGATTTCAGCTTTCGGTATTTTTCTCTTATTAGTGATAATTTCTTTCATATACTTTGCATAAGGAGGCACTTTCAAGAAATCAGTCAAGCGAGTATGCAAAATGACTGGCCTCAGCATTTCAGCAAAGCATTCAAATTCTTCATCATCTTTCTTTTTAGTTGAGTTGGGTGGAAAAGACATAGGTTATTGCACCCACGGTTCTCTTTCTTTACCGTGTTTTCAAGCAATGAAGTCTCTTTTGTCATACCTTTTATTCTTAGGTTGTGGGTTATCGAGATCAACAGGTGGTTCTATCTCAACATCATTATCTGGTTCTTTCTCATTTGGTTGAGCATCTTCATGAACATCAGCATTATCTTTTTCATTATCACTAAGTGGATGTTCATTACCAGATTGAGTTTCAGCATCAGAGATAGAAGTGTCATTATCATTATCAGGAGGTTTCTCTATTTCAGGTTCACTAGAAGCATGCAAAGTCCTATCATTTTTCTTCTTGTTTTTCTTTTTAGAAGGACTAGGTGCACTAGTGTTATTTCTTTGTGAATCTTGTTCAATTATTTTTGGGTGTCCCTCAGGATAAAGTGGTTCCTAAGTCATTTTACCTCCTCTAGTTGCAACTCGAACACCAAAGTCATGTATATTATTATTCATTTCATCAAGCAATTCTCTTTGTGATTTAGCAACTTGTTCTAACTGGGTTTGAACCATACAAGCATGTTTTCCAACACCTCTAACATCATTTGAAATTCTAAATAACAAGTCACTCAAGCGAGCAATCATATAAGAATTATATTTCAATTGTTTCATAACATTTGCATTGAAGTGATCTTGTTTTCTAATGTGGTTTTCAAACTCACAAAGGCATTGACTAGGATGCATATTGTAAGGATTGTCATTATCATTGAATTTCATTAGAGAATTTACCTCTACCACCTTATGTAGTGGTGGTGTATTAAGCCCATGTATTTCTTCAATAGGAGGTAAATTCTTAACATCCTCAGCTTTAATACATTTTTCCTTCATAGATTTCTTTGCCTCTTGCATATCTTCTGTCGGAGTAATGGGCCACGGGTAGGCTAACCCGAGTCCCTGAACCTTTCAAGACAACGGGGCTGGCTGCGCCCCTCAAGGTGTCAAGACGAGGTGCCGCCTTCTGGTGGCCGGCTGGAGGAATAGCCGACTGCCCGTAGACGACCGAGTTCCAGAAGCCGGCATCAAGACAAGCCGGCTCCTAGTGGGCGGCTTCCAGAAAAGCCGGCCCCTAGGAGTCGGCCCGTGGCGCCCGCGAAGCCTGCGCCCTCATCAAGAAGGACAAGACAGGGAGTGGCTACAGCGTAGCCCATCCCTCCCAAATCTAGGGATGGGCGTGGCCACAGTGCACCGTACAGGCAGAGATCTCCGCCCGGCGCGGCACTGTTGCCACACCACCCCTGACGTCACCACAAGCAGGCGGAACCCTGCTCCCACGACGGCCTGTCGGTACGGCCCAAGGACGATGGGCCCACTGATCAGCGAGAGCCTGGAAGACGGCTAGAGCCCCACCAGTCGGATCCGAGGGAGGTCGGCTCCCAGCAGTCGGCCCGCCCCTTCCTCGGGACCCACGCGCCATTAACCAGACAAGACACAGAGTGGCTACAGTAATTGCCCGCTAGGCGGCGGGGCTGTAGCCACGCTCCCCTGACCGAGCCTGCGTCATTAGCATCACGACTACAGTGATCAGCAGCCGACAAGACCCGTGAGCGGCGGGGGCGGCCTGTCGGCCCCGTACCAGACCAAGCGGCGGGCCCCAGCAGCCGGCGGAGAAGCCGGCAACCAGAGAGACTGACAGCCGGGTCCTACACCCGGCCGGATTACTATTGTACCCCTGGGGATTAGGCCTATATAAACCTCCCAGGGCACCCATGCAAAGGGTTCCCAACTTGTTAGAACTAGACTCACCCATAGAGAAAGAAGAGAGCTAGCCTTGCTTTCTTCCACCTCTAGCAAACAGCTCAAGGAGCACCATTGTACCACTAGTGCCTTAGTGATCATGCGGAGACCCCGCAGAGCAGGACTAGGGGTGCTATCTCCACGGAGAGCCCCGAACCTGGGTAAAGTTCGCCGGCGTACGTGTCTACACCTCATCCCGCTTCCAGGCACCGGCGACGTTCTACTCGCTCCCACCATGATAAGCCATCATTTGGCATATGTCGCACCCAACCCCCGACATTTGGCGCCCACCATGGGGCGAGGTGCACCGTCGTCCGGAGACTTGTTCTGGACGGGAACCCAATTCCTCCCTCGCGAGCGCAGCCAGCCCGGCACGCCAGACGGAGTCTGCGCTGACGCGCTGCACGGTGCGGAGGTCGCCTGCGCGGCGAGCTTCCTCGCCGATCTTGTGGGCGAGGTTCACCTCTCCGACGAGCCCGCGTCTGATGCGGGCACCGATGGCCCTGAGAGCCGCCTCGTCAGCCTCCTAGATCAGCTCTACATCGCCAGCGAGCCTGCTATAGAGTTGGAATCTGTTGGCTCCACCGACCCGATGCTTGTCGATTCCGACACTGCGTCGCTTGACGCGTTCCCCACCAACGGAAGCGCCGTCACGGAGGTGCTTGTCATCGGCCACAGTGAGCACTCCGGCGGAGGTGCTCATGACCTGCTTGATGCGGCACTGCAAGACCTGACGGCGCCCACCCCAGAAGACGTCGACGCCGTGATGCTGGAAGCACGACGCGTCTAGCTCGTCGAGAGCGCCAAGAAGCTGGCCAACATGAGACGCCTATCGGAGGCCTACCAGCGCGAGATGGACCGCGCTGTGGGTGGCACGCCGGCTCCTGGTGGGCCTAGCCGCATCGGCACGGTCCAGCAACGCGGCGTGGCCATCACCAGCCTGTTCGGGGCGGATCGCCCCGTCTACGCCACGCCTGCGGAGAACATACGAGCTGCCCAGACGGCAGCAGAAGAGCCGGACAAGTTCGAGGGCGAAGAGCGTCGCCAGATGGCGGAGCGTGTCCAGCGACTCCTCGACGCGGCTACTGAGCAGCACGAGGCCGGCTGCCGCACCGAGGCGCCCAACCGGCAGAATGACGGTCTGCCTCCATGCCGAGACCAAGGCGCGACATCCCGAACGCGGACTGGTGGCGTCCGCGGAAGAAGAGACAAGGAGCCAGCTGCCAGCCGCAGCCGGACTCGCATCACCATCGAGCGCGACCAAGACGGCCGCCCAAGAGCAGTGGAACGACGGGATGACTGTCCGCCTCCTCCCCTCCGCAGGGAGAGGCGCATCTCCCCGCTGCCCGTTGAGCACCCGACACTCGGCGACCGCCTTGGCCGCCGAGAAGGAGTCGGAGAAAACGATGCCCGCCACCGGATCGACCGACTCAACCGATCCCTGGCGCTAGAAGAAGAAGATGAGCTGGGTCCGCCTTGTTTCGGCCCCCGCATTCGAGATGAGCCCTTCCCCAAAGGGTTCACGCTCCCGAGAGATACGCCCAAATACACCGGCTCTGTGAAGCCGGAGGACTGGCTGGTCGACTACTCCACAGCCGTCAGTATCGCAAACGGCAACAAACGCGTCGCCGTGAAGTACGTTCCGCTCATGCTCCAGGGCACGGCCCGGACGAGGCTGAACAGCCTGAAGCCCCGCAGCATCAACAGCTGGGTTGACTTCACCGAAGCATTCATCCGCAATTTCACCAGCATGTATAAGCGGCCGCCCAAGCCTCGTCAGCTCTCCTTGTGTGTCCAGGGCCCCAACGAGTCGACTCGCGACTACCTCACACGCTAGGCCGAGCTCCGCAACTCTTGTGAGGGCGTGCACGAGGTGCAGGCCATCGAGTACTTCACCGCCGGGTGCCGAGAGGGCACCCTTCTTAAGCACAGGCTTCTCTACGACGAGCCAGCAACCCTCGACGAGCTGCTGATCATAGCAGATAAATACGCCACGGTCGACTCCTCCATGAAGGCAGAGATCCAAGTTGATGCATCTGGCAAAGTGGCTCCTCCAGCTCGTCGGGCCCCAGCTGGTGACACCAGTCGGCGTCAGCAACCCAATGACAACAAACGCAAGGCCGTGCAGCCGGCTTCTACAAGCCGGCAGGTGGCGACAGTCGAAGACCAGCAGCCAGAAGGGCAGCCTCCATCCAAGCGCCAGAAGGGCGGCAAGCCCAATTGGCTGCCTGCTTTCTCGTATGAGCAGACTCTTGACGCACCCTGCAAATTTCATGGCGGCGTGAAGCCGTCCAACCACACCACTCGGAAGTGCCATTGGCTCACCAAGATCGCCAAGGGTGACGGCCTTCTGCCTCCTCCGCCTGTTGGGCAGCCGCCTCCGCCCCCACCCCAGCAGCCGGCAGTTCAACCGGTCGGAGCCATACATGACGAGTATCCCGAAGAGCACGGAGCTTATGTCGTGTTCACCAGCGTGGCCGACGACAAGCATAGGAGACGGCAATGACAGCAAGAAGTAAATGTAGTGGCATCAGAGACCCCCGAGTTCATGCATTGGTCCGAGAATCCCATCAGCTGGAGCAGAGCCGACCACCCGGAAGTAATGCCCAATCACGGCTCCTATGCCCTGGTTCTGGATGCCACCTTTGACACAGAGAGGCGAGCTAGTCGCTTCTCCCGAGTCCTGATAGATGGCGGCAGCAGCATCAACATCCTGTACAAGGATAGCATGGAGAAGTTAGGAATCAAACAAAGGCAGCTTCAGCCCAGCCGGACTGTATTCCATGGCATAGTTCCTGGCCTTTCCTGCTCACCAATCGGCAAGATCCAGATGGATGTCCTCTTTGGAGACAAAGATCACTTCTGCCGAGAGCCAGTCTGGTTTGAGGTGGTGGATGTTGAGAGCCCATACCATGCACTACTTGGCCGGCCTGCTCTGGCCAAGTTCATGGCGGTCCCCCACTATGCTTACCTCAAGATGAAGATGCCGAGTTCCAAGGGAATTCTGACCATAGCAGGGGATTACAAGAAGTCGTCCGCCTACACGGCAGATAGCAGCTGGCTGGCCGAGTCCCTTGTGATCGCGGCCAACAAGCGGCTCCTTGACCGGGTTGTGGCGATGGTAGCCAAGCAGCTGGAAATGTCACCCAACCCCAAGGAGTCGGAAGCCGAGGGCTCGTTCAAGCCGGCCAAAGAGACAAAGAAGATACCCTTGGACCCGGAGCACCCGGAGAGGCACGCTGTCATAGGAACAAATCTTGACAGGAAATAGGAAGGCGAGCTCGTCGATTTCCTCCGTGAGAATCGGGATATCTTTGCATGGTCTCCCAAAGACATGTCGGGTGTTCCGACGGATTTCTCCAAGCACAAGCTACACATCCGGTCAGATGCCAAGCCAATCAGGCAGCCCTTGCACCGCCTGTCAGAGGAGAAGAGAAGAGTCGTCGGAGAAGAGATAGCCCGGCTGCTGGCAGCCGGCTTCATCATGGAAGTGTTCTTTCCAGAGTGGCTGGCCAACCCAGTCCTTGTGCTGAAGAAAAACAAGCAATGGCGCAAGTGTATTGATTATACCAGCCTCAACAAAGCTTGCCCCAAAGACCCATTTGCTTTGCCGAGAATTGACCAAGTGATAGACTCCACAGCTGGATGCGAGCTGTTGAGTTTTTTGGACGCATACTCAGGGTATCAGCAGATCAAGCTGAACCCAGCCGACAGGCTGAAGACCGCCTTCATCACACCGTTTGGAGCCTTCTGCTACTTGACCATGACGTTCAACTTGAAGAATGCCGGTGCCACGTTTCAACGTTGCATGCAGAAGTGCCTCCTCAAGCAACTCGGCAGAAACGCCCATGTCTACGTGGATGATGTGGTGGTGAAGACGGAGAAGCGAGGAACGCTGCTAGAAGACCTCAAGGAGACCTTCGAGAACTTGCGCCGATTTCAAATCAAGCTCAATCCGGAGAAATGCGTCTCCGGAGTGCCAGCCGGCCAGCTTCTTGGCTTTCTGGTCTCAGAGCGCGGCATAGAGTGCAACCTTGTGAAGATCAAAGCCATCGAGAGGATGGAAGTGCCCACCCGACTGCTGGACGTGCAAAAATTCACTGGCTGCTTGCCATCCATCAGCCGGTTCATCAGTCGGCTGGGCGAGAAGGCTCTTCCCCTATACCAGTTCATGAAGAAGACCACTTTTTTTGAGTGGAACGACAAGGCGGACGAAGCTTTTCTCCAGCTCAAAAAGATGTTGACCACTCCGCCTGTCCTGGCGGCTCTGACTCCTAAGGAGCCCATGCTCCTCTACATCGCGTCCACCAGCCGGGTGGTCAGCACTGTCATAGTTGTGGAGCGCAAGGAGGAAGGCAAAGCACTACCAGTCCAGAGGCCAGTATATTACCTGAGCGAAGTGTTGTCCGCCTCCAAGAAAAACTACCCCCACTATCAGAAGATGTGCTACGGCGTGCACTTTGCCGCCAAGAAACTGAAGCCATACTTCCAAGAGCACCCAATCACTGTGGTCTGCACGGCTCCGCTTGCCGAGATCAATGGAAGCCGAGATGCTTCAGGTCGAGTGGCCAAATGGGCCATAGATTTGGCCCCCTACACCATCTACTACCAGCCTCCCACCGCCATCAAGTCACAAGCACTGGCCGACTTCCTCGTCGACTGGGCCAAGACCCAGTACCTGCCGCCGACGCCGGACTCCACCCGTTGGCGGATGCACTTTGATGGTTCCAAGATGCGCACCGGTTTAGGAGCTGGCATCATCCTCACCTCTCCCAAAGGCGACAAGCTCATATATGTGCTGCAAATTCACTTTGCCACCTCCAACAACGTCGCTGAATACGAGGCACTCATTCACGGGCTCTGGCTTGCCAAGGAACTCGGCATTCGCCGGATCCTGTGTTATGGAGACTCTGACTTGGTGGTCCAGCAGTCGTCGGGCAACTAGGACGCCAAAGATGCAAACATGGCTAGCTACCGCTTCCTCGTCCAGCAACTCAGCGGATACTTTGAAGGTTGCAAGTTCCTCCATGTGCCAAGAAATGAGAATGAGCAAGCAGATGCCTTGGCACGAATCGGCTCCACCCGGCAAGCAATACCAACCGGCGTCGCCCTACAACGCCTCCTCAAGCCGTCTGTCAAGCCATCGCCAGAGTCGGATTCCATCTTCGTGCCGGCTCCTCCTGAAGCAGTCGGATCCTATTTGAGAGCCCCAATAGCCGGCACGGGAATTCCGGCAGGCGGCCCGGGGGCCGTGGCAGTCGCACCTGGCCCGGGGACTTCAGAACCCGGCCTGGGGACTGCAGCGGTCGGCCCGGGGACTTCAGAGCCCGACCCGGGGACTTCAGAGCCCGACCCGGGGACTTCAGAGCCCGACCCGGGGACTGCAGCAGTCGGCCCGGGGACTTCATCGACCCAGCAAGCGGCAGCCGACTCCAACCCGCCGCCTCCCGGCCCAACCGCCCTCATCCAAGTTGTAGTCCTAGCAGTCGAAGAAATTGCAGCACCTTCATGGGCCCAGCCCATACTCAACTTTCTGGTGAACAAAGAGCTGCCGACTGATGAGATCTTGGCCCGACAAGTGCAACGCCGGGCGGCATCATACACCATAGTCAACAGAGAGCTTGTAAGGCACGGTGTCACTGGTGTCTACCAGCGCTACGTGGAGCCGGAGCAAGGCCAAGCAATCCTCAAAGATATCCATCAAGGCGAGTGTGGTCACCACGGGCTTCAAGAGCACTTGTCGCCAAAGCTTTCCGCCATGGTTTTTTCTGGCCGGCTGCTCTAGAAGACGCCAAAGACTTGGTCTAGAAATGCAAAGGGTGCCAGAAATTCCGCTCCAAGCCACATCAGCCGGCTTCTGCACTCAAGAATATTCCCATTGCCTGGCCCTTTGCTGTCTGGGGCCTGGACATGGTGGGACCATTCAAAACAGCGCGAGGCGGCATGACTCATCTGCTTGTCGCGGTGGACAAGTTCACCATGTGGATAGAAGCAAAACCAATCAAGAAATTGAATGGTCCGACTGCTGCGACTTTCATCTCTAACATCACCATCCGGTATGGCATACCACACAACATTATCACCGACAATGGCATGAACTTTCCAAAGGTGCCTTGGCCCGTTTCTGCGCGACGCAGGGCATCTGACTGGACTTAGCGTCCGTTGCCCATCCGCAATCAAACGGCCAAGTAGAGCAAGCAAACGGCCTCATCTTGTCCGGCATCAAGCCCCGACTGGTCGAGCCTCTGGAACGCTCGGCCGGCTGTTGGCTCGATGAGCTGTCGGTCGTCCTCTGGAGCCTGCGCACAACTCCAAACAAGTCAACCGGCTTCACGCCTTTCTTCCTCGTCTACGGTGCCGAATCCGTCATCCCAATGGACATAGAATTCGACTCCCCTCGAGTCACCATGTACACCGAAGAGGAGGCAGAGGAAGCACGTCAAGACGGCGTCGATCTGCTGGAAGAGGGCCGGCTGTTGGCACTCAGCCGGTCCAGCATATACCGGCAGAGCCTGCGCCGATACCACAACCGGAAGGTCAAGCCGAGATCCTTCCAAGAGGGAGACCTTGTGCTCCGGCTGATCCAGCGAACAGCCGGCCAACACAAGCTCTCAGCGCCTTGGGAAGGCCCCTTCATCATCAGCAAGGTGTTGGGCAACGACTCCTACTACCTGATCGACGCTCAGAAGCCTCGAGCGCGCAAGAGGGATGACTCCGGCAAGGAGAGGGAGCGGCCATGGAATGCAAATCTCCTCCGAAGATTTTACGGTTGATGCAGTATGTACCACGCTACCTTTTGTATTAAAGTACGAAGACTCCGGGTCCCCCGAGAAGAGCTCGGGGACTGCCCTCTTTTATCTATATGATAAGAATTATGCCTATGAATGTATCATTCCCTTTATGCCGCTTGGCACCGGGTCCGACCAGTTGGCCCGGGGACTCGCCTCCTTGTACTATGAAATGCTTCCTGCAGCCGGACAAGTAATGTGTTTGCACTTAAGCCGTCTCCTGCCAGAAGCCGCAGCTCGCAGAGTGACTGTCTGGTGGGCAGGAACAAGGCAGAAAGGGTGCCCACATGAAAAATGGCTAAGGACCCAAAGCATGTGCATAGTTTAAGGCGGCTTCCCGCCTTCTACGACCAGCTGTTGAGCAGCCGGCTGGCCGGCTTCTACTTAACTTGCTAAAGAACTCTAAAACGGCTAAGTACTTGCCTCCCCAGAAGTAGCTAAGTACTTGACCCAGCCACAGTCCGCAGAGCGGTTGTTTGACTGGCAAGACGGCAACTAAGGGAAGGCGGCAAAGGAAAAAAGCCAAAGAGCAGCAAGCAAGAAAAGATAGAACTTGGAAAAATATTTTACATAGCAAAAGGCCCTTGGCCGATATTCAACGGAAGTTTGAGATACACCCAGTGGGTGGAATTGTGCAAAATTAACAAGTTCGTCGAGACTGATAAGCAGGTAAAGCAAAAGATAAAATGGCGGCCTAGGGAGCGACAGACGGGTTCGGTGGATCGGAGGAGTCTGTGGCGCCGGTTGGTGGAGCGGTCGGCTGGTCAGTCTCCGCTTGGTCGCCTCCAGTGGCAGCCGACTCGCTTGGGCGTGGCTCATTGCTGGAGGCGCGGTCGAGCTGAGGTTGGCCGTCCGCTCCGACCTCTGGCGCCTCCTCTTCGCCTTCCTCCTCCTCCTCGTCTCCTTCCTCGCCGCTGGAGTCGATCACCTCGGTCGAGTCCTCGCCGTCCTCCAGGTTCAGCCTGAACCATTCTGGTGGCGCCTCGGTGCCGTTCTCAACCCGCTCCGGGACGAAGACGCTGGTGTCGGTGTACTCGGCGATTGCTGCCGCACGCTTGACAATGTCATCTTCCACGACCGCCAACTCCTCATGAGCCTCCAGCCGAAACGTGGCCAGCTGGGCTAGACTTAGCCCAGGGTACCACGCCTTGACGAATTCCAAGGCCCGGCGCGCTCCAGCCCGGGCCGAGGAGCCCTTCCAGGCCTCAAGACGGCCGGCCGCCACCTCCAGCCAGTCGGCAGTCCGACTGGGAGTGCGCAGTGCTGGCATGTCCGGCCACAGGGCGGCGATCGCCTGGGCACCGACACGCTGAAGACGGCGCAGCATCCGGTGAGCTGGCCGAAGACGGGCCTCGATGCTTAGGAGCTGCTCACCAAGGGTCCGAGGGGCGTCGGCAGCGATCTGCGCACCTTCCGCCCTCCGTCCTTCGCGATCAGCTTCGATGGCCTGATTGGCGGCGTCAGAGTGACCAGGGAAGAAGTCTGCCCCAAACAGAAAGCAAAAAGCCAAAGTCAGAGACGAGAGGCCAGCTCGACCAACAGCCGGTAGCTCAAAGAAGGAAAAAGAGGGAAGCTCACCATCAACTATGTCTTCAATCTCGTGAAAGCCGGAAGACAGCATCGCCTCCTTGTCGGTCCAGGCAGAGCGTTCTGTCGCAAACTCAGCAAGGAGGCTGGTCTCCTTGTCCTCTGCCTCCTTCTGGGCCTTCTTGAGAAGCTCCGCCTGCTCCGCTAGTTCCGCGACCAGCCGGTCACGCTCTTCAGCCAGCTTGCCGCACTCCTCCTCCTTAGCGCGCAGCACGGTGTTGGCTTTGCCCAGCTGCTGCTGCAAGGCGGCGTTGGCCTCTGCAGAAGAAAGAAGAACGGAAAGGCGTCAGTAACCACCAGAAAAGAAGAACAGATGCCGGGGAGATCCGGCCCGACTGCTCAGCAGTCGGCCCGAATCTCGGGGACTACAGCCCGTGGGTGCGCCAGTGCGCCCCCGCAGAGAAAGAAGAGGACTTACTTCGGCTCTCCGACAACTCGACAGCACATTGATCCAACTCCTGGACTTTGGAGTTGAAGGCGGCCGCACGGAGAATATGATAATCCTGCAGCAAGGATATCAGCGCTCAGAAACTGCTAATTAAAGTTCCGAGCCGCCTGCTCAGCAGCCCCCACGAAGCAATACAAGAATTAAAAACGAAGAAGCAAGAGGCGTACCCGGATGGCCTCTCGCGATTCCAGGAACGTCTTGTTGCAGTGCTTGATAGCGTCGGCCTCGGCGTGGAGTTTGGCTTGAACATCCAGGATCGCCTTGTTCAGAGGGCTCGTCCTGCCACCCAGCACCCACCCAGTGGGCGCGGCGCTGGTCGCCTCGATGTCCAGGATCAAGGAGCTTGTGGCGCCGGTCTCTAGCAGGCGTGGCGCCGAAGCCGCCTTTGCAAGTCGGCGGCGCGTCGGTGTGCGGACCTCAGGAGTCGGGCCCGTCACCACCTCGTTTCCGGTTGGCGGCACCGGCGGGTCCGCCGGCGGCTCGCCTTGCATGTTCCCAGACGGCGGCGGTGGAGGCACGATCACGTCCGGCATGGCGACGTCGCTGCTGTCCCTCTCCATGATAGGGTGCTCACCGCCGGCCTCCCCAGTCTGTGCCACGAACTCCGGTGGTGGTGGCGCGGAGCTCAAGGGGGCGACGAATATCGCCGACTGGCAGCACGCGGCCTCCTCGGCCTGCTTCTTTGCCGCGTCGGCCGACTCGGCCTCCGCCAGTTTCTTCAGGGCGGTAGCCTCCGCCTTCTCTGCTTCCGCCTTCTCCAGGCGGGCGGCCTCCTGCTCCTCGCGCGCCTCCCGTGCATTTTGCTCCTTTGCCTCCTGGAGGTCGACGGCCGGGTCGATTCGCCGGGTGGTGGCAGAAGTCTCCGCCGACCCAACGATGGAGGCGGTAGCCGACTTCTCAAGAGAGAGTGGGGCCCTAAGTCAAAAAGATAAAGCGAAAGAAACTCAGAAAGAATCAACAAGGAAAAGATGAAGGCGCAAGGGGAAGGTAGTACTTACGTGGAAACCAGCTGCGGCTCCTTCACCGCCTTGTGGAAGCGGATGGCCTTCGCGGCCGCTTCATCCCGCTTAGTCGTCGCAGCCGAGCCCTTAGACTTCTTCGGCCGGCTGTCGAACAAGCTCGGTGCGGCCCTGCATTTTTTCGCACCACCTTCTGCATCCGGCGTGGCAGATGAGCTCGCGCCCGGCTGGCCGGCCCCTGGCTGGTGGCGCGGGGCGACTTCCCCCACATCGTCGTCGGGCCAGTCCTCGAGGCCGGCCCCGATCCCTGAGTCGCCTGTTTCTCTGCCTCCTCCCTCGGCGTCGTCCTCCAAGGCCGCTGCCCCCAAGTCGGGTCATCCACGTCGCTCTCCGCTCAGTCGGGGAGGAATTGACGCTCCGGCCCCGCGGCGCCGGCTGCCGGCTGGAGGAGGGGACTCTGTTCAAAGGCCGATTGGTCAGGTTGGACAGCCAGAACTCGGCAACAAAAAAGATAGAGAAAAAGAAAGATAACTTACCATAGGCGGGGGGTCGGCACGTGAATACGGCTCCTTGCCAAACCGCCACTCCTCCGTGAGCTTGCACTTCGCAAGATAGTTCACCATGTGAGCTACCTCTGCGCGAGGCATCTCCTTGGTGCACAGCCGGCTTGGGTCCCGATGCCCACTCATCTGACAGATCATGTGAGGACGGCCCTGGAGCGGGAGCACCCAGCGCGCCACGAAGGCGGACAGCAAGTCGGGCCCGGTCAGGCCCTCCGACTGTGCCAACACTCAGAGCCGCGCGATGGCGGCGGCTCCAGAAGGCGACAGTGTCTTGGCCCGGTACGACCAGTTGGGCCGCCTCCCAGCCGGCGGGCCGGCTGCGTAAGCCGGCAAGTTGACCCAGTCGCCCTCCGGGAAGACGATCTTCACGTAGAAGTACGACCGCTGCCACATCTTCACCGACTTGATCAGCGTGATGGGAGGAAACGGATTTTCGGCCGCCGGCCTCCGCACCGCAATAAAAGCGCCACACTGAGCCGGCACGCCCGCGACAAGGGTGCCGAGGTTGGTGTAGAAGAACTCCCCCCAAAGCTCGATGGTGGGGAGGACGCCGAGGAAGCCTTTGCACAAAGTGACGAAGGCGGACAGCAGCACCACCGTGTTCGGGGTGAGGTGGTGTGGCTGAAGACCGTAGAATTCGAGGAAGGACCAGAACAAGCTGCTCGCCGGCAGGCCGAGGCTGCGCAGGCAGTGCGAGCAGAAGACGATCCGCTCGCCTTCCTCCGGCGCCGGTGAGATCTCCCTCTCCAGCGCGAGGCGGACCTTTACGTAGTCCTTGCCGGGCAGCCGCCGCGTCTGGCAGAGAAAGTCGATGTGGTTGAGATGAACTTCGGAGCCGTCCCATGCTCCGGAGCGCACCATGGGGGCGTGGGGTTGGTAGATGAGCTCATCGGAGACGAACCACTGCAGCGCTCAGCGTGGCTTGGAGGCACTACGGCGAGAGGAAGAAGAAGGAGGAAAGAATGCGGTGGAGTGGCGCGCGTGCTCCGCCGCTCCCCCTCCTCCCCCTACTTATGGGCCTACGGGTTGCGAAGCCGAGGGGGCGATCATGGGATTTACTGTGCCCACGACCCCACGCCCCCACGTTTATCGCGCGAGTTACTGCGCGCAGTAACTCCGTGGAAAAACTCAACTGCCCACCTCGGCCGCAGCGGATCCGCTCGCGTGCCGAGCCCTGGTAGTGGCGGGCCCCGCCAGCAGGCATGTCCCATCACGAGCATGGGCTGGCAGACTGGCCCGGCCGCTCGACGCCACGTGACATACCCACAACGGGCGGCGGCCTGGAGGCTTAGCAAGCACGCCACTTGGTTCCCGCCGTCGCATTCAAAGTTTGGATAAGTCGGGCTGGACGAGTCCGACTCCCGCAAGTCAGCCCGGCAGAAGTCAGATGAAGCTCCGCCTGAAGCCCTCGGAGAAAGAAACTGCTGAGGCTCCTCGGCTGCTCAGCCGCGGCACCTCACCAGCTTCGGGGACTACTGTCGGAGTAATGGGCCACGGGTAGGCTAACCCGAGTCCCTGAACCTTTCAAGACAACGGGGCTGGCTGCGCCCCTCAAGGCGTCAAGACGAGGTGCCGCCTTCTGGTGGCCGGCTGGAGGAATAGCCGGCTGCCCGTAGACGGCCGAGTTCCAGAAGCCGGCATCAAGACAAGTCGGCCTGTGGCGCCCGCGAAGCCTGCGCCCTCATCAAGTAGGACAAGACAGGGAGTGGCTACAGCGTAGCCCATCCCTCCCAAATCCAGGGATGGGTGTCGGCCCCCAGTGACGGCTAGAGCCCCACCAGTCGGATCCGAGGGAGGTCGGCCCCCAGCAGTTGGCCCGCCCCTTCCTCGGGACCCATGCGCCATTAACCAGACGAGACACAGAGTGGCTACAGTAATCGCCCGCCAGGCGGCGGGGCTGTAGCCACGCTCCCCTGACCGAGCCTGCGTCATTAGCATCACGGCTACAGTGATCAGGAGCCGACAAGACCCGTGAGTGGCGGGGGCGGCCTGTCGGCCCCGTACCAGACCAGGCGTCGGGCCCCAGCAGCCGGCGGAGAAGCCGGCAACCAGAGAGACTGACAGCCGGGTCCTACACCCGGCCGGATTACTATTGTACCCCTGTGGAGTAGGCCTATATAAACCTCCCAGGGCACCCATGCAAAGGGTTCCCAACTTGTTAGAACTAGACTCACCCATAGAGAAAGAAGAGAGCTAGCCTTGCTTTCTTCCACCTCTAACAAACAGCTCAAGGAGCACCATTGTACCACTAGTGCCTTAGTGATCATGCGGAGACCCCGCAGAGCAGGACTAGGGGTGTTATCTCCACAGAGAGCCCCGAACCTGGGTAAAGTTCGCCAGCGTACGTGTCTACGCCTCATCCCGCTTCCAGGCACCGGCGACGTTCTACTCGCTCCCACCATGATAAGCCATCCTTTGGCATATGTCGCACCCAACCCCCGACATCTTTAGGACTGAGATATAATATACCCCTCTTCTTTGGAGTGGGTTTAGCCGGTGGTTCACGAAGAGTCCAATCATCATAATTTTTCAATATATTATTCAATAATTCTTCAGCTTGTCCAACAGTTCGTTCCCTGAAAACACAACCAGCACAACTATCTAGGAAGTCCCTAGAAGCATCGGTTAGTCCATTATAGAAGATATCAGGTATTTCATTTTTCTTAAGAGGAGACCCCGCGGAGCAGGACTAGGGGTGTTATCTCCACGGAGAGCCCCGAACCTGGGTAAGATTCGCCGGCGTGCATGTCTTCGCCTCATCCCGTTTCCAGGCACCGGCGACGTCTTACTGGCTCCCACCATGATAAGCCACCCGTTGGCATATGTCGCACCTACCACCCGACATTTGGCGCCCACCGTGGGGCCAGGTGCACCGTCGTCCGGAGACCTGTTCTGGACGGGAACCTCTTCCTCCCCCATGAGCGCAGCCAGCCTACTGCGCCCGATGGCGTTTGCCTCAACGCGCTGCAAGGCGTCGACGACGCCTACGCGGCGAGCTGCCTCGCCGATCTGCTCGGCGAGACTCGAATCTCTGACGAGCTCACGTCCGACGCGGGCACGGACTACCCCGAGAGCCGCCTCGTCAGCCTCCTCGACCAGCTTCACGTCTCTAGCGAGCCTGCTCCAGATGTGGAGTCGGTCGGCTCCACCGACCCGATGCTCGTTGACTCCGACACGGCATCGCTCGACGCCTACCCCTCCGACGTGGTGGTCTTCGACGATCCTCTCCCTCGAGCTGACAGTGGCAGCAGCGCTGTCACCGAAGTGTTGGTCATCAGCCACGTCGCCAACTCGGGCGAGAACGCCCACGACGCCCTGCAAGCGGCGATGCATGACCTATCCGTCCCCATCCCGGCCGACGCCGACGCCGAGACCCTGGAGGCATGCCGCCTCACCCTCGTCGCGGAAGGCCAGAAGATAGCCTCCATGAGACGCCTCACCGAGGCCCACCAGCGTGAAGTCGACCGCGCCACCTTCGGTACGCCGCCGCCTAGCGGGCCGAGCCGAGCCGGCTTCGTCCAGAAGCGCGGCGCGGCTATCGCCAGCATGCTGGGGGCAGATCGCCCCGTCTACGCCACCCCGCTCGAGAATCTGCGAGCCGCTCAGGCGGCCGCTGAGGAGCTAAATGGGCTGGGAGCCGACGAGCTCCCCTACATGACAAGGCGGATCCAGCAACTGATCGACGCGGTTGAAGAACGGCATGAAGCCGGCGCCCGTGCTGATAGTCATCCCCCGCGCCGGGAGCACGCCGCGACGTCCCGCTCGCCGACTGCGAGCGGCGCCCGCCAGAGGAAAGACAAGGAGCCGGCTGCTAGCCGCAGCCGGACTCGTATCACCATCGAGCGCGACGCGGAAGGCCGCCCTCGAGCGGTGGAGCGCCAAGGAAATCCGCCTCCTCCCCCGCCTCGAAGGGAGAGACGTCTCACCCCGCCGCCCGTCACGCACCCGACTCTTGGTGACCGACTAGGCCGCCGAGAAGGAGTCGGCGAGAACGACGCCCGCCACCGGATCGACCGCCTTGCTCGATCCCTGGCGCTAGAAGAAGAAGACGATGTCGGCCCGCCATGCTTTGGCCCCCGCATCCGCGACGAGCCCTTCCCCAAAGGGTTCTCGCTCCCCAGAGACACGCCCAAGTACAACGGCTCTGTGAAGCCGGAAGATTGGCTCATCGACTACTCCACTGCTGTCAGCATAGCCAACGGCAATCGGCGCGTGGCCGTGAAGTACGTCCCCCTCATGCTGCAAGGCACGGCGCGCACCTGGCTCAACAGCCTCAAGCCCTACAGCATCAACAGCTGGCTGGACTTCACGGAAGTCTTCGTCCGCAACTTCACCAGCACGTACAAGCGGCCTCCCAAGCCTCGCCAGCTCTCCCTATGCGTCCAAGGGCCCAACGAGTCGACCCGCGACTACCTCACGCGGTGGGCCGAGCTCCGCAACTCCTGCGAGGGGGTGCACGAGGTTCAGGCCATCGAGTACTTCACCGCCGGGTGCCGAGAGGGCACCCTCCTCAAGCACCGACTCCTCTGCGACGAGCCGGCTACCCTCGACGAACTGCTGATCATCGCGGACAAGTACGCCACGGCCGACTCCTCGATGAAGACCGAGCTCCGAGTGGACGCCTCTGGGAAGGTGCTCGCTCCGGCTCCAAAGACGCCGGCTGGCGACTCCAATCGGCGCCCCTACCAGAACGATCACAAGCGCAAGGCCCCCATGCCGCCTTCCACCAGTCGGCAGGTGGCCACAGTTGAAGATGAGCAGCCCGAAGAGCGGCCCGCTCCCAAGAAGAAGGGTGGCAGGCCGGCTTGGCAGCCGGCTTTCTCTTACGAGCAGACTCTCGACGCCCCCTGCAAGTTCCACAGCGGCGCGAAGCCGTCCAACCACACGACCCGAAAATGCCACTGGCTCACGCGAATCTCCAAGGGCGAAGGGTTGGTGCCGCCTCCGCCTCCCGGCCCGCCGCCTCCAGCCCCCCAGCAGCCGGCGGCTCGGCCGGCAGTCGGAGCCATTCAAGATGAGTTCCCTGAAGAGCACGCCGCCTACGTCGTCTTCACCAGCCAAGCCGAAGACAAGCGCAGTCGGCGCCGTCAGCATCAAGAGGTCAACGCAGTCGCCTCTAGCGCCCCCGAGTTCATGCACTGGTCCGAGAAGCCCATCAACTGGAGCCAGGCCGACCACCCAGAGGTGATGCCATCCCCTGGCTCCTATGCACTAGTCTTGGATGTCACCCTCGCGACGGAGAGGCGAGCTGCCCGATTCTCCCGCGTCCTGATAGATGGCGGAAGCAGTATCAATATACTGTACCGCGATAGCATGGAGAAGCTGAACATCAAGGCAAAGCAGCTTATGCCAAGCCGGACCATGTTCCATGGCATCGTCCCCGGCTTGTCTTGCTCCCCGATCGGCAAGATCAAGATGGATGTTCTCTTCGGAGACAAGGATCATTTTCGCCGAGAAGCGATCTGGTTTGAGGTAGTGGATCTGGAGAGCCCCTACCATGCTTTGCTTGGCCGACCTGCTCTGGCCAAGTTCATGGCTGTGCCCCACTACGCCTACCTGAAGATGAAGATGCCGAGCTCGAAGGGGATCATCACCGTAGCCGGCGACTACAGGAAGTCCATCGAGTGCGCCATGGCCAGCAGTCGGCTGGCCGAGTCCCTCGTAGTGGCAGAAGAGAAGAAGATGCTGGAGCGGGTTGTGGCCATGGCCGGCAAGCAGCCGGCCCTGTCCCCCAACCCCAAAGATTGTGATGCACAGGGCTCCTTCCAGCCGGCCAAAGAGACGAAGAAGATACCTCTGGACCCGGAGAACCCGGAAAGGTTTGCTGTCATTGGGGCAAACCTGGACAGTAAATAGGAAGGCGAGCTCGTCGACTTCCTCCGTGAGAATCGAGATGTCTTCGCATGGTCCCCAAAGGACATGCCGGGCGTCCCGAAGGATTTCGCCGAGCACAAATTGCACGTCCGAGCCGACGCGAAACCGGTCAAGCAGCCCCTCCGCCGACTGTCAGAAGAGAAGCGAAGGATCGTAGGAGAAGAGATAGCCCGGCTACTTGCCGCCGGCTTTATTATGGAAGTGTTTTTTCCAGAGTGGCTGGCCAACCCAGTCTTGGTATTGAAGAAGAATAACAAGTGGCGTATGTGTATAGACTACACCAGCCTGAACAAGGCCTGCCCCAAGGATCCGTTTGCTTTGCCACGGATTGACCAAGTGATAGACTCCACAGCCGGATGCGAGCTGTTGAGTTTTTTGGATGCCTACTCAGGGTACCATCAAATCAAGTTGGACCCAGCAGACCGACTGAAGACTGCCTTCATCACACCATTCGGAGCTTTCTGTTACCTGACTATGACATTCGGCCTGAGGAATGCCGGTGCCACTTTTCAGCGTTGCATGCAGAAATGCCTCCTCAAGCAACTCGGCAGAAATGCCCACGTCTATGTAGACGACATTGTGGTGAAGACAGAGAAGCGCGGCACCCTGCTGGAAGACCTCAAAGAAACATTCGCCAACTTGCGCCGATTCCAAATCAAGCTCAACCCCGAGAAATGCGTGTTCGGAGTACCAGCCGGCCAGCTGCTAGGCTTTCTGGTCTCCGAACGCGGCATCGAGTGCAACCCTGTGAAGATCAAGGCCATCGAGATGTGCAGAAGTTCACCGGGTGCTTGGCCTCCCTAAACCGCTTTATCAGCCGGCTAGGAGAGAAGGCTCTCCCCCTGTACCGACTCATGAAGAAGTCCACTCACTTCGAGTGGAATGACCAAGCCGACCAAGCCTTCCATGAGCTGAAGAAGATGCTGACCACTCCACCTGTCCTGGCAGCGCCGACTGAGAAGGAGCCCATGCTCCTCTACATTGCCGCGACTAGCCGAGTGGTCAGTACAGTTGTTGTGGTCCAGCGCCCGGAAGAAGGCCGAGCCCAGCTAGTCCAGAGGCCGGTGTATTACCTAAGCGAAGTACTATCCAGCTCAAAGCAAAACTACCCGCACTACCAGAAGATGTGCTATGGGGTGTACTTCGCCGCCAAGAAGCTGAAGCCCTACTTCCAAGAGCATCCCATCACGGTCGTGTGCACCGCCCCGCTCGCCGAGATCATAGGCAGCCGGGATGCATCCGGCCGGGTGGCTAAATGGGCCATTGCATTGGCACCATACACAATCTTCTACCAACCCCGCACCGCCATCAAGTCCCAAGCATTGGCCGACTTCCTCGTCGACTGGGCCGAGACCCAGTACCTACCGCCGGCTCCCGACTCTACCCATTGGCGGATGCACTTCGACGGGTCCAAGATGCGCACCGGCTTGGGAGCCGGCATCGTCCTCACCTCTCCCAAAGGCGACAAACTCAGATACACGCTGCAGATCCACTTCGCCGCCTCCAACAACGTGGCCGAGTACGAGGCGCTCGTACATGGGCTCCGGCTAGCCAAAGAGCTCGGCATACGCCGGATCCTGTGTTACGGCGACTCAGACTTGGTGGTCCAGCAGTCGTCTGGCGACTGGGACACCAAGGACGCGAACATGGCGAGCTATCGATTCCTCGTCCAGCAGATCAGTGGGTACTTCGAAGGGTGCGAGTTCCTTCACGTGCCAAGGGCCGACAACGACCAAGCAGATGCCCTAGCACGGATCGGCTCCACCCGACAGGCCATACCGACCGGCGTCTCCCTCCAGCGCCTCCTCAAGCCGTCCATCAAGCCGTCTCCAGAGTCGGACTCTATCTTCGTACCGCCTGTGCCAGATGCAGCCGGATCCGACTGGAGGAACCCCGCAGGCGGCACGGGGACTTCGACAACTGGCCCGCCGACTGCCGTAGTCGCACCCGCCGGGACCCGCCGGGGACTGCAGCAGTCGGCCCGGGGACTGCAGCAACACAAGAAGCGGTGGCCGACTCCAATTCCACGCCACCCGACCCACCCACCCGAGTCATGGTGGCCGTCACTAACAGAAGAAGAAGTCACAGCTCCATCATGGGCCCAGCCCATCCTCAGATTCCTAGTCAGCAGAGAGCTGCCGGCTGATGAGATCTCAGCAAGACTAGTGCAACGACGAGCCGGAGCATATGCAATAATCAACAGAGAGCTTGTCAAGCGCAGCGTCACTGGAGTCTTCCAGCGTTGTGTCGAGCCAGAAAAAGGAGTGGCAATCCTCAAGGATATCCATCAAGGCGAATGCGGCCACCACGCAGCCTCAAGATCACTTGTGGCCAAGGCTTTCCGCCATGGTTTCTTTTGGCCGACTGCTTTGGAAGATGCCAAAGAGATAGTCAAGAGCTGCAGAGGATGCCAAGTCTTCAGTTCCAAGCAACACCTGCCGGCTTCTGCACTCAAGACCATTCCCCTCACCTGGCCCTTTGCCGTCTGGGGACTGGACATGGTGGGCCCTTTCAAGACAGCCCGCGGCGGCTTGACACATCTGCTTGTCGCCGTGGACAAGTTCACAAAGTGGATCGAAGCGAAGCCAATCAAGAAGCTGAACGGGCCGACTGCCGTAACATTCATCACCGACATCACTACTCGGTACGGCGTACCGCACAGCATCATCACCGACAACGGCACAAACTTTGCCAAAGGAGCACTGGCACGTTTCTGCGCGACGCAGGGTATCCGACTGGACTTAGCGTCCGTTGCCCACCCGCAGTCAAACGGCCAGGTCGAGCGAGCAAATGGACTCATCCTCTCCGGCATCAAGCCCCGACTGGTTGTACCACTGGAGCGATCGGCCGGCTGCTGGCTCGATGAGCTGCCGGCTGTCCTCTGGAGTCTGCGTACTACCCCCAACAAGTCAACCGGCTTCACTCCGTTCTTCCTTGTATATGGTGCCGAGGCTGTCATCCCAACCGACATCGAGTTCGACTCGCCTCGGGTCACCATGTACACGGAGGCGGAGGCCAAGGAAGCAAGAGAAGACGGCGTCGACCTACTAGAAGAAGGCCGGCTGTTAGCACTCAGCCGGTCCGCCATCTACCAGCAAGGGTTGCGCCGCTACCACAACCGCAAGGTCAAGCCAAGATCCTTCCAAGAGGGCGACCTTGTGCTTCGGCTGATCCAGCGAACAGCCGGCCAGCACAAGCTCTCGGCCCCTTGGGAAGGCCCCTTCGTCATCAGCAAGGCACTAGGCAACGACTCCTACTACTTGATCGACGCGCAAAAACCAAGAGCACGCAAGAGGGATGACTCCGGCAAGGAGTCGGAGCGACCATGGAACGCGAACCTCCTGAGAAGATTTTACAGTTGAAAGCAGTATGTATCATGCTACCCTTTTGTATTAAGTATGAAACAACAGGCTCCCCGAGGAGCACTCGGGGACTGCCTTTATTTATCTATGAGTGACGAGTGTCATATCCATGAATGTATTATTACATTTGATTTCTTGTCTGGCACCGGGTTCGACTAGTCGGCCCGGGGACTGGCCGCCTTAAGCTATATTAAAAGTTCTACCTGAAGTCAGACAAGTAGTGTGCCGGCTCCCGAGTCCTCTCTTGTTGAAAGTCGCAGCTCGAAGAACCGACTGTCCGACTAGCAAGAGCAAAGGCAGAAAGGATGCCCACACGAAAAACGGCTAAGGACTAATGAACTTATATAGCGAAAAGACGACCTCAAACCACGCCTGCCGACTGTCAGAACAGCCGGCTGGCCGGCTTCCCAAACACTTCGCTATAATCCAACAAAGCTAGAGTACTTGCCCTCCCAATTGGCCAAGCACTTCTCCAGCCACAGATTGCAGAGCAACTGTCTGACTGGGGAGGCGGCAACCAAGGGAGGGCGGCAAAGGAAACAGCAGAAGGATGAAAAGCAAAGAACGAGGAAAAGCCAAACGCATGCATAGTCATATATACATATAAAGCCCCCAACAGGCCGGCAATCGACATAGTTCGAATACACCCCCAGTGGGTGGAATTGTGCAAACTTAACAGAATATTGTTCCAAAAGTGACAAGACAGGAAAACAAAAGATAGCAGACTAGACTAAAGGCGCGGTGCGGGAGCCGGGTTGGTCGGTGGAGATGGCGTCGCCGGCTGAAGGAGTGGCCGGCTGGCGGGTCTCGGCTTGGTCACCACCGGTGGCAGGCGACGCACCCGCGCGTGACGTGGTGCTGGAGGCGCGGTCAGGCTGAGGCTGGCCGGCCGCTCCACCATCCGGCCCGGCGTCTTCACCCTCCTCCTCCTCCTCCTCGCCCTCATCGCTGGAGTCGATCTCCTCCGCCGAGTCTTCACCGTCTGCCGGGTTCAGCCCGAACCACTCCTCCGGCTGGGCAACACCGTTGTCATCTACCTCAGGGGCGAAGGCGCTGGTGTCGGTGTAGTCGGCGATCGCCGAAGCCCGCCGGATGATAGCCGGCCGCGCCGGCTCCAGCTCCGTGTCGGCCTGCTGCCGCCAGGTAGCTAGCTGATCCAGACTCAGGCCGGGATACCAGGCCTTGACGAACTCCAGTGCCCGCCTGGCGCCGGACCGTGCCGCCGAAGCCTTCCAAGCTTCAAAGCGGCCGACTGCCACCTCCAGCCAGTCGGCAGTTCGACTGGGGGTGCGGGGAACCACTTCGCCGGGCCAGAGGGCGGCCAATACTTGCGCCCCGGCACGCTGAAGCCGGCGGAGCAGTCGGTGAGCCGGCTGGAGACGGGCCTGGATCGCCAAGAGCTGCTCCTCCAGCGAACGACCAGCGTTTGGTGCAATCACGGCGCCTGCCTGCCTTCGTGCTTGGCGGCGGGCCTCGATGATCTGGTTGGCGGCGGTAGAGTAGCCAGGGAAGTACTCTGTGCAAGAAAGAAAGAGAAAGAAGAGAAAACACCAAGTCAGAAAACGAGCCAAAAGCGGCAGACGGCAAGAAAGGACGAAGAAGTAGGCGGCTTACCGTCAACCAAATCTTTGATCTGGCCGTAGCCATTGATCAGAGTCTGCTTTTCTTCGGCCCAGCCAGCCGCCTCTGTCTCGTACTCGGCCTGGAGGGCGTCTTCGCTGTCCTGCACCGCCTTCAGAGCCGCCTTGTGGCCCTCCTCCTGGTCGGCCAACCTCTTGGCCAGGCGGTCACGTTCCTGCACCAAGGCGGCAAACTCGGCCTCCTTGGCACGAAGGGCAGCCTGAGACCCTCCCAGCTGTGCCCTCAGACTGGCGTTGGCCGCTGCAGGGACGGCAGAAAAAGAAGAAGCAATAAGAGGAAGTCGTCAAGGAAGATCCGACCCGACTGCTCAGCAGTCGGCCCGAATCTCGGGGACTACACCCAGTGGGTGCGCTGACGCGCCCCCACGTGAGATAAAGGACGAAGCACTTACCCCGGCTCTCAGTTAGGTCGGCGGTTTTCTGGGTCAGCTCCCGAGCCTGGGAGTTGAAGGCAGCCGCGCGAAGATTGTGGTAGTCCTGCAAGACAGGCAGAAGATCGAAGTAAGAACAAGAATAGCAAAGCTAAATCCACTAAGAAGTTCCAAGCCGCCTGCTCAGCAGCCGACTCGGAACTCGGGGACTACACCCAGTGGGTGCGCTGACGCGCCCCCACGGAAGAAACCAAGATCAAGAAGAAGCAAGATAAGAAGACTAACCCGGATGGCCGCCCGCGTCGCAAGGAATTCGTCGGTGTATCGCCTCAGCGCCGTAGCCTGGGCCTGGAGCCGGGTCCGGACGTCCTGCGCGGCCACGTTCATCACGGCCGTCCCTCTGCCCGGCGTCCACCCCGAGGTGGCGCTGGCCACCTCCACATCCTGGGCCGACGAGCTGGAGCCCGCGGCCGCCTGCGGCTCCCACGCAGCCTTCTGTGGCTCCGACGCAGCCTTCCCCGCGCGCCGGCTCGGCGGCGTCCGAACCGCCAGCTCAGTCATTGCGGCCGGCTCGCCCCCCGCCGACTGCGCAGGCGGCAGATCAAGCCGGCCGCCTTGAGCCGCCCCAGTCGGCGGGGTCGGTACCGCCGCCCTCTCCAGGATGACGACGTCGTCATCCCTCTCCAGCCCCAGCTGGTCACCGCCGGCTTCTTCTGGCGGGGGCTCCAGGGCCCCAGGCGCTGCGACGCGCAGTGGGGTGACCAACAAGGCCCCCTCCGCCATCACCGCAGCTGCAGCCTCTGCTTGGGCCCTGGCTGCGGCGTCAGCACGCGCCTTCGCCGCCTCCTCCTCCTGCGCCGCCTTGGCGGCAGCCGCCTTCAAAGCCTCCCGCTCCTCCCGCGCGTTCCGCTCCGTCGCCGCCAGAAGATCGGCACAGGGGTACACACGGCGAGTGGTGCTCCCGGATCCTCCCGCCGACCCAACGGCGGAGGCGGCAGCAGCCCGCTCAAGCGACAATGGAGCTCTGGTTGTTTGGAGAAAAAGACAAGGATTCAGGAGCTACCAGAGAAAAGAAAAGGGAATGTACGAAGGAGTATGTACTTACGCCGACACCGTCTGCGGTTGCTTCACCGCCTTGCGGAAGCGGGCCGCCTTCGCGGCCGCCTCCTCCCGCCTAGTCGCCGCTGCCCTGCCTCGGGGCTTCTTCGGCCGACTGTCGAACAAACCCTGCGCGGCACGACGCTTTTGCCCGCCGCCCCGAGCAGGCGGCACAGCAGAGGAACCCGCGCCGTGGCCAGACACCGGCTGACAGCATGGGACGACTTCAGCCTTGTCGTCGTCCGGCCAGTCGTCGAAGCTGACTCCAAGCCTGGAGCCGCCTGCTTCGCCGCTGGCTTGGCCACCGCCCGCCTCGATGTTGTCGTCCATAGCAGCCGCCCCCAAGTCGGGGTCCTCCAGATCATGCTCCGTCCGGTCGGGGACGAATCGGCGCTCCGTGTCCGACCCGCCTGCAGGCCAAAGAAGAGGGCTCTGACGAGACAAGCCGACTAGTCAGAGTCGGCCAAGAAGAGCTCGGCGACAAACTGAGAGAAGAAGAAGAGACAAGGAGAACATACCATGGGCGGCGGATTGGCTCGGCAATATGGCTCCTTGCCGAACTGCCACTCTGCGGAGAGTTTGCAGTTCGCAAGGTAGTTCACCATATAGGCCACCTCGTCATGCGGCATGTCTTTTGTACACATCCGGCTCGGATCGAGCTGGCCGCTCATCTGACAGATCAGATGAGGGCGGCTCTGGAGCGGTAGTACCCGGCGCGTGACGAAGGCGGCCAGCAGGTCGGGCCCCGACAAGCCCTCCGACTGGATCATCGCTCGTACTCAGGCGACGGCTGCGGTTCCAGCCGGCGTCAGCGTCACGGCCCGGTAGGACCACTGGGGCCGCCTGCCCACCGGTGGGCCGGCTACGTAAGCCGGCAGATTGACGTAGTCGCCCTGCGGGGCGACGTTCCTCACGTAGAAGTATGACTTTTGCCATTACTTCACCGACTGGATCAGCGTGATGACGAGGAAGGGATTGTCGGCAGCCACCCTCCGCATCGCGATGAAGGCGCCACTCTGAGCCGGCACGCCTTGCATGCGCGTGCCCAGCTTGGACTGGAAGAACTCCCCCCAGAGCTCGAGGGTAGGGAGGACGCCGAGGTAGCCTTCGCACAAGGTGACGAAGGCGGACAGCAGCACCACCGTGTTCGGGGGAGGTGGTGCGGCTGGAGTTGGTAGAACTCGAGCCAAGAGCGGAAGAAGGCGCTCACGGGCAGGCCGATGCCGCGCAAGAAATGCGAGCGGAAGACTACCCGCTCGCCTTCCTGCGGCTCCGGCGTAATCTCCTTCGCCGGCGCGAGACGGACCTCCACCTTGTCCGCGCCGGGCAGCCGCCGCGTCTTGCGGAGGAATTCGACGTGATCCTCGTGGACGTTGGAGCCGTCCCAATCCCCGCCGTACTGCATCGTGGCGTGGGGCTGGCGAGAACGAGCGCGGCGGCGGAGGAGCGAGTGGTGGAACAGCGCGGCGGCGAGGCGCTGTTGCAAGAAAGGGCAGGAGGAAGAAGATGGTGGAAAGAGGAGGAGCGTGCGAGAGCCTGCCGCTCTCCCCCTCCCCCTACTTATAGCTTCGCAAGGTGAAGCCGGGGAGGCAGGGCGTGGGGTGAGACGTGGGATTAACTGCACCCACTCCCCCCACGCCTCGCGATTATTACGCCCTAAAAGCGTGCCGAAACCGCCGCAGGAAGACGTGCGGGCGGCTTCGGGCCGCAGAGAATCCACGCCTGGGCCCGGGCGTGGGCGTGGCGGGCCCCCGACCTGTGGCGACGTCCCGTCGCGCGCGTGGGCTGGCAGGCTTTTTTGCCACGTGGTCTGCAGGCGGCAAGTGGCCGGCCCGCGGCCCAGTGCGCGCGCTGGCCAGCTCCCGCCCTCCGACTCCCAAAAAAATTTCGCCGAGACGGCGCCCCCAACCAAAGTCGGCTCCTAGCTGCCGGCTCGTCAAGATAGGAAGCTGATCGAGCTTCTCGACTCCCACCCAACCTCGAAGCCCAATCAGCTTCGGGGACTACTGTCGGAGTAAATGGCCACGGGTAGCCTAACCGACTACCCATGGTTCTTCAAAAATTATCAGGCCGATTGAGCCTTCAAGCGTTCGAAGCATTGGGCCGACTTCCCATGGCCGACTACCGCAGGGGCCGGCTCTCCAAAGGCGACCCGGCCCCGGTAACCTTCCCCAAGATGGTTGCGAGATGGCCGGCTCCAGGAAGCCGGCGCCAAGAGGACCGACTCCCAAGAGCCAGCCATGAAGCGCGCCGACTCCACAAAGCCGGCCAAGACCGCACCCACCAAAACTACACCCACATAACGGTGACAAGACGGGTGTGGCCACAGTGCGGCCCACTACCCCCGAAGCCCGAGGCAGGCATGGCCACAGGACGCCGTACGGGTCAGCCATCTCCCGTCCGGCTCGGCACTGTAGCCATGCTGGCCTCAACGTCATCCACGACCGACGCCAGTACGGCCCAAGGGCGGCGGGCCCCTTTGGCCAGAGAGAGGCGCGAAGGCGGCCCGGCCTCCCCCAGTCGGCCAAGGGCGTAGCCGGCCCCCAGAAGCCGGCTACCCCCCTCCCTCGAAGCATGTGCCACATTAAGGAGACAAGACGAGGTAAGGCTACAGTGAGAGCCCTCGAGGCGGCACACTGTATCCACGCTTACCTCGACGAAGCCCTCGTCATCAGGGATGAGGCTACAGTAAGCAGCCGCCGACAAGACCCCTAGGCAGTGGGGCCGGCCTGTCGACCAAGAGGCCGGCAGCCGGTGGGACCCACCAGTCGGTGGCCCCAACGGCCGGCGGAGAAGCCGGCGAGCGCAGACACTGACGACTAGGACCCGTGCCCAGCCGGATTACAATTGTACCCCTGGGGGTAGGCCTATATAAACCCCCCGGGCACCCATGCAAAGGGTTGGCTTCTTAGAGTTACACACACACCATATAGAGAGGGAAGTGAGAGCTAGCCTTGCTCTTCTTCTCCCTTGATCCCAACAGCTCTAGGAGCATTTATAGCAACTCTTTCTGATCTAGTGATCATGCGGAGACCCCGCAGAGTAGGACTAGGGGTGTTATCTCCACGGAGAGCCCCGAACTGGGTAAGATTCGCCGGCGTGCATGTCTTCGCCTCATCCCGTTTCCAGGCACCGGCGACGTCTTACTGGCTCCCACCATGATAAGCCACCCGTTGGCATATGTCGCACCTACCACCCGACAGTAGTTCTTTGTAGACCTACGGGTCCGTAGTTAGTAGCTACATGGCTTCCTCTCTCTCTCTCTCTCTTGATTCTCAATGCAGTGGTCTCTTGGAGATCCATATGACGTAACTCTTTTTGCGGTGTGTTTGTTGGGATCCGATGAACTTTGAGTTTATGATCAGATCTATCTTTTTATCCAAGAAAGTTATTTGAGTCTTATTTGATCTCTTATATGCATGATTGCTTATAGCCTCGTATTTCTTCTCTGATATTTGGGTTTTGTTTGGCCAACTTGATCTATTTATCTTGCAATGGGGAGAGGTGCTTTGTAATGGGTTCGATCTTACGGTGCTTGATCCCAGTGACAGAAAGGGAACCGACATGTATGTATTGTTGCTATTAAGGATAACAAGATGGGGTCTATTTCTACATAAATAGATCTTGTCTACATCATGTTATCGTTCTTATTGCATTACTCCGTTTCTCCATGAACTTAATACACTAGCTGCATGCTGGATAGCGATCGATGTGTGGGGTAATAGTAGTAGATGCAGGCAGGAGTCGGTATACTAATCTTGGACGTGATGCCTATATAATGATCATTGCCTGGATATCGTCATGATTATTTGAAGTTCTATCAATTGCCCAACAGTAATTTGTTTACCCACCGTTTGCTATTTTTCTCGAGAGAAGCCACTAGTGAAATTTACGGGCCCCGGGTCTCTTCTTTATTATATTTGCCTTTGCGATCTATTTCCTTTGCTTTTAGTTTAGATCTATTAACCCAAAAATACCTTTCTGCACTTTATTTTATTTGGCGTTCGATCTATCAATTTATTACAACTTTCTCCCGTCCACGTGCCAAAGGTATTGACAACCCCTTTAACACGTCGGGTTGCGAGTATTTGTTATTTGTGTGCAGGTGTTGTTTACGTAATGTTGTTTGGTTCTCATATAGGTTCGATAACCTTGGTCTCATCACTGAGGGAAATACCTACCGTTGATGTGCTGCATCATCCCTTCCTCTTTGGGGAAATACCGACGTAGTTCTAGCAGACATCAGCACACCATGTCCAATCCCCATACGGCAAACGGCCAGGTGATGGGAATCGTCTTGAGTGCTGAAGCCGGCAGGTGCTGCTTGGTGCTGAAACGCTGGCACCCCTTGCACTTCCGGACCAACTCCTTTGCGTCGTCCAGAGCAGTCGGCCAGAAGAAACCATGGCGGAAAGCTTTAGCGACGAGGGCTCTGGAGGCGGCATGGTGGCCACATTCACCTTGATGGATGTCTCTGAGGATAGGAATGCCCTTGTCTGGCTCGACACAGTGCTGGAAGACACCGGTCGCACTGCACCTGACGAGCTCTCTGTTGATGATCGTGTACGCGGCCGCCCGGCGTTGCACCTGCTGGGCCAAGACCTCGTCGGCTGGGAGCTCGCGGCTCACCAAAAAGTTGAGGATGGGCTGCGCCCAAGACGAGGCTTCCACCGCCGTCATGACAGCAACCGGCGTTAGGGTGGTCGGGTTGGGAGGCGGCGGGTTGGAGCCGGCCGCTCCTTGTTGCGTCGTGGAAGTCCCCGAGCCGGGTTCTGGAGTCCCGGGGCTGGGTTTGGGTGCTGCAGCCCCCGGGCCGCCTACAGAAGTCCCCGGGCCGGCTGCTGAAGTCCCCGAGCTAGATCCAACTGCTCCAGGGTCAGCCTGTATGAAGATGGCTTCTGATTCTGGCGAAGGTTGGATAGACGGCTTGCGCAAGCACTCGAGGGAGAAGCCGGCTGGAATGGCCTACCGGGTAGATCCAATCCGTGCCAGGGCGTCGGCTGCTTCATTGTCAGCCTGTGGCTCATGGATGAACTCGCACTCATCGAAGTGTCCGCTGATCTGCTGGACGAGGAAGCGGTAGCTGGCCATGTTGGCGTCCTTGGCGTCCCAGTCGCTAGAGGACTACTAGACCACAAGGTCCGAGTCGTCGTAGCACAAGATGCAGCAGATGCCGATCTCCTTGGCCATCCGGAGCCCGCGGATGAGTGCCTCGTACTCGGCCACGTTGTTGGAGGCGGCGAAGTGAATTTGCAGCGTGTACTTCAGCTTGTCGCCTTTGGGAGAGGTGAGGACGATGCCGGCTCCCAAACCGGTGCGCATCTTTGAGCCTCCGAAGTGCATCCGCCAATGCATGGAATCCGGCGTTGGCGGGAGGTACTGGGTCTCGGCCCAGTCGACAAGGAAGTCAGCTAGCGCTTGGGACTTGATGGTGGTGCGGGGCTGGTAGAGGATGGTGTGGGGAGCCAGCTCGATTGCCCACTTGGCCACCCGGCCCGAGGCATCTCGGTTTCCCATGATCTCGGCAAGGGGGTGGTACAGACGACCGTGATGAAGTGCTCCTGGAAGTACTGCTTTAGCTTCTTGGCGGCAAAGTACACGCCGTAGCACATCTTCTAGTAGTGGGGGTAGTTCTGCTTGGAGGCGGACAACACCTCGCTCAAGTAATAGACCGGCCTCTGGACCGGTTGCGCCTTGCCGGCTTCTGGGCGCTCGACAACAATCACTATGGCGACGACCCGGTTGGTGGTGGCAATGTAGAGGAGCATGGGCTCTTTGGCCTTCGGAGCGGCTAGAACGGGCGGCATGGTCAGCATCCGCTTGAGCTGGAGGAACGCCTCGTCCGCCTGGTCAGTCCACTCGAAGCACGTGGTCTTCTTCATCAGCTGGTAAAGGGGGAGGGCCTTCTTGCCCAGCTAGCTAATGAACCAGCTGAGAGATGCTAAGCACCCGGCGAACTTCTGGACCTCCCGCGGCCGGGGCGGTTTCTTCGTTCGCTCAATGGCCTTGATCTTAACGGGATTGTACTCTATCCCACACAGAAACAAGGAAGCCAAGGAGTTGGCTGGCTGGCACTCCGAAGACACACTTCACCGGGTTGAGCTTGATTTGGAAACGGCGCAGGTTGGCAAAGGTCTCCTTGAGATCCTCCAAAAGGGTGTCGCGCTTCTCCGTCTTCACCACTATGTCATCCACATAGATGTGGGCATTCCTTCCGAGTTGTTTCAGGAGGCACTTCTGCATGCAGCGTTGAAAGGCGGGGTCGGCATTCCTCAAGCTGAACATCATGGTGATGTAGCAGAACGCGCTGAAAGGGGTGATGAAGGCGGTCTTCAGTCGATCGGCTGGGTCCAACTTGATCTGGTGGTAGCCGGAGTAGGCGTCCAAAAGGGACAACAGCTCGCAGCCGGCTGTGGAGTCAATCACTTAATCGATCCGGGGCAAGGCAAATGGATCCTTGGGGCAGGATTTGTTGAGGCTCGTGTAGTCGATACACATGCGCCACTTGTTGTTTTTCTTCAAAACGAGGACTAGGTTGGCAAGCCAGTCCGGGTAGTATACTTCCATGTTGAAGTCGGCTGCCAGAAGTCAGGTGATTTCTTCACCAACGATCCTTCTCTTCTCTTTTGATAGGCGGCGGAGGGGTTGTTTGACCGGCTTAGCATCCGATCGCACATGCATCTTGTGCTCGGCGTACTCCCTCGGAACACCCGGCATGTCCTTGGGGGACCATGCGAAGATATCCTGATTCTCACGGAGGAAGTCAACGAGCTCGCTTTCCTATTTGTTGTCGAGGTTAGCCCCCACGACAGCATACTGCTCCAGGTGCGCCAGGTCCAAGATAATCTTCTTGGTTTCCTTGGCCGGCTGGAAGGAGCCCACGACCTCAACATCCTTGGGGACAGATGGTATGGCCAGCTGCTTGCTGGCCATGGCCACTGCCCGGTTAAGGAGACGCTTCTCTTCGGCGATGACGAGGGACTCGGCCAGCCGAGAGTTGGCTGCGGCGCACTCGAGCGACTTCTTGCTGACAATGGTGATGATGCCCTTGGGACCTGACATCTTTGACTTCAAGTACAGATAGTGCGGAACCATCATGAACTTGGCTAATACCGGCCGGTCCAAGACCGCATGGTAGGGTTTGTCCAAGTCGACCACCTCGAATGAGATAGGCTCTCGGCGGAAGTGGGTCTTGTCACCGAACAAGACATCGATCTTGATCTTGCCGATTGGAGAGCAGGAAAGCCCAAGGACAATGCCATGGAACATGGTCCGGCTGGGCTGGAGTTGCTTCCCCTTGATGCCCAGCTTTTCCATGGTTTCGCGGTAGAGGATGTTGATGTTGCTACCGCCGTCTATCAGGATTCGGGAGAAGCGGCATGCCTGCCTCTCGGTTGAGAAGGTGGAGTCTAGCACCATGGCATAAGCACCCGGCAAAGGCATCACAGCCGGATGGTCGTCACGGCTCCAGGTGATGGGCCTCTTGGACCAGTGCATGAATTGGGGGACCTTTGGAATAACAGCATTCACCTCGCGGTGTTGCTGACACCGACTATGCTTGTCACCGGTTTCACTGGTGAGGACGACGTAGGTGGCGTTCTCGTTGGGGAACTCATCTTGGAGCATGCCGACAGGGCGGGCCGGCTGCTGAGGAGCCGGAGCCGCCGGGCCGGCTGGAGGAGGCGGCAAGCCCTCACCCTTAGTGATTCGGGTGAGCCAGCTGCACTGCTGGGTTGTATGGTTGGACGGCTTCGCGCCGCTCTAGAACTTGCATGGCGCTTTGACGGCTTGTTCGAAGGAGAAGGCCGGCAGCCAGGCACCCTTGACACCCCGCTGACGCTTGGGGCCGGGTTGACCTGCCGGCTACTGGTCCTCAATGATTGCCACCTGTCGGCTATTAGAAGCCGGCTGCTGGGCCTTGCGCTTGTTATCGTTCGATTGCTGGCACCGGTTGGAGTCACCAGCCGGCGTTTGAGAATCCGGCTGGATCACCCTCCCGGACGCGTCAATCCAGATCTCTGACTTCATGGAGGAGTCGGCCATGGCGTACTTGTCCGACACAACTAGGAGCTCGCCCAAGGTAGTCGGCTCGTCGCACAGAAGCTTGTGCTTCAGCAGGTGATACGTCTCCAACGTATCTATAATATTTTATTGTTCCATGCTACTATATTATCTGTTTTGGATGTTTTATATGCATTAATATGCTATTTTATATGACAAACCTAGAGCCCAGTGCCAGTTCATGTTTTTTCCTTGTTTTGGAGTTTCGCAGAAAAGGAATACCAAACGGAGTCCAAACTGAATGAAACTTTTGCGATAATTTTTCTTGGACCAGAAGACATCCAGAGGGCTTGGAGTGCACGTCAGAAAAGCCACGAGGCGGCCACAAGGCCGAGAGGCACGCCCTGGGGGTAGGGCGCGCCCCCCGCCCTTGTGGGCCCCTCATGACTCCACCGACCTATTTCTTCCGCCTATATATTCTCAAATATCCCAAAACCTTCCAGGGGAGCCACGAAACCACGTTTCCACCGCCACAAGCTTTGGTACCCGTGAGATCCCATCTAGGGCCCTTTTCCGGCATCCTACCGGAGGGGGATTCGATCACAGAGGACTTCTACATCAACACCATTGCCTCTCTGATTGTGACGCCCCTGATTCAATCGTACACTAATCATACACGCAAACGTGTACGATCAAGATCAGGGACTCACGGGAAGATATCACAACACAACTCTTGACACAAATTGAAATAAAACAAGCTTCATATTACAAGCCACGGGCCTCGAGGGCTCGAATACAAAAGCTCGAGACACAAGCGTCAGCGGAAGCAACAATATCTGAGTACAGACATAAGTTAAACAAGGATGCCTTAAGAAGGCAAACACAAAAGCAACAACGACTGAAGAGGCAAGACCTCCTACCTGGGGCCTCCTAACTACTCCTGGTCATCGGCGGTCTCCATGTAGTAGTATCTGTCGGCGGTGGCATCTGGCTCCAGGGATCCACCATCTGGTTGCAACAACCGGAAAGAAGGAAGAAGGGGAGAAGGGGTAGCAAAGCAACCGTGAGTACTCATCCAAAGTACTCGCAAGCATCAGATATATACTAAGTATGCATTGGTATCAAATGGAAGGGTTGTATCTGTGGACTGAACTGCAGAATGTCAGAATAGAGGGGAAGGCCTAGCCTATCAAAGACTAGCATCTTCAAGCAGCTCCAAGCATCTTGCAGCATGTAGAAGAGTATAGCAGTTTATATTTAACAAACATGTTGTAGCATTAACGCCCAGAGATGCTTCCTCGACTCCCTACGAGAAAGCAATCTTGGAGCCACATATCTCAAGTATCCATTTCTAGTAGTAGTAGATCAGGATACAAGTCTGAACGTCCGTTACCGTGGACACGACTATTAATAGATAATCTTCCCTGCGAGGGTGCACCACATTACCCAACACGCTTGATCACTCTGGCCGGACACACTTTCCTGGGTCATGCCCGGCCTCGGAAGATCAACATGTTGCAGCCCTACCTAGGCTCAGCAGAGAGGTCCCCGCCGGTCTACATCCTAAGTGCCCCGGGGTCTTGGGCCCATCGCCCGTTGCACTCTGGGTCATTGCGCGCAGGGTGGATACCAGCACCGCCTCGGATGGCCAGCTGGATCCGACCGTGCCGCCATGCTAAACTGGACGTCTGACAAAGCTTTGGCTGATACTGCGACGTCGTGGCCCATAACTATTCTCGCGAGGTGGTTAGTGCGTAAAGGCCAAAGGCCAACTCAGACCAAATACCCAGACCTGTTAGTGCATGGGGGCTCGCGGAGACGATCAGAGACTCACGATTGATGTGACCCCGTCGCCCCGTCTCGTGTACTTACGGCAAGGGCCCAGAATGCCCGGTTGTGCCACGTAATTATCTTGCGGGTGCTCTCCGGGCTCGCCCGACTTTCACACAGGTCTCAAGTAAAGTCAAGGTAACCGTGTGTCCAAAATATCAAGGAGGAAAACCCGAGGAATCACCCTCGATGGATTCCACTCAATGTAATCATCAAGGTGAACGTAAGAGGAACCACCCTCGAGGTTCACACTTGAGGGGTTGCACAATAGAGTTGTATCAAAAGTGGTTAAGGAGGAATCACCCTCGATGACCAAGACCGAATAGCTACACTACAGAGATCTCATCAGGAGTGATGTATGAGGTACCACCCTCGGCACTCGATGGTAACTCTGCAGAGTCGAGAAACAAAAGGGGCGTGATGTGATGTGAGGTGCCGGGTCTGGTCGTCGATCACGTTGATCAATCATCGATGATGAAGCAAGGGCAACAAGGACAAGGTGGGGGTCATCGATGGATCACTAACCAACCTATACTAAGTAGTTTAGGATAAGAAGGTAGGTAACAATAAGCAGGTTACAAAAGCAGGCTATGCATCTGAAGGAAATATGCCCTGGAGGCAATAATAAAGTTATTATTTATTTCCTTATTTCATGATAAATTTTTATTATTCATGCTAGAATTGTATTAACCGGAAACTTGATACATGTGTGAATACATAGACAAACAGAATGTCACTAGTATGCCTCTACTTGACTACCTCGTTGAATCAAAGATGGTTAAGATTCCTAGCCATAGACATGAGTTGTCATTTGATTAACGGGATCACATCATTAGAGAATGATGTGATTGGCTTGACCCATTCCGTTAGCTTAGCGTTTGATGTTTAGTATGTTGCTATTGCTTTCTTCATGACTTATACATGTTCCTATGACTATGAGATTATGCAACTCCCGTTTACCGGAGGAACACTTTGTGTGCTACCAAACGTCACAACGTAACTGGGTGATTATAAAGGTGCTCTACACGTGTCTCCGAAGGTACTTGTTGAGTTGGCGTATTTCGAGATTAGGATTTGTCACTCCGATTGTCGGAGAGGTATCTCTAGGCCCTCTCGGTAATGCACATCACTATAAGCCTTGCAAGCAATGTGACTAATGAGTTAGTTGCAGGATGATGCATTACATAACAAGTAAAGAGACTTGCCGGTAACGAGATTGAACTAGGTATTGAGATACCGACGATCGAATCTCGGGCAAGTAACATACAGATGACAAAGGGAACAACGTATGTTGTTATGCGGTTTGACCGATAAAGATCTTCGTAGAATATGTGGGAGCCAATATGAGCATCCAGGTTCCGCTATTGGTTATTGACCGAAGACGTGTCTCGGTCATGTCTACATAATTCTCGAACCCGTAGGGTCCACACGCTTAAAGTTCGGTGACGATCGGTATTATGAGTTTTTGTGTTTTGATGTACTGAAGGTAGTTTGGAGTCCCGGATATGATCACGGACATGACGAGGAGTCTCGAAATGGTCGAGACGTAACGATCGATATATTGGACGACTATGTTCGGACACCGGAACGGTTTCGGACATATACCAAAGTACCGGGGGTTACCGGAACCCCCCGGGGAGTTAATTGGGCCTCATGGGCCTTAGTGGGGGAAGAGGAGGGGCGGCCAGGGCAGCCGCGTTCCCCTTCCCCCTCTAGTCCGAATTGGACAAGGAGGGGGCGGGGCCCCCCTTTTTCCTGCTCCTCCTCTCTCCCTTCCTTCCCTTCTCCTACTCCAACAAGGAAAGGAGGAGTCCTACTCCCGGTGGGAGTAGGACTCCCTCCTTGGCGCGCCCTCCTTGGCCGGCCGCCTCTCTCCCCTTGCTCCTTTATATACGGGGGCAGGGGGCACCTCTAGACACACAAGTTGATCTGTTGATCTCTCCCAGCCGTGTGTGGTGCCCCCCTCCACCATATTCCACCTCGGTCATATCGTAGCGGTGCTTAGGCGAAGCCCTGCGTCGGTAGCAACATCATCACTGTCATCACGCCGTCGTGCTAACGGAACTCTCCCGTGAAGCTCTGCTGGATCGGAGTTCGCGGGATGTCATCGAGCTAAACGTGTGCTGAACTCAGAGGTGCCGTACGTTCGGTACTTGGATCGGTCGGATCGTGAAGACGTACGACTATATCAACCGCATTGTGCTAACGCTTCCGCTTTCGGTCTACGAGGGTACGTGGACAACACTCTCCCCTCTCGTTGTTATGCATCACCATGATCTTGCGTGTGCGTAGGAAAATTATTAAAATTACTACGTTCCCCAACAGTGGTATCAGAACCAGGTTTTATGCGTAGATGTTATATGCATGAGTAGAACACAAGTGAGTTGTGGGCGATACAAGTCATACTGCTTACCAGCATGTCATACTTTGGTTCGGCGGTATTGTTGGATGAAGCGGCCTGGACCGACATTACGCGCGCTTACGCGAGACTGGTTCTACCGACGTGCTTTCCACATAGGTGGCTGGCGGGTGTCAGTTTCTCCAACTTTAGTTGAACCAAGTGTGGCTACGCCCGGTCCTTGAGAAGGTTAAAACAGCACTAACTTGACGAACTATCGTTGTGGTTTTGATGCGTAGGTAAGATCGGTTCTTGCTCAGCCCGTAGCAACCACGTAAAACTTGCAACAACAAAGTAGAGGACGTCTAACTTGTTTTTGCAGGGCATGTTATGATGTGATATGGTCAAGGCATGATGCTATATTTTATTGTATGAGATGATCATGTTTTGTAACCGAGTTATCAGCAACTGGCAGGAGCCATATGGTTGTTGCTTTATTGTATGCAATGAAATCGCCATGTAATTGCTTTACTTTATCACTAAGCGGTAGCGATAGTCGTAGAAGCAATAGTTGGCGAGACGACAACGATCCTACGATGGAGATCAAGGTGTCGCGCCGGTGACGATGGTGATCATGACGGTGCTTCGAAGATGGAGATCACAAGCACAAGATGATGATGGCCATATCATATCACTTATATTGATTGCATGTGATGTTTATCCTTTATGCATCTTATTTTGCTTTGATTGACGGTAGCATTATAAGATGATCTCTCACTAAATTTCAAGATAAAAGTGTTCTCCCTGAGTATGCACCGTTGCCAAAGTTCGTCGTGCCGAGACACCACGTGATGATCGGGTGTGATAAGCTCTACGTTCATCTACAACGGGTGCAAGCCAGTTTTGCACATGCAGAATACTCGGGTTAAACTTGACGAGCCTAGCATATGCAGTTATGGCCTCGGAACACTGGAGACCGAAAGGTCGAGTGTGAATCATATAGTAGATATGATCAACATAGTGATGTTCACCATTGAAAAGTACTCCATCTCACGTGATGATCGGACATGGTTTAGTTGATTTGGATCACGTGATAACTTAGATGATTAGAGGGATGTCTATCTAAGTGGGAGTTCTTAAGTAATATGATTAATTGAACTTTAATTTATCATGAACTTAGTCCTGGTAGTATTAGCATATCTATGTTGTAGATCAATAGCTCGCGATGTTGCTCCCCATTTAATTTTATATGTTCCTAGAGAAAACTAAGTTGAAAGATGTTAGTAGCAATGATGCGGATTGGATCCGTGATCTGAGGTTTATCCTCATTGCTGCACAGAAGAATTATGTCCTTGATGCACCGCTAGGTGATAGACCTATTGCAGGAGCAGATCCAGACGTTATGAACGTTTGGCTAGCTCAATATGATGACTACTTGATAGTTTAGTGCACCATGCTTAATGGCTTAGAATCGGGACTTCAAAGACGTTTTGAACATCATGGACCATATGAGATGTTCCAGGAGTTGAAGTTAATATTTCAAGCAAATACCCGAGTTGAGAGATATGAAGTCTCCAACAAGTTCTATAGCTAAAAGATGGAGGAGAATAGCTCAAGCAGTGAGCATGTGCTCAGTTTGTCTGGGTACTACAATCGCTTGAATCAAGTGGGAGTTAATCTTCCAGATAAAATAGTGATTGACAGAATTCTCTAGTCACCATCACCAAGTTAGTAGAACATCGTGATGAACTATAGTATGCAAGGGATGACGAAAACGATTCCCGAGCTTTTCATGATGATGAAATTGATGAAGGTAGAAATCAAGAAAGAGCATCAAGTGTTGATGATTAACAAGACCACTAGTTTCAAGAAAAGAGCAAAGGGAAAGAAAGGGAACTTCAAAAAGAACGGCAAGCAAGTTGCTGCTCAAGTAAGGAAGCCCAAGTTTGGTCCTAAGCCTGAGACTGAGTGCTTCTACTGTAAAAGGACGGGTCACTGGAAGCAGAACTACCCCAAATAATTAGTCCTGATAGTATTTTGCAAATAATGTTGTAGATCAATAGCTCGCGTTGTTGCTTCCCTATGTTTTATATGTGTTCCTAGAGAAAACTAAGTTGAAAGATGACAGTAGCAATGATGCGGACTGGGTCCGTGATCTGAGGTTTATCATCATTGTTGCATAGAAGAATTATGTCCTTGATGCACCGCTAGGTGACAGACCTATTGCAGGAGCAGATGCAGACGTTATGAACGTTTGGCTAGCTCAATATGATGACTACTTGATAGTTTAGTGCACCATGCTTAATGGCTTAGAACCAGGACTTCAAAGACGTTTTAAACATCATGGACCATATGAGATGTTCCAGGAGTTGAAGTTAATATTTCAAGAAAATACCCGAGTTGAGAGATATGAAGTCTCCAACAAGTTCTATAGCTAAAAGATGGAGGAGAATAGCTCAAGCAGTGAGCATGTGCTCAGATTGTCTGGGTACTACAATCGCTTGAATCAAGTGGGAGTTAATCTTCAAGATAAGATAGTGAGTGACAGAATTCTCTAGTCACCATCACCAAGTTAGTAGAACTTCGTGATGAACTATAGTATGCAAGGGATGACGAAAATGATTCCCGAGCTTTTCATGATGATGAAATCGATGAAGGTAGAAATCAAGAAAGAGCATCAAGTGTTGATGATTAACAAGACCACTAGTTTCAAGAAAAGGGCACAGGGAAAGAAAGGGAACTTCATGTAGAATAGCAAGCAAGTTGTCACTTCCATGAAGAAGCCCAAAGCTAGACTAAAGCCTGAAACTGAGTGCTTCTACTGCAAAGGAAATGGTCAATGGAAGCGGAAATGCCCTGAATGTTTGGTGGATAAGAAGGATGGCAAAGTGAACAAGGGTATATTTGATATACAGGTTATTGATGTGTACCTTACTATTGTTTATAGTAGCCCCTGGGTATTTGATACTTGTTCGGTTGCTAAAAATTAGTAACTCGAAAGAGGAGTTACAGAATAAACAAAGACTAGTTGAGGGTGAGGTGACGATGTGTGTTGGAAGTAGTTCCAAGATTGATTTGATCATAATCGCACACTCCCTATACTTTCGGGATTAGTGTTGAACCTAAATAAGTGTTATTTGGTGTTTGCGTTGAGCATGAATATGATTTGATCATGTTTATTGCAATACGGTTATTCATTTAAGTTAGAGAATAATTGTTGTTCTGTTTACATGAATAAAACCTTCTATGGTCATACACCCAATGAAAATGGTTTGTAGGATCTCGATCGTAGTGATACACATATTCATAATATTGAAGCCAAAAGATGCAAAGTTAATAATGATAGTGCAACTTATTTGTGGCACTGTCGTTTAGGTCATATTGGTGTAAAGCGCATGAAGAAACTCCATGCTGATGGGATTTTGGAATCACTTGATTATGAATCACTTGATGCTTGCGAACCATGCCTTATGGGCAAGATGACTAAGCCAAGGTAGTTCGGAGTCCCGGATATGATCACGGACATGACAAGGAGTCTCGAAATGGTCGAGACGTACAGATCGATATATTGGACGACTATGTTCGGACACCGGAAAGGTTCCGGAAGGTTTCAGACAAATACCGGAGTACCGGGGGTTACCGGAAACACCCGGGGAGTTAATTGGGCCTCATGGGCCTTAGTGGGAGAAGAGGAGGGGCGGCCAGGGCAGCCGCGCGCCCCCTCCCCCTCTAGTCCGAATTGGACAAGGAGGGGGGCGGCGCCCCCCTTTTTCCTTCTCCTCCTCTCTCCCTTCCTTCCCTTTTCCTACTCCAACAAGGAAAGGAGGAGTCCTACTCCCGGTGGGAGTAGGACTCCCCCCTTGGTGCGCCCTCTTTGGCCGGCCGCCTCTCCCCCCTTTCTACTTTATATACGGGGGCAGGGGGCACCTCTAGACACACAAGTTGATCTGTTGATCTCTCCCAGCCGTGTGCGGTGCCCCCCTCCACCATATTCCACCTCGGTCATATCGTAGCGGTGCTTAGGCGAAGCCCTGCGTCGGTAGCAACATCATCACCGTCATCACACCGTCGTGCTGACGGAACTCCCCCGTGAAGCTCTGCTGGATCGGAGTTCGCGGGACGTCATCGAGTTGAACGGGTGCTGAACTCGGAGGTGTCGTACGTTCGGTACTTGGATCGGTCGGATCGTGAAGACGTACGACTACAACAACCGCGTTGTGCTAACGCTTCCGCTTTCGGTCTACGAGGGTACGTGGACAACACTCTCCCCTCTCGTTGCTATGCATCACCATGATCTTGCGTGTGCGTAGGAATTTTTTTGAAATTACTACGTTCCCCAACAGCATTAGAATAGGAGCAATCAATTACAGTAGCAAAATCTAATGCAAGCATGAGAAAATGGAATGGGTGATACCGGGATGATCAAAGGGGGGCTTGCCTGGAAGCTCTGCTGAAAGGGAAGAAGGGTCGTCGGTGACGTAGTCGATCACAGTGGCATCAGTAGCGGTCTCGGGGTCTACCGGAGAGAAGAGGGGGGAAGAAACAATATATACATTGCAATACAATGCATGACAAGACAATAAGCAGCTCTAGGGGTGTTCTAACGCAGTGCTACACGATACCGGCGAAGGGGGAAACATCCGAAAATGTTTTCCCGAAGCTTGGCATTTTCAGATAGACGAAACGGAGGGGGACGGTTGCAGGTTCGCTATGCTAGGGACGTGTGGCAGACAAACGGGCTGCGTATTTGGATTCTTTTCGTCATTCTGGGCAACTTTCATGTACCAAGCATTTTCATCCGAGCTACGGATAATTTTATATGTTGCCTCTCCGATGAAGCGTGAGTAGTTTACCACTGACCTACGGGTCCATAGCTAGTAACTAGATGGCTTCTTCTCTCTCTTTGATTCTCAATACCATGTTCTCCTCGATGTTCCTGGAGATCTATTCGAAGTAATACTCTTTTGCGGTGTGTTTGCCGAGATCCGGTGAATTGTGGATTTATGATCAACTTATCTATGAATATTATTTGAATCTCCTCTGAATTCTTATATGCATGATTTGATATGTTTGCAAGTCTCTTCGAACTATCGATTTGGTTTAGCCAACTAGATTGGTTTTTCTTGCAATGGGAGAAGTGCTTAGCTTTGGGTTCAATCTTGCGGTGCTCGATCCTAGTGACAGAAGGGGAACTGACACATATTGTATTGTTGCCATTGAGGATAACAAGATGGGGTTTTCATCATATTGTTTGAGTTTATTCCGCTACATCATGTCATCTTACTTAATGTGTTACTATGTTCTTATAAACTTAATACTCTAGATGCAGGCAGGAGTCGGGCGATGCGTGGAGTAATAGTAGTAGATGCAGAATCGTTTCGGTCTACTTGACACGGGCGTGATGCCTATATTCATGATCATTGCCTTAGATATCGTCATAACTTTGCACTTTTCTATCAATTGCTCGGCAGTAATTTGTTCACCCACCATAATAATTTCTATCTTGAAGAAGCCTCTAGTGAAACATATGGCCCCCAGGTCTACTTTCCATCATATAAGTTTCCGATTTACTTTCTTTGCAATCTTTTACTTTCCGTTCCATAAATAAAAAAATAAAAAAATTACTTTACCATTTATCCATCTATATCAGAGCTCACTTTGCAAATAACCGTGAAGGGATTCACAACCCCTTTATCGCGTTGGGTGCAAGTTGGTGTTTGTTTGTGAAGGTATTCGGTGGCTTGCACGTTTTCTCCTACTGGATTGGTACCTTGGTTCTCAAAAGCTGAGGTAAATACTTACTCTAGTTTGTTGCATCACCCTTTCCACTTTAAGGGAAAAACCAATGCAAGCTCAAGAGGTAGCAGGAAGAATTTCTGGCGCCGTTGCCCGGGAGATCTACACCAAGCCGAGACATACCAAGTACCCATCATAAACTCTCGTCGCTCGCATTACTTTTCCTCTCCCCCACTTCTAAAACAATTTTCGAAAAAAGATTTGTCTTTTTTTCGCCCTTCTTTCGTTCGTCTTTTCATTTGCCTTCATGTCTTATTTGGCTCGTTTACTCGTTTGGTTGGAATAATTGTGTATTTATTGCAAATCAGAGAACCTAAGATTTATGGATCCTCATCCGCTTGCCAATCTTTTTAAGAGATCCAATTATGATGAACCAACTGATAGTGAGTCTTGTGCACTAGATTATCTTTATGAACTTTTGCTTGAAATTTGTGAATCTGAAAATTGTGATGAAGTACTTTATGAAGTGATTCACGATATATCTTTGAATAAAAAGCATGATTGCAATGTTCTTATTATAAATTCTATTAATGTCAATTGTGCTAATAATATGCAAAACCCTAAGCTTGGGGATGCTAGTTTTGCTATGTCCACTACTTGTTGCAATGATCATGATTGGGGTATTCTTCTTATAATCTTGAAATTGTATTTAAGCCCTGTGATGAATATGAGATTGATAATCATGTTTGAAATAATACTGAAAGTGGGTTTGGAAGAGTGTCAACTTTAAATCCCACATATTTTGGTAATGTTCAATATTATGAAGTTTTTGATAAAATTGGGTTTGGAGAGGTCATGACTTTAGTTAATGTTAATCCCACTATTTTGGAAGAGTGTCAACTTCGCATGCATGTGGATCGTGTTGAGAATATGTTATGTGATAGCTATATTGTTGAATTTGCTTATGATCCTAAATGTAATTATTATGAGAGAGGAAAATATGGTTGTGGAAATTTTCATGTAACTAAATTACCTCTCTTCATGTTGAGATTGCTATCATCTCTTTCTTCTTCCTTGCATATGCTAGTTTTTGCTTGCTTTGATAATTTGTTTGCTTGTAAAATGCCTATGAATAGGAAGTATGTTAGACTTAGATGTGTTAGTCACGTGTTTCATGATGCTCTCTTAGTGCTTCAATTCTTGTCTTTCATGAGAGCATCATTGAAATCTCAATGCCTAGCTAAAAGGCTTTAAAGAAATGCGCTCGTTGGGAGACAACCCAATATTTTTCCTTGCTGTTTTGGAATAAATAATTCATCTATACTCTGGTTAGATGTGGTTTTGTGTTTTAATTAGTGTTTGTTCCAAGTAAGACCTTTGGGATAGCTTACGGTGATAGTTGATTTGATCTTGCTGAAAAACAGAAACTTTTGTGCTCTGTCCCATAATTGTTAAAAATCACAGAAGGGTGATAAAATATTGATTATTTTTGCAGAAGATTAACAAACAAATTTCTTAGGACTTCCTAATTTTTAAGAATTTTTGGAGTTACAGAAGTATTCGAAATATCCAGATTACTACAGACTGTTCTGTTTTTGACAGATTCTGTTTTCTATGTGTTGTTTGCTTATTTTGATGAATCTATGGCTAGTATCGGGGGTATGAACCATGGAAAAGTTGGAGTACAGTAGATATTACACCAATATAAATAAATAATGAGTTCACAACAGTACCAAAAGTGGTCATTTATTTTCTTATAATAACGGAGCTTACGAGATTTTCTGTTGAGTTTTGTGTTGTGAAGTTTTCAAGTTTTGGGTAAGGATTTGATGGACTATGGAATAAGGAGTGGCAAGAGCCTAAGCTTGGGGATGAAAAAGGAACCCCAAGGTAATATTCAAGGACAACCAAGAGCCTAAGCTTGGGGATGCCCTGGAAGGCATCCCCTCTTCCGTCGTCGTCTATCGGTAACTTTACTTGAGGCTATATTTTTATTCACCACATGATATGTGTTTTGCTTGGAGCATTTTGTACGATTTGATTCTTTTCTTTTTAGTTTGCCACAATCATCCTAGCTGTACACACCTTTTGACAGAGACACGCATGAATTGTGATTTATTAGAATACTCTATGTGCTTCACTTATATCTTTTGAGCTAGGCAAATTTGCTTTAGTGCTTCACTTATATCTTTTAGAGCACGGCGTTGGTTTTATTTTACAGAAATTGATAAACCCTCGCACTTCACTTATATTATTTCGAGAGTCTTTAAAACAGCATGGTAATTTGCGTTGGTTATAAAATTAGTCCTAATATGATAGGCATCCAAGAGGGATATAATAAAAACTTTCATATAAAGTGCATTGAATACTATGAGAAGTTTGATTCCTTATTATTGTTTTGAGATATGAAGATGGTGAGATTAGAGTCATGCTAGTAAGTAGTTTTGAATTTGAAAATACTTGTGTTAAGGTTTGTGAGTCCCGTAGCATGCACGTATGGTGAACCGTTATGTAACGAAGTTGGAGCATGAGATATTTTTTGATTGTCTTCCTTATGAGTGGCGGTCGGGGACGAGCGATGGTCTTTTCCTACCAATCTATCCCCCTAGGAGCATGCGCGTAGTACTTTGTTTTGATGACTAATAGATTGTTGCAATAATTACGTGAGTTCTTTATGACTAATGTTGAGTCCATGGATTATACGCACTCTCACCTTTCTGCCATTGCTAGCCTCTCTAGTACCGCGCAACTTTCACCGGTACCATACACCCACCTTATACCTTCCTCAAAACAGCCACCATACCTACCTATTATGTCATTTCCATAGCCATTCTGAGATATATTGCCATGCAACTTTCCACCATTCCATTTGTTATGACACGCATCATCATTGTCATATTTCTTTGCATGATCATGTAGTTGACATCGTATTTGTGGCAAAGCCACCGTTCATCATTTTTTATACATGTCGCTCTTGATTCATTGAACATCCCGGTACACCGTCGGAGGCATTCACATAGAGTCATATTTTGTTCTAGTATCGAGTTGTAATTTTTGAGTTGTAAAGTAAATAAAAGTGTGATGATCTTCATTATTAGAGAATTGCCCCATGTGAGGAAATAAAAAAAATGCCAAATAAAAAAAAGAGAAGGCCCAAAAAAACGAGAGAAAAAGAGAGAAGGGACAATGTTACTATCCTTTTACCACACTTGTGCTTCAAAGTAGCACCATGATCTTAATGATAGAGAGTCTCCTATGATAACACTTTCATATACTAGTGGGAATTTTCATTATAGAACTTTGCTTGTATATTGCAACGATGGGCTTCCTTAATACGCCCTAGGTCTTCATGAGCAAGCAAGTTGGATGCACACCCACTAAGTTTTCTTTTTTGAGCTTTCATAAACTTATAGCTCTAGTGCATCAGTTGCATGGCAATTCCTACTCACTCACATTGATATCTATTGATGGGCATCTCCATAGCCTGTTGATACGCCTAGTTTATGTGAGACTATCTCCTTATTTTTATCTTCTCCACAACCACCGTCTATACCACCTATAGTGCTATGTCCGTGGCTCACGCTCATGTATTGCATGAAAGTTGAAAAAGTTTGAGAACGTCAAAAGTATGAAACAATTGCTTGGCTTGTCATCGGGGTTGTGCATGATTTAAATATTTTGTGTGATGAAGATGGAGCATAGCCAGACTATATGATTTTGTAGGGATAAGCTTTCTTTGTCCATGTTATTTTGAGAAGACATAATTATCTTGTTAGTATGCTTGAAGTATTATTGTTTTTATGTCAATATTAAACTTTTGTTTTGAATCATACGGATCTGAACATTCATACCACAATAAATAGAATTACATGGATAAATACGTTAGATAGCATTCCACATCAAAAATTCTGTTTTTGTCATTTACCTACTCGAGGACGAGCAGGAATTAAGCTTGGGGATGCTTGATACGTCATCAACGTATCTATAATTTTTGATTGTTCCATGCTATTATATTATCTGTTTTGGATGTTTTATATGCATTAATATGCTATATTATATGAGTTTTGGAACTAACCTATTAACCTAGAGCCCAGTGCCAGTTCCTTCCTTGTTTTAGAGTTTCACAGAAAAGGAATACCAAGCGGAGTCCAAACGGAATGAAACTTTCGCGATGATTTTTCCTGGACCAGAAGACATCCAGAGGGCTTGGAGTGCACATCAGGAAAGCCACAAGGTTGGGAGGCGCGCCCAGGGGGGTAGGGCGCGCCCCCCACCCTTGTGAATCCCTCATGACTCCACCGACCTATTTCTTCCACCTATATATTCTCAAATATCCCAAAACCTTTCAGGGGAGCCACGAAACCACTTTTCCACCGCCGCAACCTTCTGTACCCATGAGATCCCATCTAGGGGCCTTTTCTGGCATCCTGCCAGAGGGGGATTCGATCACGGAGGGCTTCTACATCAACACCATTGCCTCTCCGATGAAGCGTGAGTAGTTTACCATAGACCTATGGGTACATAGCTAGTAGCTAGATGGCTTCTTCTCTCTCTTTGATTCTCAATACCATTTTCTCCTCGATGTTCTTGGAGATCTATACGATGTAATACTCTTTTGTGGTGTGTTTGCCGAGATCCGATGAACTGTGGATTTATGATCAGCTTATCTATGAATATTATTTGAATCTCCTCTGAATTCTTATATGCATGATTTGATATCTTTGCAAGTCTCTTCGAACTATCGATTTGGTTTGGCCAACTAGAATGGTTTTCTTGCAATGGGAGAAGTGCTTAGCTTTGGGTTCAATCTTGCGGTGCTCGATCCTAGTGACAGAAGGGGAACCGACACGTATTGTATTGTTGCCATCGAGGATAACAAGATGGGGTTTTCATCATATTGCTTAAGTTTATCCCGCTACATCATGTCATCTTACTTGCGTTACTCTGTTCTTATGAACTTAATACTCTAGATGCAGGCAGGAGTCGGTCGATGTGTGGAGTAATAGTAGTAGATGCAGAATCGTTTTGGTCTACTTGACACGGACGTGATGCCTATATTCATGGTCATTGCCTTAGATATCGTCATAACTTTGCGCTTTTCTATCAATTGCTCGGCAGTAATTTGTTCACCATACCCACCGTAATAATTTCTATCTTGAGAGAAGCCTCTAGTGAAACCTATGGCCCCGGGGTCTACTATCCATCATATAAGTTTCCGATCTACAATTTTAGTTCTGATTTACTTTCTTTGCAATATTTTACTCTCTGTTCCATAAATAAAAAAATAAAAAATTACTTTAGTGTTTATCCATCTATATCAGATCTCACTTTGCAAATAACCGTGAAGGGATTGACAACCCCTTTCACTACTGGAATCAGTAGATTTGCCGTCTACCCACTCTTTGCCGCCCGGCTAGCGCACGGCAAAGGTAGGCTTTGCCATCAGCCACCAGAAAGCGGATGGCAAAGAGGCAGCGGACTGCAAAGGTAGGCTTTGCCATCAGTCAACTCTTTGCCGTCAGCTAGCATACAGCAAAGAGGCTTTGCCGTCTGCTAGCATACGACAAAGAGGGGGTTTGGCCCACTGGCTATTAAACCCTAACGGGCCCCCTCTTTGCCGTTTGCTATTAGATGACAAGGCGAGGCGGACGACAAACTTTAAAATTAACTTAACGGGCCACGCCCCCACCATTACCCTCTCTCTTTCTCCTCTCCTCTTTCCTCCCCGCCCGACGAGCACCACCGCCGCCTCGTAGCCCCGCTGCCCCGCCGCCCCATCGGCCCACCCCCTCTCTGTCGTCGCCCCCTGCCTGCCACACCGCTCCGTCGCCGCCCCCTCCCCGCCTCGTCGTCGCCCTCTCCCTGCCACCCCGCGCCGTCGCTGTCGCCCCGTCGTCGCCCCCTCCTCGCCCCATCGCCGCCCCTCCCGAGCCTCCCCGCCACAGCCGCGGGTCGATCGCCCCCGAGGAGCACCGCCCGTCGCCGCCCCCTCCCCACCCCGCCCCGTCGCCGCCCCTCCCTGACACATCACCGCCCCCCACGGTTAGCCCCTGCGACCCCCTCTCCTGTTTTTTCTGTTTACTTTAGGTTTTTAGTTTAGGTTTTTTAGTTTAGTTAGTTTAGGTTTAATTAGTTTAGGAAGCAGGGGTTAGTTAATTAATCAAATGCCACATGCACATTTAATTAGTTTAGGTTTTTTAGTTTAGGTTTAGGTTTAATTAGTTTAGGTTTTTTAGTTTAGTTAGTTTAGGTTTAATTAGTTTAGGTTTAATTAGTTTAGTTTTTTCAGTAGGAGTACTATATTAATGATCATGATCCTAAACATAGTGGGCATTGTGAGCTTAATTACATGAAGAGAAAATTTGAACGGCTTGTTGGTCTTGGATTGCATTAAGATATTGATTTGATTACTGGTTCATTCACACGGCTAAATGTGCCAATTGCCATCTTCATTTGCATCCATTCTGGGGAAATATTGCGCAGGGTTATCTCTTGCTTGAATGGATCATAAATTTGAGAATTCATCTTGCCTAAATGACTAAATCTATTGTGGGTAATGATTTACTAACTAGTCATATCTTACAGTAAGAAAACTACTAGTCATATCTTGCTGCAAGTAGCTTCAACTTCATCATTCTTACATCAGTTATACGAAAAGGGACGGGGTGCATTAATTTGTACACATCATGTAAGAGTTGTCATCAGAGCTCTTTTTTTTAAACAGAGAAAATACCAAAGTTTTGGAAATACTGCAATATTAAAAGCATCATTTTCAGTGGCATCCAAACACCCCATAGTAAATATAACTATGGTAATATCAAATATTGTAGATTCTCAAAATACTTAGAAAAAACAGAGCAATCAAACGAGGCCTTAGTTTAGTTTAATTAGTTTAGAGTTTTTTCTGGGTTTTTTAAGAATAAACAAGAAAGATGAAAAAAAGAAGTAAAAGAAGAAGAGGAAGAAGAAGAAGAAGAGGAAGAAGAAGATGATGAAAAAAAAGAATGATAAGTAGAAGAAGAAGGAGAAGAAGAAGAAGAAAGAAGAAGATGAAAAAAATAAGTAGAAGAAGAAGATGAAAAAAGGAAGTAGGAAAAGTAGAAGGTCGAAGGAAAAGAGGGTTGCCGATGGTCGAAGGTCGCCCAGGGGTCGAGGGTCACCGAGTGGTCGAGGGGTCGAGGATCGAGGGGAAAAGGAGTCGAGGGTCTAGGGGTCGAGGATCAAGGTGTCGAGGGGTCGAGGGGTTAAGGATCGAGGGGAAAATGAGTCGAGGATCGAGGGTCGCCGAGGGGTCGAGGATTTGCCATCCCGACCACGACACCCCGACCCCCTGACCCCGACACGACACCCCGACCCTGCCTCGACACCCCAACACCGCGACCCCGACACAGCACCCCGACCACGACACAGCACCCCGACCCCGACACGGCACCCCCGACCCCGACACAACACCACCGACACCCCGACCCCCGACACGACAACCCGAGACCCCGACACGACACCCCGAGACCTCGACACGGCACCCCTGACCCCGACACCCCGACCCCGACACGACACCCCGACCCCGCTTCGACACCCCGACCCCGCCTCGACACCGTGACCCCGACACAGCACCCCGACCCTGACGCGGCACCCCCGACCCCGACACAGCACCCCGACACGACACCACCGACACACTGACACGACACTCCGAGACCCCGACACGGCACCCCCGACCCCGACATAGCACCCTGATTCTATTATTCAATTAGTTCATGTTATTAGGTATTCAATTTTTTATTACATGATGATGATACACACTTAAATATTTTATTATGTTTATGTTGTACTAATTTCGTTTACTCTTTGTCATTGCAGGTGTTGACAGATGGTGGGCGCGGGTCGAGAGCGCTTCGAGCCTCCTTCCTCGGCGCGTGCTAGGAGGGGTGCTATTATTCCACCCCAGCACCTTCGGAGAGCGCTGGTAGACAGCATGCAGACACCGGCGGGCGCTTCTTCTTCTGCCGGGAGAGATCGGGGGAAGAAGAAGATGGGTGCAGCTAGACGTGGACGTGGCAGCGGGAGAGGTAGGAAGGCTGCTGCGCCTTCCTCGCTGCCACCCCCAACGGATTCTCCGGACCACCGGAGTGCTCTGTCTCAGGTGGACCCGTCTGACTTGGACTCGTCTCAGACTCTGGTCCATGAGCCTCGGGCCAACGAGCCTCGGGTCGCCGAGCCTTCGTCCCACGAGAATCGAGCCCCAGAGCCTTCGTCCCACGAGACTCCGGTCCCAGACTCTGGTGGGGAGGACACCTTTTCTGACGATAGCTATAGCAAAGGCGAGCTAGTTGAGGGGGGCAAGAAGGTCTACCGGCATGGTGGTACGAAGCTCCTGGCCGTGCCGGCGACCAGCGATCACAGGTGGTTGATTGAGCCTAACGGGGAGAAGTCAGTGCATTTACTCTTTTTTAACCTTTGTCCTTCATGTTTCTTCAAATTAATATCTAATGTGTTGGCCTTGTCATACTGCAGGGGTTGGAAATACGGCAATGGTGTCCACAGGCCCAACCAGGTCCTTGGTGTGCTTTGCCGGCACCACTTCCCGTGGTGGGTCACGTTGCCCGGTGAGGATCAGGTTCCACAGCTAGCACTAAGCTGGGAGCTGTACGTGGCGGCCCCGGCCCCGCCAGAGGAGAGGGTCGACGGTGTCTTGTGCGAGACGGTAGCCGACATTGTGAGGCCACGGTTTTGGGTAATTTCTCCTTTACAGAATTAAAAATCAATAGTACTTAGTGATTGTACTAATCAGAGTTGTCTTGTTCGATTGCAAACCTTCTACAGGTGTCTTGAGGAACACGAGGCGGACCCGGCTATTGTTCTCGAAGCTGAGTGCAAGCGCCTACTTCACAACTTATCGAACGAGGCTAGGGTGCAGGTTGTTCGAGACTACTATGCCTCGACTAACATTAGGAGGGCCAAGAAGAAGTGTCGCGCCAAGTATCTGAGTAAGGAGAAGTACATGAAGGTAATTACCTATTCTTATGGCCTTGTACTTAGTTTCCTTGATTTCATTCATAGGCGTAGCGCTGAAATTTCTCTTTGCCTAACTTAGGTGCCCTCGAGACGGTGTGTGGATAGGATGGACTGTTGGGAGGCGTTGGTGGATGAGTGGTGCTCTCCCCAATGGCTAGCCGTCCACAACAAGGCCAGGGATAAGCGTGCCCAAATGCAAGGTGTGCCACACCATCAAGGGAGCTCCAACCTATTTGAGTACGGGGATCACTGGGTATGTGGTTTGAGCCCTTAACGATTCATGCAATTTCATTCTTCATGCTAGCTTGAGCCCTTAACTAATATTTTGTTCCTCTCTTTTAGGCGCGACACAACAAGAAGGATGTGCCACCGCTGTACGACCTCTATGCCATGGCCCATAGTGCCCTGTACAAGAAGGCCAAGGCATTCTCTGAGGATGACCTCGATCATCCAGAGAGCTTCACCAACATCTCCTCCCACAACAAGCTCATGAGGTACAGAGACGTTGGGAAGACGAGGAAAGGGGAGGTCTTCAACCTGAGCCAGAGTCCTTTTGATCCAGAGATCGTGATGCTATCTGGTGACGGGAGGTACCATGGCTCGGTAGCCATTGGGGATGGACTCATACGTTGTCCTAGAACTCTCCGGGAGATCAAGAAGCGCCAAACGAGCTCCGATCCTGAGTTACCGCCTCGTCCACGGCCAATGGAGCTCGTCATCGAGGGTAGGGCCCAGGAGCTTCTAGCGGAGGCAAACAGGCAGGCTAAGCAGAGGGAGAGGGAGTTGGAGGAGAGGACGACTAGTCTATTGGAGGTGGAGAGGAACCGGAATGACGCGTCTCACCGGGCCCTATACAAGCTCCTCGTGGTAAGTTTCTCCTTCATATTAGCCAAATCATGCACGTAATGTTTGTTTCATTACTAACTAATATGACTGACTCGTGAAAACAAAATGTGCAGTCCGTGTGCGATAAAAACGGTCAGACCCCTCCGCCGATGCCCCAGATTGGTATAGCAGACACGGTGAGTTTCATTTGAATGGTCATTAGTTACTAGTATTCACATTTCAGTTGCATCATGCTAACGAGACATTGCAAATCATACTTGGTGCAGCATGCCTACCGACAAGCATCGACCGATCCTTCTCCGTCTCACACTGGCGCAACCCCGACTGATCCTTCTCCGTCTGGCACTGGCGCAAACCCGAACGGTCCTTCACCTCCGTTATGATGGTAAGTTTTCCCAAGTGTTTTCTTAACAAATGCATACTTAGCTTAAGAAATGACCTACTTAGCTCCAAAATGACCTATACTTAGCTTAGTTTCCTCGAAAATGACATAATAACCTTACTTAGCTCCAAAATGACATATTTTACCTAGGATAGCTATAAAATGACCTATACTTAGCATTTTTTCCTCCAAAATGACTTGATATGCTTAGTTAGCTAAAAATGGCATAAGTACCTAGGATAGCTCAATAATGATCTATAATTAGCTTAGCTAGTTCATTTATGACATAATTAGCTCACTTGGGTAAAAAATGGCATAATAACCTAGGTTTAGCTCCAAAATGACCTATACTTAGCTAATTTTCCTCGAAAATGACATAATAACCTTACTTAGCTCCAAAATGACATATTTTACCTAGGATAGCTATAAAATGACATATACTTAGCAATTTTTTCTCCAAAATGACTTGATATGCTTAGTTAGCTAAAAATGGCATAACTACCTAGGATAGCTCAATAATGATCTATACTTAGCTTAGCTAGTTCATTTATGACATAATTAGCTCACTTGGGTAAAAAAAAGGCATAATAACCTAGGTTTAGCTCCAAAATGACATAGACTTAGCTTATTTTCCTCGAAAATGACATAATAACCTTACTTAGCTCCAAACTGACATACTTTACCTAGGATAGCTATAAAATGACCTATACTTAGCATTTTTCCTCCAAAATGACAAAATATGCTTAGTTAGCTCAAAAATGGCATAACTACCTAGGTTAGCTCAAAAATGACTTATACATAGCTTCTTCAGTTCATTTATGACATACTTAGCATACTTGGGTAAAAATGGCATGATAACCTTAGTTTAGCTCCAAAATGACATAGACTTAGCTTATTTTCCTCCAAAATGACAAAATAACCTTACTAAGCTCCAAAATGACCTATTTACCTAGCTTAGCTCTAAAATGACCTACACTTAGCATTTTTACATAGCTTAGCTAAAAAATGGCACTTTTACCTACCTTGGTTAGAAGAAGAAGAAGATAAAGAAGAGGAGAGGGGAAAAAGAAAGAGAAGAAAAATAATTTATTCTTCTTCTTTTTCTTTTTCTTCTTCTTCTTCTTATTTTTTTCTTCTTCTTCTAGCTAGTCTTCTTCTTGTTCTTCTAACTTTCTTCTTTCCCATTTTGCAGATTTGCTTTAGATGAGGAGCTTGCGTTCATGGAGTCTACTCTTCTCCTTGTGCTTCTTTTATGTTTTTGGAAACTTGTTGCAAACTTGTTGTTGGATATGTATGTATGGTTGAAACCATTTTATGTTGGATATGTTGTTGGAAACTTGTTATATATATACATGTTGTTGGAAACTTGTTATATATATGTTGTTGGAAACTTGTTATATATATGTTGTTGGAAACTTGTTATATATATTTATATATATATATATATATATGAAATTGAATGAATTTAAGAAAAAATAGGGCATGTACAGGCTCTTTGCCGTCTGCTGGCAGACGGCAAAGAGCTTTGCCATCAACCAGCAGACGACAAAGCTGCCACATGGCAGCTACCCGTGCAACCTGGGGTGCAGTGGGCTGGCCTATTTGGCGGCTTTGTCGTCTGCTGGCAGACGACAAAGACCTTTGCATCTTTGCCGTCTGCCAGCAGACGGCATAGCATGCCACGTGGCAGCTACCTGGGCTAGCCTATTTGGGCACTTTGCCATCTGCTGGCAGACGGCAAAGATGCAAAGGTCTTTGTCGTCAACTGGCAGACGGCAAAGCACGCTGTTAACCCCCTAACGGACCTAACTTGCCACGTGTGTCGTCCAGGCTCTTTGACGTCTGCTGGCTAACGGCAAAGGCCTTTGCATCTTTGCCTCCCTTTGTCGTAGTTTGTTCAGCCGGATGTGTTGCCGTCTACTGGCTGACAACAAAGGCCTTTGCCGTCCGCCAGGCATGCCTTTGCTGTCATCCATGGCAGACGGCAAAGTTCCTGATTCCTGTAGTGTTTATCGCGTTGGGTGCAAGTTGGTGTTTGTGTGTGCAGGTATTCGGTGGCTTGCGCATTGTCTCCTACTGGATTGATACCTTCGTTCTCAAAAGCTAAGGGAAATACTTACTCTACTTTGCTGCATCACCCTTTCCTCTTCAAGGGAAAAACCAATGCAAGCTCAAGAGGTAGCAGCAGGGTGCCCTCTCTACACCCGGCAGTGAAGTACTCTATCGGATTCTGGGTTCTGGAAAACCCTTAATGTTTGAACTCTGGGGTGCACACGAAGAACTCTCTCTCCCCCTAGCCTGCCCGCACAGCAATCTCAAGGCCTAGAGGCCCTGGTCCTCTTCCCAAATGTAGGTGGGAAGGGATCTCACAACGGTCAATTTTGAAGGGAGACAACTAGTACAAGTTATTCTGACTAAAGGTGGTCTTCGCCTGCCAAAGGCTCTAGTGGTGATGCAGCTGTGGGCTCTGCGGTGATATCCGTCCTGCCGTCCTGCTGGTCTTGGTCTTGTTGCACCGATATGGAAACATTTGCCTGATGCCTCGGGACTCCTCGCTTGCGCCTGCCTCTTTAGCACCAAAGAGGAAACTGGTACTCTGCGCCCGCTGGCGCCCGCCTAGCTTCGGTCGTCATGGCTTGCGTCACGCAAACCTTGCAAGTTGCCCCCTGCCTTGGTATCTCCGCTCCTCGGGAGCCAGCCTCGCGAGGTTGCCCCTGAGGAGGTCTTGTGTCGTCCGCCTCGCGAGGGCCTTGCATGGTCGTTGATGAAGACGGGTCGTACTGGGCCGCTGGCAGAGCCATGTCGTGAGCCGCAGGCAGGCAAGTCTGGGTACCCCCATTCCCAGGACGCCAACAGTAGACCCCGGGCCTAAGGCGCGCTCGTACTTGGCTTCGAGGCGAAGCCAAAGGGCAAGTGCGGAGCGCCGCGGGCCCCAACCGCCTGCGGCCTTGATTGAGACGTGGCGATTGACAGGACGTGGGTGTCTCTGCTTCCCCACGCTGCCTCGGCAACTGCCCGACTTGACGAGACCCTGCTGCATGCAGAAGGAAACCATCATTACCTGCGATCGTGGAGGCCAACGGTTGGCCTCCTTCTGGCTATAAATGAGGAGAGGGGCGGAGCCCCCGTTGCTCATCTCTTCCTCCATTCCGCTCACTTCTTCTTCTTCCTCCTTGCTTCGCTGCCTTGCTGCGACGCCCATGGCGCCGATACACAGATTCTCCGCCGCTGAGAAGGGAAAAAACCCGCGAGGAGCTAGGGCCACTTCCACCGAAGAAGAGGCTGGCCCGCTCCCGCGGTATCGTCGTGAGGCATGAGGTGATGAGGCCTTCGTACGAGCGGCCTCCTTCTGGCTACCCGCTGCCCTTGTACGCCCAGGCGCAAGGCCCCGGAGAGGGAGGCAGCAATTTGCGCCGCTCGCGCCTTGGCCGCGGCGGCCGTGCTGTGGCGGTGCGCACCGCCACCCCACGAACTCACGCTGAAGGCTCCTCGCGTGAACTCGTGATGTGGGCGGCAATGCCACCACGCACGTGGATCCGGTTCCCGCAGTTCTTCGCTGAAGAGATGCCGCCGAGGGGGCCACTTGAGTTGTGGCTGCAGCACGCCGAGTGCAACACCCCAGCGACGGGAGCAGAGGTCGAGGTCGTCTCCCCGGGCAAGATCTTCATGACCCGCAGATGGGGCGAGGTCGCCCATGTTTGTCCCGCAGAAGGGGCCCTCACCATCCATTTCGAGTATGATGGCGCCTCCACGCTGTTCTTCAAGGTCTTCGACAAGGAAGGCCGCCGCCTGGAATGCTCCTCGAGGAGGGACCGCCAGGGCGGCGCTGCGGCTGGCACTGGGCCCGCCATTAGCCCTGCTGGCAGTTCCTCCAGCGGCAGCGATGGCGCCTGGGAGTCCAGCGACTCTCTCGAGCCTAACGAGACCCCGGAGAAGAGCGATGACAGCTACGTGCCCCCGAGTTCCCGCCGCGCCCGGAGCGCAGCAACGGCGTCCGCCCGTCGTTGCCGTTGATCTGGATGGGGTTGGCGTCGGCCTCCCATGGCCCACTGTTGATGATGGCGTCGGCGGCGACGCCAGTAGATACGACTTCTGATAGTCTTCGCCTTTTGTTCCCTGCGAGGAATCGAGATGAACCCCACGGGGTGTGCAAAGAACCTGTAGTGCCTTTTGTGTCAATATCATTCTCATTATGAAGTTTTATGATTGCGTTTCTTGCGTCGGCTCGGTCCCCCCTTTCCAACCTCGCGGTAGCTTGGCGCTCTACGCTGACAGGTCCCAGTCCTCAGGCAGGCTTCAGTCGTCGCTGGTATGCCAGGTCGCGATGCCATGGTCAAGGCCAGGAGGTGAGCGGCCCGAGGTCCGGTAAGAGCTCCTGAGGCGTGATGCTCAAGAGGTCCCCTTTAGCGTGCAAGCAACTCCCTGAAGGCAAGAAAGGCAGGTGGCGTTGCTGTAGCAAAGCTGCTGGAGCTAGAGATCCTGTGTCACAGCGCTGGGCTGGCTCGAATGCATGACTTATCTTTAGTGATCCTGGGTCGATTCCTTGTGCCGCGCACGGCTCACGCGTCAGTGGTGGTGGCGCTACTAGGTCAGGCTCACGTCAGATCCCCCCTCCTCTCATGCCCTCCTGAGTGCTCTACGTTCTCGGGTCCCGACTCTCGAGCAAGGCTCAGCCGCCGCTGGTATGCCAGGTCGCGATGCCGTGGTCAAGGCCAGGGGGTGAGGACTGGAGAGTCAGTAAGAGCTTCTGAGGCGCGATGCTCAGGAGCCCCCCTTTCACGCGCAAGCGAATTGCATGAGAGAAGGAACGAGCTGACGGGGCCACCCGTAGCCAGTGCTCTAGAGGTTCCTACGAGTTCGTTGGAGAGGGAATATAGCCCGTAATCGCGTTGGCTGCCCAGCTGCTGATTGTCCCACAGGAAGACGAAGGCACTGGGGATCTGGTGAGGCGACATGCGCGGAGCGGGCCGCGAGCCAGAGCTCAATCCCTCAGGTTTATCAGCGTTGCAGGGATGGACCCGAGCACAAGCGCCGTGCCGACATGTGGAGTCCTCATCGCGGGGTGAACAGGAGATCGGTCAGCAACGCGGGATGCTGCAAGGTGTAATCAGGCAGGTGGTAATCATAGGTAACTCATGCAAGGAGACAAGCTAGTTCGAATAGATGCAAGGACGATACATGCCACTGGGACGGACCCGAGCGGCCTGGGATGATGCAGCCCGAGGGGCGCCCCCAACAGAGTAAGCTAAAGATGCAAAAAGGATATATGCCGCAGGGACAGGCCCGTGCGACCTGGGAATGATGCAGCCCGAGGGGCGCTCCCAGCTGAGTAAACCGGAAAGATTCACCTGGTACCGTTGTCGAAGAGGTGCTGGAGTAGCTGAAGGTGCGTGCTGAAGGAGTCGCTCCTCACGAGCCACCACGGTCCTAAGCGTTGGGGGGCTCTGGGGGCCCCGGTGGTTCTTGAAGAACTGTCGCCATCTCTGCCAGGACTACGTGATGCCTGGCCTCTTGAGCCACCAGGGCGCTCCGCAAGTGACGTTGGAAGGTGACAGCCGCGTTCGGCAAGCCGAATGGCATGCGAACGTAGTTGTGGGGCGGACCCTCGCACCGACCAACACGCGAAGGCCAGAAACGCTCCTAAGATGTGGCTCTGTTGAGCCATGGGATGTCGATGCAGACGCGCAGCTCGTCGTCCTCGCCAGGACGCGGAGCTGCGCCAGGTGGTGGGCGGTGGTCGCCATGCATGGCTCTCGCCTCTTGAAGCTCCTAGGTGGTTTTGGTGATGAACTCACAAGAACCGGGCACCTCGTGCCTTGTGCCCTGATGAGGGAAGCGTGCAGCGAAGCATGCCTCCACGTGGTGCCCGAGCGCCTCCCTCGTGACGTTGGCTAGGTCTGAGGCCCTCCAGAAGAGAGCCCCCGAGCCCAGCCCGAGGAGGGCACCGGGCGCGCCTTCCTATGCGAGGGAGGGAGGCGCCCCATCTGCGGGCACAGGTCCTGAGGTGGTGCCGCTGGAGATGCCGCTCTCCTGAGGCCCTTGGCGGAGTAGTTGCTTCTTCTTCTTGGGGACGGCCTCAGGAGGGTAGACGGCGCCTTCGTTAGCTGGGTCTTCGGCCTCTACAGCTTGGTAAGCGCGCTCGAGAGAGCACGCCGAATCCTTCTCTTCGCAGGCGACCGCGATGACGCCTCCGGTCCCCGGCATCTTGAGGACGTTGTAGCCGTGATGGGTTACTACCATAAACTTGGCCAGGGCTGGATACCCGAGGATGGCGTTGTACGGCAGGCAAATGTGGGCGACGTCGAAGTCGATGAGCTCGGTGTGGTAGTTATCGTGCTCGCCGAAGGTGACAGGGAGGTGGACATGCCCTATCGGGGTGGTCGAACCGTCTGTCACTCTTGAGAAGGGCTTGGTTGGCTATAGCTGATCGTATGGCACCTGGAGGCGGTCAAACGTCTCGACGGACAGGACATTGAGCCCTGCGCCGCCGTCGATGAGGGTCTTGGTGACTTAGATGTTGCTGATCACGGGCGAGCAGAGCATCGGGAGAGCACCGGCAGTTGCCGCACACTTGAGCTGGTCGGACGAGCTGAAAGTAATGGCGTACTTGGACCACCTGAGCGGGCGCGTAGCCTCGAGCCTGGGAAGGGCCGCGTTCACCTCGCGGGCGAATTGCTTGAAGATGCGCTGGGAGGCTGGGGCCTCAGCACCACCCAAGATGCAGGTGATGGCGCGCGGCTCCTAGAAGCCCCCAACCCCCTTGTTCTGATGGTGGTCGTCGTTACACCTTGGTGGTGGCGGCAGCGGAGGGAGGTCGGCGTTGCCCTGAGGACGGTCCTCGCGAGGCTGGTCCCTCCAGGCGCCCTCAAGAGGCTGATCCTGCCAGCGGTCCTCACGAGGTCGGTCGCGCCACTCCTCGCAGGGGCCGCGGTCATCCCAGCGTCCTCCACTTCGTCCTCCTCCTCGGCCGTAGCCCCGGTCGTTGTGCTTGGGGCGTCGACCGAACCGTCCATCACGAATGGCCCTGAGCTCTTTACAGTCATTGGTGTTGTGGTCGTGTACGTTGTGGAAGGCACAGAACGGATGGCTGCTCTTGGATGACTCGGGGTGGTCCCGGCCGCGCTTCATCTCTGGCTCAGCCGCGAGCACGGCTACTCCCTTGCGCTTCATGTCCTTGGCCTTGTCTTTCTTGTCTTCTGGGTCGGCAGCAGGAAGCTCGAGGAGGGAGAGGCGCCCCTCCTTAGCTCTTGCGCACTTGGTCGCCATGTTGAACATCTCCAGGGCCGTTCATAGTTCCTCGTGGGTGGCGAGCTCCTCCTTCATCTTGACGTCGTGGACGCCATCGGAGAATGCTGAGATGATGGCTTCATCCGTTACCTTGGGAATCTTGAGGCAAACGTTGTTGAAGCGCTTGATGTACTTCTGCAGGGTCTCTCCCGGCTGCTACTTGATGCGCCACATGTCACCCGCGGCCGGCCGGCGGTCGCGAGTGCCCTGGAAGTTGGCGACGAAAGGCTCGCGCATCTCGCCCCAGGAGGAGATCGATCCCGCGGGAAAGTTCAGAAGCCACGAGCGCGCGCCATCTTTCAGGGCCATGGGGAACCAGTTCGCCATGACTTTCTCGTCGCCGCTGGCCGCCTCGATGCTCAGCTCGTAGAGCTACAAGAACTCTGCAGGGTCGGGGTGTCGTCGTAGCGCGGAGGCAGGTCTGGCTTGAACTTGCCGGGCCAGACGACGCTACGTAGCTCAGGAGTGAAGGCACGGCAGCCTGCTGTGGTCACCGGAGCCCGTCGCGGAGGCAGAGCCTGATCCTGGTACCCACGCGCCGGCGCCACATGCGGCACGGCCTTGACGTGGCGGTGCTAGGAGTGCAGGAGCGTCTTCTTGCAGCATCGGGACTTCTTGGCAGCTTCCTTCTTCGTGCGCGGGCGCCTGGCGCGGCGGGTCACGCCGCGAGGCCGCGCATCTTGGGGCGAGGGCGCCGTCTTGATGCAGGGGTGGCGAAGGCGCCCCGTGAGCTACGTCGCCAGCTGGAGGTGGACGAGGCAGCGAGAGAGACGGTGCGGGGGAGCCCCCAGCAGCACTGACGAGCTCAGCGATGCGGTCCAGCCAGTCCTCGTAGAGGTCGTCGACTGGGCGGTAATGCAGGAGCTCGCGGGCCGTGAGCAGCACGGCCTGCGTGTCCGTGGGTGCGCGATGAGCGTGGGACGATGAGCCAGCCGAAGTCAGCGACGGGGTGGCAGTGCGGCCGTCCCGCCGCACGGAGGGGTGCAGCGATGAAGCCTGCTACTCATTTCCCGCCGGGCCGATGGCGGCGTTGACAGCAGGTGATGGAGAACGACGGGGAGGGCCGTCGACGGGCGCCGTCTGGGCGACACGGGCGGCAAGGGCGGCCCGGCGCTCAGCACAGGCTCGGCGAGCGTCAGCCATGGATGCGGTGGAACAGTGGATCGTGGATCGACGAGGGGAAGCTTCAGCGCACCCCTACCTGGCGCGCCAAAAGTCGGATTCTGGGTTCCGGCAAACCCTTAAGGTTCGAACTCTGGGGTGCACACGAAGAACTCTCTCTCCCCCTAGCCTGCCCGCACAGCAATCTCAAGGCCTAGCTCGCCGAACCCAAGGAATAAGAGACACGAGAGTTTATACTGGTTCGGGCCACCGTTGTGGTGTAATACCCTACTCCAGTGTAGTGCGGTGGATTGCCTTGTAAGCTGGGGATGAATAAGTACAAGGTATGAACAGCCTCCTGAGGAGAGGTGTTCTTGAGCTCGGTGAGCTGATGTGGTGGCTCGGATGGGATGGATCTAATCCAAGATGAGATGTCTCCTATGGTGGTGGCTAGTCCTATTTATAGAGGCCCTGGTCCTCTTCCCAAATGTAGGCGGGAAGGGATCCCACAACAGCCAATTTTGAAGGGAGACAACTAGTACAAGTTATCCTAACTAAAGGTGGTCTTCGTCTGCCAAAGGCTCTGGTGGTGATGCAGCTGTGGGCTCCGCGGTGACCTCTGTCCTGTCGTCCTGCTGGTCTTGGTCTTGTTGCACCGATATGGAAACCTTTGCCTGATGCCTCGAGACTCCTCGCCTGCGCCTGCCTCTTTAGCACCAAAGAGGAAACTGGTACTCTGCGCCCGCTGGCGCCCACCTGGCTTCGGTCGTCATGGCTCGCGTCACGCGAACCTCGTGATGTGCCCCCCGCCTTGATATCTCCGCTCCTCGGGATCCAGCCTAGCAAGGCTGCCCCTGAGGAGGTCTTGTGTCGTCCGCCTCACGAGGCTTGGCCCCTCGCGAGGGCTTTACATGGTCGTTGATGAAGACGGGTCGTACTGGGCCGCTGGCAGAGCCACGCCATGGGCCGCAGGCAGGCAAGTCTGGGTACCCCCGTTCCCAGGACGCCGACATACTCGATGGCCTGCACCTCATGCACCCCTTCGCAGGAGTTGCGCAACTCGGCCTAGCGTGCCAGTTAGTCACAAGTGGACTCGGTCGGACCCTGAATGCAGATGGAGAGCTGGAGAGGCTTGGGGGCGCTTGTAGGTGTTGTTGAAGTTGCACACGAAGACTTTGCAGAAGTCTAGCCAACTGTTGATTTTGTTGGCCTTGAGGCTATTCAGCCATGTCGGGCCGTGCCTTGCAGCATGAGCGGGACATACTTCACGGCAACGCGCTTGTTGTCGTTCGCTATGCCGACTGCTGTGGCATAGTCGGTTAGCCTATCCTCCGGCTTCACGGCGTCATTGTACTTGGGAGTGCCACGAGGGAGCGAGAACCCTTTGGGGAAGGGCTCGTCGCGGATGCGGGGGCCAAAGCAGGCCGGGCCGACTGTATCCTCTTCCTCCATTGCCAGGGACTAAGCCAGCTGCTCGATCCGACGACGAGCGTCATTCTCGTCGACTGCTTCACGGGGCCCAGCCAGCCCCCCAAGGTCGGGTGGTCAACCGGCGCCGGAGAAGCCAGCCTCTCCCTGCGGGGGGGGAGGGGGGGAGGCGGACGTTCGTCCTGCTGGCGCCGGCCGTTCGCTCTCGGAGGAACTTGTCGGCTGTTCACAACCGTCTCGTCAGAGCACCGGCTGCGGCTAGCAGCCGGCTCCGGGTTCCGCTGGCCACGGCCGCCGCCACTTGGGGACCGGGAGGTTGCTCCATTCTCGTGGCGGGGTGGAGGGTTTCTCTCCGGGAGGTCGGCTTGTTGGCCGGCCCCAGTAGCGGTTGCACGCGTCTTGCTGCGTATTCACAGCGTTGAGGAACTCCTAGAGGCGCTCCATCTGGCTGCGCTACTCGACGCCCTCTAGGTTCTTGAGCTCTTCTGCTACCGCATGCGCGACGCGCAGGTTCTGCACTGGGGTGTCGTAGATCGGTTGTCCGACTCTCAGTATGCTGGCGGTGGCCGCGCCGCGTTGCCGGATGGCGCCGGCTCAGTTGGGCTCGCCCGTAGCCGGCGTGTCGCCCGCTATGTGGTCGATCTCACGCTGGTTAGCCTCAGCGCGGTGCTTCATGGCTGCCTTTTTGTTGGCGCTGTCGAGTAACTTGACACGGATTTCTTCTAGCACCGCTGGGTCGGTGTTGGCACCGACAGGGGTAGCCAGGTCCTGCATTGCTTCTTGCAATGGGTCCTGGACGGCCCCGCCGATGTCCTGGTAGTTGCCAGTGACCATCACCTCCACGAAGACGCCGACATCGAGCGCGCCGGCAGAGGCGTTGCTGGCAACAGGAGGGAGCAGATCGTCGATGGCCACCATGTCGTCGGGGAACCCATCGGTGGAGGCCGCATTAGAGAGGGTGAGCTTCTCGAAGAGGTCGGTGAGGTGGCTCACGGAGCAGATGGCTCGCGCATCAGTGGCGACCGTGTCAGAAAGGCTGAGCCTTCCGAAGAGGTTGATAAGGCAGCTCGCGGGGCAGATGGCTCCCGCGTCAGGCAATGCACCGGTGCAAGCGCAAGCGAACACATCGGGCTGGTTGATCAAGCCAGACGCGACGCGCTCGCCCATGGGAAGGGTGGTTCCCGTCCGGAACACAACTCCGGCCGACGCCGCCGATGGCCCCACGATGGGCGCCAACTGTCATGGTAATCTCACGTTAGATGTCGAGGGTGGCTTATCGTGGGTGGAGCCATGAGGACGTCGTCGGGTTCCAGAAGCGAGAGTGAGCACGAGCTCGGGAGCACACGAGACGTACCCAGTTCGGGGCTCTCCGGAGAGATAACACCCCTAATCCTGCTGAGATGACTATGATCGATAGTATACAAACTTGCTCCTGGAGTTGTACGGCTAGAGGAGGAAGAAGGGTTGAGCTCTCCCTCTTCTCCTAGCTATGGTGTGTGTGTGTGTGGAATGAAGGCTGAATCCTTTGCATGGGTGAGCCCGGGGGTCTTATAGGCCAACCCCCTAAGGGTACAATGGTAATACGGCCAGGTGTAGGACCCAGACGTTAGTGTCTAAGGTCTCCCGGTTCTCCGTTAGCTACTGGGGCCCGCGTCTAGAGGACCCCACCAGCTGCCGAGAATCCGGCCGACAGGTAGTGCCTGCCGCCTGCGGGCCATGCTGATTGCCTTTTGGTGTAGCTCTGTCCTCACTAGCGAGGGCCGCATCACGAGTCGTATGGCTACAGTCCCGCATTAGGCGGGTAGGTGGCCGCTTGGTCAGCGCACACTGTAGCCACGTCCCTCCAGGATTCGGGGGAAGCAGGCGGCACTGTAGCCATGCTCCGTCTTGTCATAGTGGGTGAGTGCAGACTCCGAGGAGAAGGAGTGGCCGGCTGCTGGAAGCCGGCCCGTCCCCAAAGCCGCCTACTTGGGGCCATCTTCTGGAAGACGGCCGCGTGGTCCTAGCCGGCCCAAGGAGTCGGCCGCGTGGCCAGTCGGCACGAGGGGCTTTGGCCAGCCCCGATGTCTTGAAACGTTATTGGGTGTGGATGAGGCTACCCGGGGTCCACCCCCCCCCCCCCCCCCGACACCGGCGGTCGATGGTGGGCTGGCGGTCGATGGTGGGGTGGCAGCCACGATAGCCACCTCGCTCCTTCAGGCCGCGGTGGTGGAGAGGGTGATGGCTACGGTGGCCGACGATGGGGTGGCGACCATGACGGCCACCTCCTGCCTTCGGGCTGTGGTGGCGGAGCGGGCGATGACCCTGGCTTTCGACAGTGATGTGGCTGCAGACGGTGGGGTGGCGGCAACCCGGCCGGCAACAGCTGCCGACTGGCAGCGGTGGCGGAGCGTGTGGTGGGTGTTGTGCGCGCACCCAACAAGGATGCCACACGCACCACACTACGCCGGGGACTGCGCCGCCGCCGGGTGTAGCCTCCCAGCTAGAGCTGTCCGCTGAGGACGGCGGAGTGGCTGAGTGACGACGACAGACCGGTGCCATTGGCGATTGTGGGAGAAGCAGACGAGATAAGCTATAGGGAGGGAGGGGAAAATATGACGCAGGACTCGCTGGCCGTGAGGGTTTATTTAACAGGCCGGTAAGCATTGGGATTTTGGGGGATTTCGCCGAATCAGGCGGGAATCTTGGGCAGCTATGCACGGGAACCTGCGCGGTTGCGTGGGAACGGGCTCATCGATGATTCATTGGCGCCACTTGGAGCCACCGTTTGGCCAAAAGAATGCCCATGCATGTGATGACCCACAAGTATAGGGGATCAATCGTAGTCCTTTCAATAAGTAAGAGTGTCGAACCCAACGAGGAGCAGAAGGAAATGACATGTGGTTTTCAGCAAGGTATTTTCTGCAAGCACTGAAATAGTCGGTAACAAGTAGTTTGATAGCAAGATAATTTGTAGCGAGCAAGTAACGGAAACGGTAAATAAAGTGCAGCAAGTTAGCTCAATCCTTTTTGTGGCAAAGTATAGGCCAAAACTGTCTCTTATGATAAGCCAAGCGTTCTTGAGGGTACACGGGAATTTCACCATATCACTTTTATCATGTTGGTTTGATTCATGTTCGCTACTTTGATAATTTGATATGTGGGTGGACCGGTGCTTAGGTGATGTTATTACTTGAACAAACCTCCTACTTATGATTAACCCCCGCACAAGCATCCGCAACTATGAGAAAAGTATTAAGATAAAATCTAACCATAGCATTAAACTTTTGGATCCAAATCGGTCCCTTACGAAGTAGCGCATAAACTAGGATTTAAGCTTCTGTCACTCTAGCAACCCATCATCTAATAACTACTCCAAATTGCATCCCCTTAGGCCCAAATATGGTGAAGTGTCATGTAGTTGACGTTCACATGACACCACTAAGGGAATCACAACATACATATCATCAAAATATCAAACACATATCAAGTTCAGATGATTACTTGCAACAAGACTTCTCCCGTGACCTCAAGAACAAAAGGAACTACTCATAAATAATAATCATGCTCAAGATCAGAGGAGTATTAAATAGCATAATGGATCTGAACATATAATCTTCCACCAAATAAACCATATAGTAATCAACTACAAGATGTAATCAACACTACTAGTCACCCACAAGCACCAATCTAAGGTTCCGATACAAAGATTGAACACAAGAGATGAACTAAGGTTTGAGAGGATATGGTGTTGTTGAACATGTTGATGGAGATGGCCGTCCCAAAGATGGGAGAGTTGTTGGTGATGACGATGGCGATGATTTCCCCCTCCGGGAGGGGGGGGGGAGTTCCCCCAGCGGAATTGCTCCACCGGAGGGCAAAAGTGCTCCTGCCCAAGTTCCGCCTCGAGACGGTGGTGCTTCATCCCGAAAGTCCTCCTTTTATTTATTTTTCTAATTCAAAATGACTTATATAGCAAAAGATGGGCACCGGAGGCGCGCCCAGGTGGGTTGGTGGGCCCCCTCTGGTAGTTATTTGCTCCAATATTCTTCATATATTGCAAAACAATTCTTCGTAAATTTTTAGCTCATTTGGAGATGTGCAGAATAGGTAACTCTGACGTAGCTTTTTCCGGTCTAGAATTCCAGCTGCCGGCATTCTCCCTCTTTGTGTAAACCTTGCATATTATGAGAGAAAAGGCATTAGAATTACTCCCAAAAGCATTATTATGCAGAAAAACATTATAAATAACAGTAGGGAAACATGATGCAAAATGGATGTATCAGCGCCCTGCTCAAGCTCACGCTCGAAGCCGTCTGCGGCAGCGGCGTGACAAGACGTGCGAGAGGACGAAACAACACGTACAGACACGATTAACAAATAAATGTTTGCGATTTAGTTACCTACTACACCCGTCCTGCTTTATAAGTCCTCTTTGTATTCTTGTGCCAAATTTTGACTAGAGATTTAACCAATAAAATACAGATGCATGCCACCAAAGATTGTATTGTTGGATTCATATTTGAACATAGTTTCATATTATATTATTTTTATAACATGCACTAACATTTTGTTAGTTAAATTTAAGGTCAAAATATGGCACAAAATATAAAAGGGGATTAATAGACCAAGACGGAGGTAGTGGCACATGGCCGCTCTCTATCCAGTGTGGCGAACGATTGTTCGACCACCGTGTGATGTGGTACGTGACATAGTTTCACATCATGCCGCCGGCAGGCGACTGTCGGCCGGCTTGTAAATGACCATTCCCTGCGTGTTCAACTACTCTATGTGTGTGGTTGCTCGTGGTTGAGGCGGCGCGCCACGCCTCGCTCTGCTCGCGTCCCTCCGGGCGCTCTGCCAGCGTCCCTCCACGTGCGCTGCCAGTGTTTGGGGCCGTCGCACAATCATGTATGTTTGTGCTTCGATTATGCATGTGGTTGCGCCGGGCGCGGCACCACGATGCAGTTACCCGCTACAAAAAATGCCATGCGGACGTGCCGAGAATCCAGGCCGGTCGGCCCCCATTTATTCCCGCGGCCATTTACCTTTCATCTCTCGTGCCACATGACACAATAAGCACACCCACGATGACACATACAGAGAGGACATCCAGGGGTTCCAATGACGCTCCCCGTGGCTCCAATGGCGCTGCCAGTGGACGACGACGACAACGGGGGGTGGTTCACCACGCATCACGTAGTGGAGACCCATGTGAGAGGGAAGGACCTCTTGGTAGTGTACATGAACGAGCCGGTCTCGGTGGAGAGCTCCATCCAAACTATTAAGAAACCTATGGGAAGAATTAATGATGTTCTTATTGTTGAAAATAGGAATTATGTGCCCATAGATTTCATTATGCTTGATATAGATTGCAATCCTACATGTCCTATTATTCTTGGTAGACCTTTCCTTAGAATGATTGGTGCAATTATTGATATGAAAGAGGGAAACATTATATTCCAATTTCCGTTAAGGAAAGGCATGGAACACTTTCCAAGAAACAAAATTAAGTTGCCATATGAATCTACTATGAGGGCTACTTATGAATTGCACACCAAAGATGACAATACCTAGATCTATGTTTTATGCCTAGCTAGGGGCGTTAAACAATAGCGCTTGTTGGGAGGCAACCCAATTTTATTTTTATGTTTTTTGCTTTTGGTTCTGTTTTTCAATAAATACACATTATTGCCTCTCTAGTAATTGTGTTTTGGTGTTTTAATTAGTGTTTGAGCCAAGTAAGACCTTTGGGATGGCTTACGGTGATGGTTGATTCGATCTTGCTGAAAAACAGAAACTTTTGCGCTCAGTAAAACAATTTTAGAAAATCACAGAAGCGTGCTTTTGATCTGAATTTTTTACACAATATTTATATACAAATTGCACAGGTTTTCCTAATTGTTCATAATTTTTGGAGTTACATAAGTACATGAAGTTTACAGATTGCTACACACTGTTCTGTTTTTGGCAGATTATGTTTTCTATGTGTTGTTTGCTTATTTTGATGATTCTATGGGTAGTATCGGGGGGTATGAACCATGGAAAAGTTGGGATACAATAGATATTACACCAATATAAATAAAGAATGGGTTCAAAACAGTACCAAAAAGTGGTGATTTATTTTCTTATACTAACGGATCTCATGAGTTTTCTGTTGAGTTTTGTGTTGTGAAGTTTTCAAGTTTTGGGTAAAGATTTGATGGACTATGGAATAAGGAGTGGCAAGAACCTAAGCTTGGGTATTCCCAAGGCACCCCAAGGTAATATTCAAGGACAACCAAGCATCTAAGCTTGGGGATGCCCCGGATGGCATCCCCTCTTTCGTCTTCAATCCATCGGTAAATTTACTTGAGGCTATATTTTTATTCACCACATGATATGTGTTTTGCTTGGAGCATCTTGTATGATATGAGTCTTTACTTTTTAGTTTTCCACAATCATCCTTTCTGTACACACCTTTTGGTAGGGACACGCACGAATCGTGAATTTATTAGAATACTCTATGTGCTTCACTTATATCTTTTGAGCTAGGCAATTTTGCTCTAGTGCTTCACTTATATCTTTTTAGAGCACGGCGGTGGCTTTATTTTATAGAAATTGTTGAACTCTCATGCTTCACTTATATTATTTTGAGAGTCTCTAAACAGCATGGTAATTTGCTTAGGTTACGAATTTAGTCCTAATATGATGGGCATCCAAGAGGGATATAATAAAAACTTTCATATAAAGAGCGTTGAATACTATGAGAAGTTTGATTCCTTATGATTGTTTTGAGATATAAAAATGGTGATAATAGAGTCATGCTAGTGAGTAATTGTGGATTGGTAGAAATACTTATGTTAAAGTTTGTGATTCCCGTAGCATGCACGTATGGTGAACCATTATGTGATGAAGTCGGAGCATGATTTATTTATTGATCGTCTTCCTTATGAGTGGCGGTCGGGGACGAGCGATGGTCTTGTCCTACCAATCTATCCCCCTAGCAGCATGCGTGTAGTACTTTGTTTTGACATCTGATAGACTTTTGCAATAAGTATGTGAGTTCTTTATGACTAATGTTGAGTCCATGGATTATACGCACTCTCGCCCTTCCACCATTGCTAGCCTCTCTAGTACCGCGCAACTTTCGCCGGTGGATTAAACCCACCACATACCTTCCTCAAAACAGCCACCATACCTACCTATTATGGCATTCCCATAGCCATTCCGAGATATATTCCATGCAACTTCCACCATTCTGTTTATTATGACACGCTCCATCATTGTCACATTGCTTTGCATGATCGTAAGATAGCTAGCATGATGTTCATGGCTTGCCATTTTTTATGTCATTGCTATACTAGATCATTGCACATCCTAGTACTCCGCTGGAGGCATTCATATAGAGTCATATTTTGTTCTAGAATCGAGTTGCAATTTTTGAGTTGTAAGTAAATAAAAGTGTAGTGATCATCATTATTAGAGCATTGTCCCATGTGAGGAAAGGATGATGGAAGCTCTGATTCCCTCACAAGTTGGGATCTCCGGACTTTGAAAAAAATAAAAGATGCCAAAAGAAGCCCCAAAAAAAATAAGAGAGAAGGGGCAATGCTACTATCCTTTTACCACACTTGTGGTCAAAGTAGCACCATGATCTTCATTATAGAGAGTCTCCTATGTTGTCACTTTCATATACTAGTGGGAATTTTTCATTATAGAACTTGTCTTGTATATTTCAATGATGGGCTTCCTCAAATTGCCCTAGGTCTTCGTGAGCAAGCAAGTTGGATGCACACCCACTTAGTTTCTCTTTGAGCTTTCATACACTTATAGCTCTAGTGCATCCGTTGCATGGCAATCCCTACTCACTCACATTGATATCTATTGATGGGCATCTCCATAGCCTGTTAATACACCTAGTTGATGTGAGACTTTCTCCTTCTTTTTGTCTTCTCCTCAACCACCATATTCTATTCCACCTGTAGTGTTATATCCATGGCTCACGCTCATGTATTGCGTGAAAGTTGAAAAGGTTTGAGAACATCAAAAGTAAGAAACAATTGCTTGGCTTGTCATCGGGGCTGTGCATGATTTAATACTTTGTGTGATGAAGATGGAGCATAGCGAGACTATATGATTTTGTAGGGATATCTTTCTTTGGCCATGTTATTTTGAGAAGACACGTTTGCCTTATTAGTATGCTTGAAGTATTATTGTTTTTATGTCAATATTGAACTTTTGTTTTGAATCTTATGGATCTAAATATTCATGCCATCATAAAGAAAATTACATGGATAAATATGTTATGTAGCATTCCACATCAAAAAATTTGTTTTTATCATTTACCTACTCGAGGACGAGCAGGAATTAAGCTTGGGGATGTTTGATACGTCTCCAACGTATCAATAATTTTTTATTGTTCCATGCTATTATATTATCTGTTTTGCATGTTTTATGTGCACTAGTATGTTATTTTATATTTTTTTGGGACTAACTTATTAACCTAGAGCCCGGTGCCAGTTTCTGTTTTTTCCTTCTTTTTGAGTTTTACAGAAAAGGGATACGAAACAGAGTACAAACGGAATAAAACTTTCGCGATGATTTTTCTTGGACTATAAGACACACGTAGCACTTGGAGATGAAGTCAGAGGAGTCCCGAGGCGGCCACAAGCCTCAGGGGCGCGCCCTGAGGGCATGTGGGCCCCTCGGAGCTCCTCCAACCCTAATTCTTGGCCTATAAATTCAGAAATATAAATGATCAGAAGCGTCCACCAAAATACTTTTCCGCTGCCACAACCTTATATACCCGTGAGATCCCATCTTGGGGCCTTTTCTGGCACCCTGTCGGAGGGGGATTCGATCATGGGGGGCTTCTACATCAACTCTATTGCCCTTCCGATGAAGCGTGAGTAGTTTACCACAGACCTACATATCCATAGCTAGTAGCTAGATGGCTTCTTCTCTCACTTTGATCTTCATTACAATGTTCTCCTCGGTGTTCTTGGAGATCTATCCGATGTAATATTCTTTTGCGGTGTGTTTGTCGAGATCCGATGAATTGTGGATTTATGATCAGTTTATCTATGAATATTATTTGAATCTTCTCTGAATTCTTATATTCATGATTTGATATCTTTGTATTTTTCTTCGAATTATCGGTTTGGTTTGGCCAACTAGATTGGTTCTTCTTGCAATGGAAGAGGTGCTTAGTTTTGGGTTCAATCTTGTGGTGTCCTCACCCAGTGACATAGAAGGGGTAGCGAGGCACGTATTGTATTATTGCCATCAAGGGTAAAAATATGGGGTTTTCATCATATTGCTTGAGTTTATCCCTCTACATCATGTCATCTTACTTAAGGCGTTACTCCATTCTTTTGAACTTAATACTCTAGATGCATGATTGATAGCGGTCGATGTGTGGATTAATAGTAGTAGATGCAGGCAGGAGTCGGACTACTTGACACTGGCGAGATGCCTATATTCATAATCATTGCCTTGGATATCGTCATAACTTTGCGCTTTTCTATCAATTGCTCGACAGTAATTTGTTCACCCACCATATTATTATTTTTCAAGAGAGAAGCCTCTACTGAAACCTATGGCCCCCGTGTCTATTTTCCATCATATATTTTCAGCTCTATAAACCAAAAAACCCAAAAATACCTCGCTGCAATTTATTTGTTTTTACTTTGTTTTATGTTTTAGTAATCTTTTATATGTATCTCTATCATATCTCATCCTTGCAAGTGGCCGTGAAGGGATTAACAATCCCTTTATCACGTTGGGTGCAAGTGTTTGATTGTTTGTGCAGGTGCATAGATTGGAGATTTGCGTGTACCTCCTACTGGATTGATACCTTGGTTCTCAAACTGAGGGAAATACTTATCTCTACTTTGCTGCATCACCCTTTCCTCTTCAAGGGAAAAACCAACGCAAGCTCAAGAAGTAGCAATGACCACTAGAAGGTTTGGGGCAGCGACAACAACAAACAGAACTCCCTGGTAGACCTTGCCTCAGCCATCATCGACCCCTACTACATGAAGATGAAGGATGAGATCAAGAAGGACAAGAACGCATGGCACAGTGCCTGGCATCAGCGACTGGATGAAGAACACGTCAAGTATGCGGCAAAGGACGCGTTCACAAGCTACGAGATGTACATGTGGATCCTTGACATGAGGAAGTGCCTTCGTCCTGCCCCAGACGAGGGATCAAGCCACAGAGCAGTGGCGGGAGCGTCGCAAGAAGTAGATGACTAGATGATCATTTCTCCTAGTTTAGAATGCATGCAATTGTTTATTGAGGTGTGTGCGAATGATTTGTATAGTCACTTATGTAATTGGATGTTTATTTCAGTCATATATATATGTTGTTCTGCTGTAGATAGAGCAAAACACACGGCTTATTAGCAGCAATCGTCTGTGTTATTATTGGTCTTCGCACACATTTTGGATTACGGACTTGTTTGCCGCGTATAACACACATCTTGTTCAGTTGAGTTGTTTCTGTTATCTTGGCACATCGCAAATAGTTCATCCGAGTGAACTGTATGCCCTCCATCGCATACACCTTGATCCGGCTGACCGTTTCTATTGTGTTTCTTAATCGCACACAGTATGCCGTATATCGCACACGCCCTCGTCTGGCTGACCATTTCTGTTGTTATGGATCATCGCAAATAGTTTGTATGGATTAACCGTATGCCACGCATCACACACGCCCTCATCTGGCTGACCGTTTCTGTTGTTCTGGATCATCGCAAACAGTTTGTATGGATTAACCGTATGCCACGCATCGCACACGCAGCTCTGATTTTAATCATTTTTTATGTATGCGCCATCGCAAACAGTTTATCTCTTTTTTAAAGGTTTTCTTACACCACCATTGCAATTAACGTATTGCACACAGTTTCGTCAAAGGGTCTCTGATTGGACTGTCGTGTTTGGACCATCCTGCAGTAGTGGCTCTTGGATTTGTAGGCATATCAGACTCAGGTGTGAGGGCGAGCAAAGTGAGATGAGTGGTATGACGATGTTGGGATGGGATGGATGATGGATGATAGCGGAATTTTGTTATTGTTGCTGCTAGCTGAATTTGTTATTGCTCCTGCTAGCTCATAGACATGGCAAGTTGTTTGATACATGCACAAATGTTGCTGCTATTTTTGTTGTTGCTACCCTAACTCATAAGTACTCAAATGATGCTTCGATTTGTAGAGAGGGAGAGGGGTGATTATTTCGTGACATTATACAGAGGGATATATACCTCCTTCCATGTTATACTCAGAGAGTTTTATTGCTCTCTGATTTCATACAGAGAGGGATAGTGTTGTACTGTTGTTGATTGCTTTATGATGGCAGGAAATTGCTTCTTCTATACCTCAGCGTCCTATTTGCTCAGTCAACCAGGGTATGCGGTTCATGTACTTTGTGATTGAAGGAACTTCTTCTGCACCTACCTGCTTTCTCTGTCCTCCGATGCTGCTGCATTGGAGTCAGGCAAGGCGTAGTCCAGGAGGAAGTAGAAGAGAACAAATGGTACAAGGACAAGAGAAGAAGCAGTAGAAGGAGGGCAGGAAGGTTGTAGCCGCCGCACAGAATGACGAGGTAAATGTAGGCCTACACATAGCCATGATTATGCAGTACGATGTATTGAAGAGCTGAGGATTCGGGGTAGTTTTAACAACAGTTGTCACTAGACTCACTTTGAATTGGAAGCTGTTACGATGTAGTGTAAATTAAACTTCAAAGTTTCTATTTGAATTTTGAGAAGAAATCTGAACCATGGCTTGCATTGAGCTATATTACTAAAACATTGTACAAAGTGCTATTTTTTGGATGCCAAGTTTCTTCTTTCCAGTAGGAAATTGTGGCCCTATTCAGTTTTAATGGTCGGAAAGAAACAAAGTTATTTTTTATCATCCAATGGTGTCAAGTTGCTAATCTATAATTTACAAAGAAGTAAGGAAGTGTTCTTTTGTGTTTTGTTGCTTATGCATTTTATTTTTGGAGGATACTATGGATGCAAGCTGGCTTATGACCAGTAATGGCAATAGAGTTGCTCCCACCGTGGATTTTCATTGTGTGTCAGAAAAAGTATGCACCTGGAATTATAGGCCTTACCCATGTGTTAAATTTTTATATGTAGTTTCTTTTTGTTTGCAAGAGATATTTATTTTGTTTATGACAACTAGAGAAGGAGAATATGAGGCACACGAATGGCACAAACGACAAACAGAAGAGCGTTGGACTGTTTGAGCACTGATGAAGAGGTTTGGGCACTGGCCTTCTTCTAGTGCATCCAATGTGACATCATAGCCTCCCTCTTTCTTCTACTGCATTCAATGTGACATCACAACCTCCCTCTTCTCAGAGTAATGGCTTGTGCCTTACTTGATGCATGCATTGTCTGCTTTCCTAATTGTGCCTGTTTACAGAGATGTGCTCATATAGTTGTTGCATTATGCAATGTGAAAAAAAGATATTGTTTGTAACTAAAACTTATGTTTGAGTCGGCAAGAGTTGATAAAAGAAGTTACTCCCTCCAATCCATGACAAGTGTCGCAACTTTGAACTAAGATTGAACTAATCTTAGTTCAAAGCTACGACACTTTTTTTGGACCATAGGGAGTATGTTTTATTTTAATTTATGTGACACATCCTGTATATGAACCAAGTTTATATTTTTTCGGTTTTTCATTTATTTGTTATATCACTCTTAATATTTAGCTATGCTTGATCTTGCTTAATTAAACATCACAACAATACCGATCCGCAACTAGAAAATAATAATATCCACCCGTTGCAATGCACGGGCATATGTGCTAGTATTAATAAAATACGGAGCGTTTTTACCCATCCGTCGTCATACGTTTCACGAAAAAAGCCCCTGGTTTTTTTAAGTAACGTGCGGTCCAACAATAAGTGCCCTTTCTTTGTTGGGCTTCAGCCCAACTACGGCAGCCGCTATCTCGCGCACCTGAGCACCGGTTAGTGTTCCAAGTTCAGCTGCAGTATGCCCAGTTCGCTCTATTTTCAACCCGTTAGGTTACTGGCTTTTATTATTTACAAAGAATATGTTAAACATGATTATGCTATAACTTTACAACGGTAACTTGGTTTCAACTAATTTGTATATGTATTGATCAGAAAAATGCGCAGTTTCCAACCGTGCTATTATTTGTCCCCGTTAACCACTTTAAAATTTTGTCCAACGCATAAACTTAATTAACCTAATTAATTGTTATGGTGTATTTTAGGAAATACTAACACAGAATATAACTCTTTTATATATTTTAGGAAATACTAACACAGAATAAACTTATTTTGGAATTATAGGGTAACGCTATTCTAAGTGTGAGTGTATAATAGCTTATTCTACACCCTCTAGTAATGCTATATACAAAATCTAGTAAAACAGTGTATAAAATGTAGTAATTCCGAAAATATTTTTTTTTACTTGCCAAGTTCGTAATTTAGTACATTTTTTTACGAAAATTACTATATTTTATAGTGTGTTACTATATTTTGTATGTATCGCTACTGGGTGTGGAATAAGCTATTCTACACTCACGCTTAGTTTAGCGTTACTATATATATATATATATGAAAAATTTAATAGAATCCTTTAATTGACATTTTTCTCATGACTTGGTGCAAATTCCAAGCATTGCTTCAACTTACAAATAATGCATTGGTACAAAAAAATTGAGAATTAGGCTTTTTAATATCAGAATCGTCGTACAAAAACTATACCAAAAGTATTATATGTGTAGCATGCTTCTTAAAGTACTACTGGTATGAATTTCTGCTAGGCCTCAGTGTGCGCCTCTCTGCCATGGCCAGGCACAATTCGGATGTTGTTGGGCCATGCTGATGGATATTTCAGTGAATACATCAATTATATCTGATGTTGCAACGCACGGGCATATGTGCTAACAAAATAAAAAGGAAATATAATCCAATCCTAGGAGAATTCTCCGGCCCCAACAAGCCTATGTGGTGCCAATGTTGTTACCTTTGGAGTTTCCTGTCGTGGCCGAAACAAAAGAATAGTATCCATGCATGCAGTCGATAAGTCACCGATCTCTGCAGGAAGTGCCGGCGACATTGCCCTGAAGAATCCATGGCCAGAGAATAATATCACGCTAGGCTGATCATACCTAGCCGTTTGTCTGAGTCAATGGAATAACAGGATTGACGTCGTTGATGCCTATGCAGTCCCGGAAAATGAAGACACGAGCAACCCCCCGTGTTTCCATGGAGAGTAAGGCAATTTGCGCAGCTTAATGTGTACAATATCTCTCCAAACCTTAAAATGCACATGATATAAAAAGATAAGCAACCACTCAATAAACAGTTTGACTAAACAATATACACTACCACCACCACCACCACCACCCCCCCCCCCCCCCCCCAATAAAGTTAACATATAAGTTTATGGGATTAGAAGTAAGTATTTATCATCCTTGTGCGCATAAGCAATAGTTTTGACAAACTAGATAGGATGTTATGCCACCAATTACTAAACGTGCCTTTACATGCCCGTGGGAAGCTCGTGTATTTAGCGCTATAGGACCGTAACACTTCTTTCTTTCACAATGCTGCTACGGCTAGAAGAGTACAAGTATTTGAAACATCTAGATGACACGAGCACCGGCGGAGCTACATGTATTCCTGGAGGTGCCATGGCCCCCCCAACATTGACAAAATGTCTGAAGATTTTTTTTTGGAAGTGCTAAATTAGAAAAAGTATAGTCTTTGGCCCCCTCAAGATTGTTGTATTTGCCTTCTGCCCCTCCAGCATTTCTTCTCTAGCTCCGCCACTGGACACTAGGGTTTTGAGGGTACAGAATTGAAGGATCATATAATTAGTTATTTCGCAAATTTATTCACCTCTTAAGTTTTGCAACCAAATCATGAAGTGTTATGCCTTGTCCGAAAGAAGGTGTCCGCGGAGATGAATAATGCTCTCCTTGCTTCCTATACTATTGATGATGTGTGTAAGCCGCTATTTTCCATAGGTGACCTAAAAGCCCCGGGACCAGATGGACTTCATGCTATTTTTTATAGAAGATTCTGGCCCATGTTAGTTGATGATCTGCTCGAGGAGGTTCTTCAAGTTGTTAGTACTTGTATTATTCTGGCTGGCTGGAATGATACGGCGATTGTGATGATTGCAAAGGTTAAATACCCGAAAAAGGTAACCAAATATAGGCCCATCAGTTCGTGTAATGTGTTATACAAGATTATTGCAAAAATGGTGGCTTCTCGTTTGAAGGTTTTTCTGCCTGGAATTATCAGTCCGACCCAGAGTGCTATCATGCCTGGGAGAATGATTACAAACAATGTTTTAGTAGCGTATGAGCGTTTCCATAAAATAAAAAAGTAAAACAGAGGGCAAAGAAGGTCTCTGTTCCATTAAACTAGACGTGCATAAAGCCTGCGACCAAGTTGAGTGGCCATTATTAAGGGAGATTATATTGAAATTAGGCTTCCTGGAAAATTGGTTAATTTTATTATGGAATGTGTCTCCACTGTTGAATATTAGGTTCGGTTTAATGCGAAGGAAACTAAGAGTTTAAAACCCACGGGGGCAGCAGGGCAATCCTTTATCGCCTTATCTTCTTCTATTCTGTCCGGAGGTGTCGGTGTGAAAACCGGCAAACCTTGGGGTAGGGAGTTCCGAGCTGTGGATCTCGGACAGATGGTAACAGGAACAGGGAGACGATGTTTTACCCAGGTTCGGGCCCTCTTGATGGAGGTAAAACCCTACGTCCTGCTCTTGTTTATATTGATATAGATGTATCGAGTATGGAGTTGGTCTACCTTGAGATCATAAGATGTGGTCTAACTCTAGGGCGAGGTGAATGAGATTGCGTTGATGTCCCCTCTATGGGCTAAACCCCTTGGCTTATATACATGCCAAGTAGGGTGTCTAGGGTTACAAGGTCGGTATCTTGGCGATGAGGCGGTAGGAGAAGTCTTGGAGTATACGACAAGTATTCGGCAGACGTAGTCTTGATCATGCCCCATCGTGCAGCCTCCGGAGTCCATCTTGATAAGAACAAGGTCCCACTAGCCCAATCCGAGGAGCATGGGCCGGCTAGGTTAGTACCCCCTAGTCCAGGACACCGTTAGTAGCCCCCGAACTAGTCTTCTATGCCGAGGATGATTCCCTTGACGAGGAAAACCTCGGATCTGAAGTCCTTGGCTTGACAGACAAGTTCCCCTTTGTGATTTTAATATTCCCAGACCATTCTTTCAAAGGAGCGGTGTCAAACAAGACACAACTGAGCTCATAGCCTAGCCGAAGATACGGGGTAACTTAGCCTTGAAGGCCGACCACCTAGGTGTGAACAGTTCCACCTAGTCTGACAACTTTATCGAAGCGGCGCACCCCACGATAGGTCGGGCACTTACTGCCTCCCCAAAATCGTGGCTCGAGGCAGCATTTTTACTAGCACGTCCCATCGAGGTGGAGATCATGCCCGTTTTCTCTGGGATATCATCAAGATTTTGTTTCCCCCCATATGCATAACGACATCTTTTGCGGGGGAGTGGAACTTTTATTGGCGCGGCAAGGGGGAATCTTGGCCTTTCAACAGCCTATAAGAGCAAAAAGAGGACGGCGCATGTAACCATGCTCTCATTTCCCCCGCCTACTGCTTCATCTAGCTCCAGCGCCCAGATCCAATCTCACACTTCTCCTCCTTAGAATATCCAAGTTCCAACATCTAGCCATGGCCGATAACCTCAAAGAGCATTAGGGTGGTTCCGCCGTTACGGAAGGCACCATCCTGGAGCTGCGCGGCGCAGGATATATCTCCGCCAACATCGCCGCTCGCGCCCCAGGCGTCGACTAGCAAGTGCTCGCTCCCAACACAAGGGAGCGGGTAGTCTTCGTCCCCACCTCATCCGAAGCCTGGCCCATTCATGCGCGGGATGATGTTCTACTACGGGCTCGACTTCCACCACATGGCCTCGAATTCCATCCTCCACCTCTCCTCCTTCATCACAATCTGCGAGGCCTTCCTCCGCTCCGAGCCACACTTCGGCATGTGGCTAAAGATCTTCAGGGTCAAGCCAAAGTCCAGCAGCTCTGACCTGGCGGAGTGTGGAGGGGCCATGGTCAGCAAAAACCAAAATGTTGACTGGTTCAAATGTACCTTCATCGATACGGTCAAGGAATGGCAGCGCGAGTGGTTCTATATCACTGAGCCGCTTGCCCCTGGCTAGATCGAACTCCCGGCCTTTTTGGACGGACCCCCAAAAGAGCTCAAGACCTGGAGGGAGAAGGGCGTTGCCTGGGGGAACCCAGATGAGGTGGAGATTTTGATAAAGAAGATCAAGTGGTGGTCTACCGACAAGGACCTCCAACTCCCTGACGTGGTCAACGTCATGCTCAATCGCCGCATTCTCCCGCGCCAACTTTGGGGCAAGCCGACGTGGGAGAACAAGCCTGAGGATGCGGGGCTCGTCCTCCACTTCTTCCACGCCACCTTGGCCGGTACGTGGACGTGGCACCTCAAGCTGGCCAGGAACAAGATCCCCAAGGAAGGGCAGGACCTTGGCTTCAAGGTTGGCTATGAAGCTCCAACGGTAAGTACACGTTTATATTTTTTCTTTCTGTACGGTGAGATAGATTTTGACGAATCGTCTCATTTTCTGTCTGCAGAAATGGTCGACCAGGATGCAGAAAATGTAGTGCCCGGCCCCACTACCGGAGGAGCCAAGAACCCTCTGCTCACGACGCTCCTAGTAGAGGAGCCGCACGTGGTGGTTCCCAAGGGGACAAGGTCCCAGAAGGGCAGGGCGAGTGCTCGGACTCGGGAGACATCGGTCACCCAGTCCTAGGAGACCCACGCCTCCTCCGTCCACGAAGACGGCGTGGGGGAGGACGAGGAGAAGGAGAACCCCCCCCCCTCCCTCAAAGGGAAGAGGGCAGCATCGGAGGACACCGAAGCCGGAATGCGTCCCAAGGGCTCGAAGAGGCCAAGGAGGACCTCAGCTGAGGCCACCGGCAAGTCGTCGGAGAAGATCGAGCTGTCCGACGAATTAGAGGATGACCCCCTTGCCCTGGGAAGGAAGAAACCGGCACCCCGAGGGTACATCATCGCTTTTATACTTCATGCTTTAATAAGCTCTTTTATCAGTAGCAAGCTCATACGGGAGTCTTGTATGCAGTCCGCCGAAGGTGCGCCCCAGCAACTCCTCAAGCGGGTTGTCGTCTGCCAGCGGGACCCCGGATCCCGCTACTTTGCCAGCTCATGACAGGCTGGAGGAGGCAACATCCACTCCGGTCCCCCAAGTCGACATGACGGGGGCTGGAGAGTCGATTGGCATAACCGAGGTTGAGACCTCGGTCCCACGGGGCCAAGGGGACAGGGCCCCCGAGGTCATTAAGGAAGGTTCAGGCCAGTCGTCGGCCCACCCGAAGTCTGCTCCGGCTCCAACGCCATAGCCAGAGACCCCTCTACCTAGCACCCAGGTTCTCGGGTCAGAGGTTGTCTTGACACCCCCGCCTCCTGCCAAGGACGGGCCAGCGTTGGGTGGACCATAGAGATGGAGGAGACCTTGAAGGGTTCCTCCCTCAAATAAGAGCACCGTGCCTTAATAGGCGCAGCGCTACAGGGCTTCCGGTCTGTAGGGGCCGTACTGCACGAGGTATTCAAGGGCCTTGTCATGAGCTTTGAGGTACTCTGTTATCCTTGTACAATAATTATTTCTTTGTTTGTGTTTACTTTGCAAATCCATGTGTTTGTCTAAGGGCATATTCTCGTGGCCTTCTAAACAGCCTGGTCAGTGAGTAGCCCCCGGGCCCAAAGCTGGTTTCAAGAAACCGGTGTTGGAATCATGTGAGAGTAGGAGCCTAGTGGGTAGCCACCAGGACGCTGCCCAATGTTATGAGGCGATTTGTCTAAAGTTCCAATGACTTGATCGTGGGGCTTATGTAAAAATCTTTGCTTGCAGGTTTCTACCTCTGCTCTGAGCTCCATCTCCGAGGAGATTGTGTAGGTAAACCGGAAGCTCAAGAGGTTCGAGAAGGACCTCAACCTGATGAACCAACGTTTCAAGCAGTCTCAAGGTAAGAGACTAATGCTTCTTGCCCTTGAATGTTACTTCAAAAAGCTTACTATTTTTTGGAATTTAAATGTCGAACTGTTTGAATGACAGCGGTCGTGGCCGAGCTTGAGATGCTCAAGGCCGAGCTCAAGAGGGCTAGGCATGAGGCAGAGCAGCAAAAGGTTGTGGCCGCGAAGGCGGAGAAGGCCCGGGCTGCCAAAAAGGTGACTAGGGAGACGGACCAGGCGCGGGTCCTAGAGATCGAGGAGACCCTGAAGGGTGTGTGTGAAGCACGGGACAAACTTTAGGCAGGAGAGAAGCAAGCGAAAGAAGAGATCGAGAAGCTCCAGCTTGCGCACTCCGAGCTCCAGATCGCGGCCAGGGCTGACCGCGAAGTGCTCCAACAAGTGGAGCAAATAGCCACGAGTAAGCTGTATTTATTGCAGTGTGTGTTTGGCAGCAAAGGGTGTGTCGGGCTCACCCAGCTATGACGTTCTACAGAGGTCTCCACGGATCTTCCAAAGAGTGTCATGGACGCCATCCAGCACTTCGACTAGTTGGAGGGTCATGAGGCAGAGAAGGCATTCTGGCCGCAATTCCCGAAGTCATCGTCGTCCCAGCTACTGAATCATCGAATGAAGCAGCTGGAGAAGCTATTCCACATGGCAAGGCCGGCACCCCAGGACCTCTACATCAAGTTGTGGCCTGACGAAGACCTGCCGACCAGCTTCTTCGGCCTACTGGCTCAGCTGCGAGATGTTGCCCCGCAAGTGGATTGCTAGAGACGGTCTGCCTGCTTCGAGGGAGCGCGGAGGGCGTACTCCTGCATGAAGATGCACTTCCGGAAGGTTGATACGGTGATCGTTGCTGCCCCCCCCCCCCAAGGGAAGCCGCGCACCGCAGAGCAGTTCTTCGCCGAGGTGGAGGAAGGTGCCCAGGCGACCAAGGCCACGTGTCCAAAAGACACATTGTATCGATTTTAGTACTTCGGAATGCCGGAGTACGTTGGATGTATAAAAACTGTCTTTTTGTTTTAATGAGTATGGCGTTAGTAAGAATATTTGTGTTAAGGTTTGTGATTCCCGAAGCATGCACATATGGTCTTTTGTTATGCGATTAAGTTGGAGCATGATTTATTTTTTATTGTCTTCCTTATGAGTGGTGGTCGGGGACGAGCAATGGTCTTTTCCTACCAATCTATCCCCCTAGGAGCATGCGTATTAGTACTTTGTTTCGAGGGCTAATAAACTTTTGCAATAATTATGTGAGTTCTTTATGACTAATGTTGAGTCCATGGGTTATACGCACTCTCAACCTTCCACCATTGCTACCCTCTTCGGTACCGTGCACTGCCCTTTCTCACCTTGAGAGTTGGTGCAAACTTCGCCAGTGCATCCAAATCTCGTGATATGATACGCTCTTTCACACATAAGCCACCTTATATCTTCCTCAAAACATCCACCATACCTACATATTATGGCATTTCCATAGCCATTCCGAGATATATTGCCATGCAACTTTCACAGTTCCGGTTTATTATGACACATACCATCATTGTCATATTGCTTTGTATGATCATATAGTTGGCAAAGTATTTGTGGCTTGGCCACCGTTCATATTTTTTATACTTGTCAGACTAGATCATTGCATGAGGCGTTCATATAGAGTCATCTTTGTTCTAGTATCGAGTTGTAATTCTTGAGTTGTGAGTAAATAAAAGTGTGATGATCATCATTATTAGAACATTGTCCCATGTGAGGAAAGGATGGTGGAGACTATGATTCCCTCATAAGTTGGGATGAGACTCCGGACTTAAATAAAAAAGTGGCCAAAGAGCCCAAAATAAAAAAAAAGGCCGAAGAGCCCCAAAGAATAAGAAAATAAAAAAGGAAAAAAGAGAGAGAAAAAGAAAAAAAATATGAGAGAAAAAGAGAGAAGGGACAATGTTACTATCCTTTTCCACGCTTTTGCTTCAAAGTAGCACCATGTTTTTCATGATAGAGAGTCTCCTATTTTGTCACTTTCATATATTACTAGTGAGAATTTTTCATTATAGAACTTGGCTTGTATATTCTAATGATGGGCTTCCTCAAATTGCCCTAGGTCTTCATGAGCAAGCAAGTTGGATGCACACCCACTTAGTTTTTTTTTGAGCTTTCATATACTTATAGCTCTAGTGCATCCATTGCATGGCATCTCCATAGCCCATTGATTAGCCTAATCAATGTGAGACTTTCTCCTTTTTTATCCTCTCCACACAACCTACATCATCATATTCTATTCCACCTATAGTGTTATATCCATGACTCACACTCATGTATTGCATGAAAGTTGAAAAGGCCTAAGAACGTCAAAAGTATGAAACAATTGCTTGGCTTGTCATCGAGGTTGTGCATGATAAATACTTTGTGTGATGAAGATGGAGCATGACAAGATCATATGATTTTGTAGAGATAACTTTCTTTACCCATGATATTTTGAGAAGACATGATTGCTTTATTAGTATACTTGAAGTATTATTATTTTTATGTCAATATTAACTTTTGTTTTAATCTTATGGATATGAATATCCATGCCACATAAAGAAAGATTACATTGATAAACATGTTAGGTAGCATTCCACATCAAAAATTCTGTTTTTATTATTTACCTACTCGAGCAGGAATTAAGCTTGGGTATGCTTGATACGTCTCCAATGTATCTATAATTTTTTATTGTTCCATGCTATTATATTATCCATCTTGGATGTTTTATATGCATTATTATGCTATTTTATATCATCTTTTGGGACTAACCTATTAACCTAGTGCCCGGTGCTAGTTGCTATTTTTTCATGTTTTTGTCTTTTACAGAAAATCAATATCAAACGGAGTCCAAACGGAATGAAACTTTTTGACATTTTTTCTTGGACAAGAAGACACCTAGGAAGCTTCGGGAGGAGGCCAGAAGGGCCACAGATTGGCCACAAGCCTGGAGGTCGCGCCCTTGGGGGTGCGCCTCCAGGGCTTGTGGGCCCCCCGTGGGTCGTCCAACCCTAATCTCCGCTCTATAAATACTCAAATATTCCCCGTATACCAGAGGGCACACCAAAAAAAATTGCCTCTACAATTTTTTGTCCTCGTGATCCCATCTTGGGGCCTTTTCCGGTACTTTGGCGAAGGGGGATTCGATCACGGAGGGCCTCTACATCAACCTTGTTGCCCTTCCAATGATGTGTGAGATGCTTACCATAGACCTACGGGTCCATAGCTAGTAGCTAGATGGCTCCTTCTCTCTCTTTGATCTTCAATACAATGTTCTCCTCGATGTTCTTGAAGATCTATTCGATGTAATCTTCTTTTGCAGTGCGTTTGTTGAGATCCGATGAATTGTGAATTTATTATCAGATTATCTATGAATATTATTTGAGTCTTCTCTGAACTCTTTTATGCATGATTAAGATAGCTTTGTATTTCTCTTCGATCTATTGATTTGGTTTGGCCAACTAGATTGATTTTTCTTGCAATGGAAGAGGTGCTTTGTAATGGGTTCAATCTTGCGGTGTGCTCACCTAGTGACAGAAGGGGTAGCGAGGCACGTATTTGTATTGTTGCCATTAAGGATAAAAAGATGGGGTTTATTTCATATTGATTGGATCCATCCCTCTACATCATGTCATCTTGCTTAAGGCGTTACTCCATTCTTGTTAACTTAATACACTAGATGCATGCTGGATAGCGGTCGATGTGTGGAGTAATAGTAGTAGATGCAGGCAAGAGTCGGTCTACTTGTCACGGACGTGATGCCTATAGTCATGATCATTGCCTTAGATATCGTCATAACTTTGCGCTTTTCTATCAATTGCTCAATAGTAAAAAAAATTACCCACCGTATGCGTTCTTTCAAGAGAGAAACCTCTAGTGAAAACTATGGCCCACGGGTCTATCTTTTATCATATTATTTTTAGATCTATAAAACAAAAAATACTTTGCTGTAATTTATTACCTTTACTTTAGTTTGCACTTTTATTTATCTTTTATACCTATCTCTACCAGATCTCATCCTTGCAAGTGACCGTGAAGGGATTGACAAGCCCTTTATCGTGTTGGGTGCAAGTATTTGTTTGTTTGTGTAGGTGCTATCATTGGAGACTTGTGTGTTCCTCCTACTGGATTGATACATTGGTACTTAACTGAGGGAAATACTTATCTCTACTTTGTTGCATCACCCTTTCCTCTTCAAGGGAAAAACCAACGCAAGCTCAAGAAGTAGCAACACCTTACGAGATGTGGGAGGGAAAGAAACCGAGCTTGAATTACTTACGGGTGTGGGGTTGCCCTGCTGAAGCTAAAGTTTTCAATCCACAACTTAAGAAATTGGATCCAAAAACAGTTAGTTATTTTTTCGTTGGATACCCTCATAGGGTAAAGGGGTATCGTTTTTATTGTCCAAGTCACACCACCAAGTTTGTGGAGACTAGACAAGCAGTATTTTTTTAGGATAATAAGGTCACAAATTTAAGGGAGATCGATCTTGAGGAGAAGCGGGTTTGTGCACCATCCCTGATTATCCAAGAGATTGTTTCTCCAATACGAAGAAATGTGACATCTAAAGATCCTGAAACTCACAGTTCAGTTTCTCTGTCAAATGGTGATCCGGAAAGTAATAATGAAAATCCAGACACAAATGAGGACCCCCAGGAAAATAATGATCCTCAAAATGATGTTGTACCACCACCACCTCCTCCCATGGGTAGACCGCGGCGTGAGAGGAAGAAAGCCATATCAGATGATTATGTCACTTTCATGATTGAAGATATGAATGATATGGGAAAGGTGGAGGATCCAACCTCTTATAAGGAAGCCATTAAAAGTGAAAATTCGTCCAAGTGGTTGGTTGCCATGAAAGACGAGTTGAAATCTATGGCCTCAAACGACATTTGGGACTTAGTAGAAGTTCCCGATGGAGCTAAGAAAGTAGGCTGCAAGTGGGTCTACAAAACCAAGTATGACTCCAAAGGGAATGTCGAACGGTTCAAAGCAAGGCTAGTGGCAAAAGGGTATACACAGAGAGAAGGAATTGACTATAAGCAAACCTTCTCTCCTGTGTCAACTAAGGATTCTTTCGGAATCATAATGGCATTAGTAGCTCATTACGACCTAGAACTACACCAAATGGATGTTAAAACGGCATTTCTAAATGGTGACCTGAAAGAAAACTTTTACATGGCTCAGCCGGAAGACTTTGTTGTGCAAGGGAAGGAACATTTAGCATGTCGTCTAAAGAAATCAATTTATGGCTTAAAGCAAGCTTCAAGAGAGTGGTACCTCAAGTTTGATAAAATTATCAAAACTTTTGGTTTCACCGAAAATATTGGGGACAACTACATATATGTTAAGTTTAAAGGCAGTAGGTTTACAATTTTAGTCATATATGTTGATGACATATTGTTGGCATGTAGCGATAAGGATACGCTGCATGAGACCCAGAATTTTCTATCATCCAGTTTTGATGTGAAAAATCTTGGTGAAGCCTCATATGTCCTCGGCATCGAGATTCATCGAGATAGGTCTAGAGAAACGTTAGGACTATCTCAAAAGGCATACTTTGAGAGAGTGCTGAAGAAATTCAATATGCATAAGTGCTCACCCTCACCTGCTCCTGTAGTTAAGGGTGATAAGTTTGGGACATTTCAATGTCTGAGGAACCAGTATGAAATTGATCAGATGAAGTCGGTTCCTTATGCTTCAGCTGTCGGAAGCATCACGTATTCTCAAGTCTGTACACGCCCAGATTTATGTTTTGTAACTGGGATGCTTGGCAGATACCAATCAAATCCAGGACAGGACCACTGGAAGGCCGCAAAGAAATTCTTGCGTTATATGCAAGGAACTAAGGATTTCATGCTTACGTACAAAAGAACTAATAACCTAGAAATTGTTGGTTATTCAGACTCTGATTTTGCCGGGTGTGTGGATAGTACAAGATCCACGTCAGGTTATATATTCACACTCGCGGGAGGAGCCATATCGTGGAAAAGCTCCAAACAAATGTTAACTACTGGATCTACGATGCAAGCAGAATTTTTAGCATGTTTTGAGGCCACCGGGCAGGCTGTATGGCTAAAGAATTTTATTCCCGGGCTTAAATTGGTTGACAGCATATCTAAACCAATTTTATTATACTGCGATAATGAACTCGCGGTTTTCTATACGAGTAACAAAAGGTCAAGTGATGCTGCCAAACACATGGACATCAAGTATCGTGTTGTGAAAGATAGAATCCAGGATCAAACAATTAATGTTAAACATATAAGAACGAAGCATATGCTTGCGGATCCGCTAACTAAAGGCTTGCCACCCAGTATTTTTCGTGAGCATGTTGCCGGCATGGGATTGCCGGAAGCCTTATGCTTCTGGAATAAGAGGACCATTAAAATAAACCACTCCCAATAAATAAAATTTTATCCATTTCGAAATAGGCGGGTGTGCCATAAGTGTTGAGGTTCTACAGCGTTTGAGTTGTTGAAACACCTCATTTTGGTACATCATTCCTATGGAGAATGGGCGATTGTAGTTAAGCCTAACGATCAAGGGGGAGAATGTTGGTATTGATCTGACGGCTAAACCTGCAGTTAGATCTATTAGCCTAACAGGAAAAAAAGGGACAAAGAATAACGTTAAGAGATAGGACACGCACCAACGTACGTGCCCCTCATCTCCAACTGATGCGCCCTGATCAGGGGCATCCAAACCAACTTATGGTTTAGGTCACCTGTTGCACAACGCTGTATAGAGGGATACGGGAGAGAGCTGCCCCCTACGCGATTCATACATTCACGTCAGGTTCACTCTCCTCCCTATATCTCAAAAACCCTATCCGATCTTGGGGGTGCTGCAGCAACGGGAGGACCTACTCCAGCCGCCGCCGCCGTCCCAGGCCAGTGCCGGTGGCGTCCTGAGGGGATCAGGACGTCCAGGCCACAACCTCTACATCGTCCATCAATCTCGCCTGCAACGAGCAAGCGATCATGTCGACCTCTGTGACACGTAAAGGATCCCTAAACCCATCCCTGTTCATGTTATCTTGGGTGATCTAGATGCAATTTTATCATGTTGTTTGCATCCTAGTGATGCATTAGAACCAACAATTATCAGTAATCATCATGCCCCTTCATAAGCTTTTCCATAATTTGCCTCAAGAAGTTCCAGTCTACCCTTCATAAGCTTTTGATAAATCCAGTTTATAAGCACAGTAGCTCACTGAAAGGTCATTTCCATGATGAATACACTCAAAAGTAACTAGGGTATTATCAAGAATTCCTTGACTGCAGTTAATTAACATCCAAAACACCACTCGTACACAAGATTTTAGAGACGGTAATGTTACCTGGCTGACGTTTGCCGAGAAAGGAGTGGCAAGCGAATGTCATTTGATGGCAGTTTTAGTTGTGAAGAAAAATCAAACGGCGGCAGTTTAAACAAAAATGTCTTCTCTGAAGAAATTGCCATGTCGCTGTGAAGAAATTGCCACCCCCTCAGAACTAAAATTGTCACCTAAAACGTTCGCGTGTGCCACCCTGCCTGACGATCGTTCGCCAGTTACGAGCGTCCTTTAAAAATCGGCCAGCTCACACGCGTACATAGCCTCTTACCACACGTTGTACTATCCTTCCATGGCTGAGTACCACCCTGCACGTATCCGCCGTAGCCTCTTGCCACAAGTTGTATTCTTCCACGACTGAGTACCACCCTGCACGTATCCGCCGTAGCCTCTTGCCACACGTTGTATTCTTCTACGACGAAGTACCACCCTGCATGTGTCCGCTTCGGATAAGTGGCCCGAGTTCAATGCAAGCCCGTTCAACAGACCGGCTGTCTGGTATAACGATGAAAACGTGGAAGGGATACAGCTCGGTCCCTCTCCCTCGCACTACCTGGATTGGAAGTTCGAAACTCGCTCGGCAACATCTGCGCCATGGCGACCGAACAATCCCGATACGGCCACAGGAAGTTGATGGTAAGCTACGGCGGGAAGCTCCAGCGCTTCTCCGAAGGCGGCGGACCGCAGTACATCGGCGGCGAGCACCAGGTCGTGAGTGTCAGCCAGTCCATCTCGCTGCAGGAGCTCCGCGACCGGCTAGCCACGGCCGTGGGCTGCTTCAACATCGCTATCCAGTACGTCCGCCCCGGCAAGCCCCTGGACGCGCTCCACGATGTGGTGACCGCTGGCGACGTCCGGGACCTGCTAGACTGGGTGCTATACCGGGACATGCATATCAAACTGCTCCGCGCAAACCCAGCGGACGTCCCCCAAGTCCGGGTCTTCGTGGTCCGCGTGGATGGGCGGCCGCCGCTCCCCGAGGCGCTCTTCACTCCCGCTCCAAGCACGCTGGTCGCGGCGCCCACCGAGGCGCCGGTGTCTCTGTCCTCGCTCAAACGGCGAAGTGCGTCGGCGCCTTCGCTGTCCGCAAAGTTGCCGGACGGCACGTCGGAGCTCCTCTCTCCGGCCCTCATCCATCGGAGCGTATCAGCGCCTTCCCTGTCGCCGCCGTCGACGGGGCACGACACAACGTCTTCGACTACGACGACAACTGCCAGAGCACCCTGTCGCCGCCGTCGACGGGGGACGACACAACGTCTTCGTCGAAGACTGCCGGAAGCACCTGTGCGACCCAAGATGTCGCCCCCAACGCGGCAATGCAGAGGAGTCTGGCGCGCCCTGCTCCGGTGTTCCTGGTGCCAGTAGCACCGGTCATAGTGTACCAGCCGGTGATCCCAGTGTACCAGGTGTTCGTCGTGCGTGATTGTGCTGTTCACCGCCTCAATCAGATCAGGTAAATCTCACCGATTAATCATCGTATAGAGAGTACAAACGTTATCGTCTTTTGATAAAAGAAAGTGTATTCTTATATGCAGGTGTCTACCAATTAGCTATGATATGGACAGTATTACTAAAGCCGCAGTACAAGGAGCCAACCAAGCTTTGGCGTGAAGAACTCAATCTCAAGTTTATTATTATTAGTGTTTTGGATTTGGATGCCGCAAGTGATAGAGTTTGGAGTATAAGAACGTTTAGCTGGCATGACCATCCTATTTGGTCCATGTGTTTAAATTTTCCTCCTTTGGGCAATGTCAAAGTTTGATCTTTCACTTTCCCTTTGTAAAAAAGTTTGATCTCTTTTTAATAAACAATGTGATAAATTTGTTTATATGTATCTAACATGCAGAGGTCAGGATAATAAAACATTTCAATGTCTTGAATAAAAATAGTACAAGTACTCTCAAACTAAAATATACTATTCACGACACTTATTTTAAAACGGAGTGAGTACTTAGTTAATCTCTCTCTCAATCTTTCCTTTCTCCTCTTCTTCTATTACCTTTCATATCTGTGAATTAAAGTCAAGTGCGTTGTCGGAGTAAATAGCCACGGGTAGCCTAACCGACTCTTCCTGGCTCCTAAAAAAAATTATCAGGCCATTCAAGCCTTTAAACATACAAAGCATAGGTCCGCCTTCCTCCGGCCGAGGGCCGACTCCCAGAAGGCGACCCAGCCTCAAAAACCTCCTCCAAGAAAGATACAAGATAGCCGACTTCAGGAAGCCGGCCCCAAAAGGACCGACTCCCAGAAGCCGACCACGAAGAAAGCCGGCTCCCAGAAGCCGGCTAAGACTGCACCCACCAAGACTGTACCCACATAGCGGCGATAGGATGGGGTGTGGCCACAGTACAGCCCACTACCCCCGAATCCCGGAACAGGCATGGCCACAGGGCGCCGTACGGGCCAGCCATCCCCCGTCCGGCGAGGCACTGTAGCCATGTTGGCCTCGATGTCACCCACGACAGGTGCCAGTACGGCCCGTGGGCGGCGGGCCCCTTTGCTAGAGAGACATCTGAAGGCGGCCTGGCCTCCTCTAGTCGGCCAGGGATGTGGCCGGCTCCCAATAGCCGGCTACCTCCCGCTCTCGAAACATGCGCCCCATTAAGAAGACAAGACGAGGTAAGGCTACAGTGAAAGCTCGCAAGGCGGTGACACTGTAGCCACGCTTACCTCGACAAAGCCCTCGTCATCAGAGGCGAGGCGACAGTAACCAGCCGCCGATAAAGCCCACAAGCGGTGGGGCCGGCCTGCCAGTCGGCGGGCCCCAATGACCGGCGAAGAAGCCGGCGAGTATAGACACTGACGGCTGGGACCCGCGCCCAGCCGGATTACCATCGTACCCCTGGGGGGTAGGCCTACGTAAACCCCCCGGGGCACCCATGCAAAGGGGGATCGAAGAGAATTCCACACACCACATAGAGGGAAAAGGAGAGCTAGCCTTGCCCTTCTTCTTCCTCTAGCCAAACAGCTCAAGGAGCGCTTGTAGCTACTTGTATTGGTCTAGTGATCATGCGGAGACCCCGCAGAGCAGGACTAGGGGTGTTATCTTCACGGAGAGCCCCGAACCTGGGTAAGATTCGCCGGCGTGCATGTCTTCGCCTCATCCCGTTTCCAGGCACCGACGACGTTTTACTGGCTCCCACTATGATAAGCCATCCGTTGGCATATGTCGTACCTACCACCCGACATTTGGCGCCCACCGTGGGGCCAGGTGCACCGTCGTCCGGAGACCTGTTCTGGACGGGAACCCTTTTTTCCCCCGCGAGCGCAGCCTGCCTGCTATGCCCGACGGCGCTTGCCCCGACGCGCTGCAAGGCGTCGACGACGCGTGCGCGGCAAGCTGCCTCACCGATCTTCTTGGCGAGACTCGCATCTCCGACGAGCCCGCGTCCGACGCGGGCACGGACTACCCCGAGAGCCGCCTCATCAGCCTCCTCGACCAGCTTCACGTCTTCAGCGAGCTTGCTGTAGACTTGGAGTCGGTCGGCTCCACCGACCTGATGCTTGTCGACTCCGACACGGCATCGTTCGACGCCTACCCCTCCGACGTGGTAGTCTTCGACGACCCTCTCCCTCGAGCTGACAGCGGCAGCAGCGCTGTCACTGAGGTGCTGGTCATCAGCCACGTCGCCGACTCGGGCGAGAGCGCCCACGACGCACTACAAGCGGCGATGCATGACCTATCCGTCCCCATCCCGGCCGATGCCGACGCCGAGACCCTGGAGGCACGTCGTCTCGCCCTCATCGCCGAGAGCCAGAAGATAGCCTCCATGAGACGCCTCACTGAGGCCCACCAGCGCGAAGTCGACCGCTCCGCTTTTGGTACGCCGCCTCACGGCGGGCCGAGCCGAGTCAGCCTCGTCAAGAAGCACGACGCGGCCATCGCCAGCATGCTGGGGGCGGACCGCCCGGTCTACGCCACACCGCTCGAGAATCTGCGAGCCGCTCAGGCGGCAGCAGAAGAGCTGAACGGGCTGGGGGCTGATGAGCTCCCCTACATGACAAGACGTATCCAGCAGCTGATCGATGCGGCCGCAGAACGGCATGAAGCCGGCGCCCGCGCTGAGAGTCCTCCCCCGCGCCGAGAGCACGCCGCGACATCCCGGTCGCCGACTGCGAGCGGCGCCCGCGCAAGGAAGGACAAGGAGTCGGCTGCTAGCCGCAGCCGGAGTCGAATCACCATCGAGCGCGGCGCGGAAGGCCGCTCTCGGGCGGTGGAGCGCCAGGGCAATCCGCCTCCTCCCCCGCCTCGTGGAAAGAGATGTCCCACCCAGCCGCCTGTCACGCATCCGACTCTCGGTGGCCGACTAGGCCGCCGCGAGGGAGTCGACGAGAACGACGCCCGCCACCGGATCGACCGCCTAGCTCGATCCCTGGAGCTAGAAGAAGACGATGTCGGCCCGCCATGCTTTGGCCCCCGCATCCGCGACGAGCCCTTCCCCAAAGGGTTCTCGCTCCCCAGAGACACGTCCAAGTACAACGGCTCTGTGAAGCCGGAAGATTGGCTCATCGACTACTCTACCGTCGTCAGTATAACGAACGGCAACAGGCGCGTAGCCGTGAAGTACGTCCCTCTCATGCTGCAAGGCACGGCACGCACCTGGCTCAACAGCCTCAAGCCCTACAGCGTCAACAACTGGCTGGACTTCACGGAAGTCTTCGTCCGCAACTTCACCAGCACGTACAAGCGGCCTCCCAAGCCCCGCCAGCTCTCCCTATGCGTCCAAGGGCCCAGCGAGTCGACCCGCGACTACCTCATGCGGTGGGCCGAGCTCCGCAACTCCTGCGAGGGGGTGCACGAGGTTCAAGCTATCGAGTACTTCACCGTCGGGTGCCGAGAGGGCACCGTCCTCAAGCACCGACTCCTCTGCGATGAGCCGGCTACCCTCGACGAACTGCTGGTCATTGCGGACAAGTACGCCACAGCCGACTCCTCGATAAAGACCGAGCTCCGAGTGGACGCCTCTAGGAAGGTGCTCGCTCCGGCTCCTAAGACGCCGGCTGGCGACTCCAACCGGCGCCCCTACCAGAACGACCACAAGCACAAGGCCCCTATGTCGCCTTCCACCAGTCGGCAGATGGCCACAGTCGAAGACGAGTAGCCCGAAGAGCGGCGCGCTCCCAAGAAGAAGGGCGGCAGGCCGGCTTGGCAGCCGGCCTTCTCCTACGAGCAGACTCTCGATGCCCCCTGCAAGTTCCACAGCGGCGCGAAGCCATCCAACCACACGACCCGAAAGTGCCACTGGCTCACCCGGATCTCCAAGGGCGAGGGGCTGGTGCCGCCTCCGCCTCCCGGCCCGCCGCCTCCAGCCCCCCAGCAGCCGGCTGCTCGACCAGCAGTCGCAGCCATTCAAGATGAGTTCCCTGATGAGCACGCCGCCTACGTCGTCTTCACGAGCCAGGTTGAAGACAAGCGCAGCCGGCGCCGACAGCACCAAGAGGTCAACGCAGTCGCCTCCAGCAGCCCCGAGTTCATGCATTGGTCCGAAAGGCCTATCAATTGGAGCCGGGCCGATCACCCAGGGGTGATGCCGTCCCCTGGCTCCTACGCATTGGTGTTGGATGTCACCCTCGCAACAGAGAGGCGGGCTGCCCGATTCTCCCGCGTTCTGATTGATGGCGGAAGCAGTATCAACATACTGTACCGCGACACCATGGAGAAGTTGAACCTCAAGGCGAAGCAGCTCATGCCAAGCCGGACCGTTTTCCATGGCATCGTACCCGGCCTGTCCTGTTCCCCGATCGGCAAGATCAAGATGGATGTTCTCTTCGGAGACAAGGATCACTTTCGCCGAGAAGCAATCTGGTTCGAGGTAGTGGATCTGAAAAGCCCTTACCACGCCTTGCTTGGCCGACCTGCTCTGGCCAAGTTCATGTTTGTGCCCCACTACGCCTACCTGAAGATGAAGATGCCGAGCTCAAAGGGGATCATCACTGTAGCCGGCGACTACAAAAAGTACATCGAGTGCGCTGCAGCCAGCAGCCGGCTGGCCGAATCCCTCGTAGTGGCAGAAGAGAAGAAGATGCTGGAGCGAGTTGTGGCCATGGCCGGCAAGCAGCCGGCTTTGTCCCCCAACCCCAAGGAATATGATGTGCAGGGCTCCTTCCAGTCGGTCAAGGAGACGAAGAAAATACCTCTGGACCCGGAGAACCCAGAGAGGTTTGCAGTCATTGGTGCAAACCTGGACAGTAAATAGGAAGGCGAGCTCGTCGACTTCCTCCGTGAGAATCGAGACATCTTTGCATGGTCCTCAAAGGACATGCCGGGTGTTCCGAAGGATTTCGCCGAGCACAAGTTACACGTCCGAGCGGACGCAAAGCCGGTCAAGCAGCCTCTCCGCCGACTGTCCGAAGAGAAAAGAAGAATCGTAGGAGAAGAGATAGCCAGGCTCCTTGCCGCCGGCTTTATTATGGAAGTGTTTTTCCCAAAGTGGCTTGCCAACCCAGTCTTGGTGTTGAAGAAGAACATCAAATGGCGTATGTGTATAGACTACACTAGCCTCAACAAGGCCTGCCCCAAAGATCCGTTTGCTCTGCCACGGATTGATCAAGTAATAGACTCCACAGCCGGATGCAGCTGTAGAATTTCTTGGATGCCTACTCAGAATATCACCAGATTAAGTTGGACCCAGCAGACCGCCTGAAGACCGCCTTCATCACACCATTCGGAGCTTTCTATTACCTGACTACGACATTCGGCTTGAGGAATGCCGGTGCCACTTTTCAGCGTTGCATGCAGAAATGCCTCCTCAAGCAACTCGGCAGAAATGCCCACGTCTACGTAGACGATATTGTGGTGAAGACAGAAAAGCGCGGGACCCTGCTGGAAGACCTCAAAGAAACATTTGCCAACTTGCGCCGATTCCAGATCAAGCTCAACCCCGAGAAATGCGTGTTCGGAGTACCAGCCGGCCAGCTTCTAGGCTTACTGGTCTCCGAACGCGGCATTGAGTGCAACCCTGTGAAGATCAAGGCCATTGAGAGAATGGAGATTCCCACCAAGTTGCGAGACGTACAGAAGTTCACTAGGTGCCTGGCCTCCCTAAACCGCTTTATCAGCCAGCTAGGAGAGAAGGCTCTCCCCCTGTACCGACTCATGAAGAAATCCACTCATTTCGAGTGGAATGACAAAGCAAACCAAGCCTTCCATGAGTTGAAGAAGATGCTGACCACTCCACCTGTCCTGGCGGCACCGACGGAGAAGGAGCCCATGCTCCTCTACATTGCCGCAACTAGCCGAGTGGTCAGTACAGTCGTCGTGGTCCAGCGCCCAGAAGAAGGCCGAGCCCAGCTAGTCCAGAGGCCGGTATATTATCTAAGCGAAGTACTATCCAGCTCAAAGCAAAACTACCCACACTACCAAAAGATGTGTTATGGAGTGTACTTCGCCGCCAAGAAGCTGAAGCCCTACTTTCAAGAGCATCCCATCACGGTCGTATGCACCACCCCGCTTGCCGAGATCATAGGCAGCCGGGATGCATCCGGCCGGGTGGCTAAATGGGCCATTGCGCTTGCACCTTACACAATCTTCTACCAGCCCCGCACCGCCATCAAGTCCCAAGCATTGGCCGACTTCCTCGTCGACTGGGCCGAGACCCAGTAACTACCGCCGGCTCCCGACTCTACTCATTGGCGGATGCACTTCGATGGGTCCAAGATGCGCACCGGCTTGGGAGCCGGCATCGTCCTCACCTCTCCCAAAGGCGACAAGCTCAGATACACGCTGCAAATCCATTTTGCCGCCTCCAACAACGTGGCTGAATACGAGGCGCTCATACACGGGCTCCGGCTAGCCAAAGAGCTCGGCATACGCCGGATCCTGTGTTATGACGACTCAGACTTGGTGGTCCAGCAGTCATCTGGCGACTGGGACGCCAAGGATGCAAACATGGCGAGCTATCGATTCCTCGTCCAGCAGATCAATGGGTACTTTGAAGGGTGCGAGTTCCATCACGTGCCACGGGCCGACAACGACCAAGCAGACGCCCTGGCACGGGTCGGCTCCACCCGACAGGCTATACCAACCGGTGTCTCTCTCCAGCGCCTCCTCACACCATCCATCAAGCCGTCTCCAGAGTCGGACTCTATCTTCGTACCATCCACCCCCGATGCAGCCGGATCCGACTGGAGGAACCCAGCAGGCGGCTCGGGGACTTCGACAAGCGGCCCGGGGACTGCCGTAGTCGCACCCGGCTCGGGGACTTCAGAACCCGGCCCGGAGACTGCAGCAATCGGCCCGGGGATTGCAACGACACAAGAAGCGATGGCCGACTCCAACTCTCCACCACCCAACCCACCCGCCCGGGTCACAGTGGTCGTACTGACAGTAGAAGAAGTCACAGCTCCATCATGGGCCCAGCCCATCCTCAACTTCCTAGTCAACAGAGAGCTGCTGACTGATGAGATCTCGATAAGACTAGTGCAACGCCAAGCCGGAGCATATTCAATAATAAACAGAGAACTTGTCAAGCGTAGCGTCACTGGGGTCTTCCAGCGTTGCGTCGAGCCAGAAAAGGGTGTAGCAATCCTCAAGGATATCCACCAAGGCGAATGCGGCCACCACGCAGCCTCAAGATCAATTGTGGCCAAAGCCTTCCGCCACGGTTTCTTCTGGCCGACTGCTTTGGAAGATGCCAAAGAAATAGTCAAATGCTGCAAAGGATGCCAAGTCTTCAGTTCCAAACAACACCTGCCGGCTTCCGCACTCAAGACCATCCCCCTCACCTGGCCCTTTGCCGTCTGGGGGCTGGACATGGTGGGCCCATTCAAGACAGCCCGCGGCGGCTTGACACATCTGCTTGTCGCCGTGGACAAATTTACCAAGTGGATCGAAGCGAAGCCGATCAAGAAGCTGAACGAGCCGACTGCCGTGACATTTATTGCCGACATCACTACTCGATATGGCGTGCCTCACAGCATCATCACCGACAACGGCACAAACTTTGCCAAAGGAGCACTGGCACGTTTATGCGCGACACAAGGCATCCGACTGGACTTAGCGTCCCTTGCCCACCCGCAGTCAAACGGCCAGGTCGAGCGGGCAAACGGCCTCATCCTCTCCGGCATCAAGCCCCGCTTGGTCGTACCACTGGAGCGCTCGGCCGGCTGCTGGCTCGACGAGCTGCCGGCTGTCCTCTGGAGTCTGCGTACTACCCCAAACAAGTCAACCGGCTTCACTCCGTTCTTCCTTGTATATGGTGCCGAGGCCGTCATCCCAACTGACATCGAGTTCGACTCGCCTCGGGTCACCATGTACACGGAAGCGGAGGCCAAGGAAGCGCGAGAGGACGGCGTCGACCTGCTGGAAAAAGGCCGGCTGTTAGCACTCAGCCGGTCCGCCATCTACCAGCAGGGTTTGCGCCGTTACCACAACCGGAAGGTCAAGCCAAGATCCTTCCAAGAGGGCGACCTTGTGCTTCGGCTGATCCAGCGAACAGCCGGCCAGCACAAGCTCTCGGCCCCTTGGGAAGGCCCTTTCGTCATCAGCAAGGCACTAGGCAACGACTCCTACTACTTAATCGACGCACAAAAACCAAAAGCACGCAAGAGAGATGATTCCGGCAAGGAGTCGGAGCGACCATGGAACGCAAACCTTCTGAGAAGACTTTACAGTTGAAAGCAGTATGTATCATGCTACCGTTTTTATTAAATATGAGACAAACGGGCCCCCCGAGGCACACTCGGGAACTGCCCTCCTTTATCTATAAATGACGAGTGTCATACTCATACATGTATTATTACATTTGATTTTTTGTCTGGCACCGAGTTCGACTAGTCGGCCCGGGGACTGGCCGCCTTAAGTTATATTAAAAGTTCTACCTGAAGTCAGACAAGTAGTGTGCCGGCACCCGAGCCCTCTCTTGTCGAAAGTCGCAGCTCGGAGAACCGACTGTCCGACTGACAAGAGCCAAAGGCAGAAAGGATGCCCACACGAAAAAGGCTAAGGACCAACAAACTTATATAACGCTAAGACGGCCTCCAACCACGCCTACCGGCTGTCAAAACAGCCGGCTGGCCGGCCTCCCAAGAACTTCGCTATAATCCAACAAAGCTAGAGTACTTGCCCTCCCAAGCACTTCCCCAGCCACAGATTGCAGAGCAGTTGTCCGGCTGGGAAGGCGGCAACCAAGGGAGGGCGGCAAAGGAAACAGCCAAAAGATGAAAAGCAAAGAACAAGGGAAAGCCAAACGCATGCATAATTATATTTACACATAAGGCCCCCAATAGGCCGGTAGTCAATATAGTTCGAATACACCCCCAGTGGATGGAATTGTGCAAACTTAACAAAATACTATTCCAAAAATGGTGAAACAGGAAAGTAGAGGCGGCAGACTGGACTAAGGGCGCAGCAGGGGAGCCGGGCTGGTCGGTGGAGACGGCGCCATCGGCTGGAGGAGTGGCCGGCTGGCGGGTCTCGGTTTGATCATCGCCGGCTGCAGGCGGTGCACCCGCGTGTGCCTTGCTGCTGGAGGCACGGTCAAGCTGAGGCTGACCGGCCGCTCCACCATCTGGCGCGGCGTCTTCACCCTCCTCCTCCTCCTCGCCCTCGTCGCTGGAGTCGATCTCCTCCGCCGAGTCCTCGTCGTCTACCGGGTTCAGCCCGAACCACTCCTCCGGCTGGGCAACGCCGTTGTCGTCCACCTCAGGAGCGAAGGCGCTGGTGTCGGTGTAGTCGGCAATCGCCGAAGCCTGCTGGATGATAGCCGGCCGCGCCGGCTCCAGCTCCGTGTCGGCCTCCTGCCGCCAGGTGGCCAGCTGGTCCAGACTCAGCTCGGGATACCAGGCCTTGGCAAACTCCAACGCCCGCCTGGCGCCGGACCGAGCCGCAGAAGCCTTCCAGGCCTCGAAGCGACCGACCGCCACCTCCAGCCAGTCGGCAGTCCGACTGGGGATGCGGGGAATCACCTCACCAGGCCAGAGAGCGGCCAACACCTGCGCCCCAACACGCTGAAGCCAGCGGAGTATGCGATGAGCCGGCCGGAGGCGGGCCTGAATCGCCAAGAGCTGCTCCTCCAGCGTTCGGCGCGATCTCGGCGCCAGCCTGCCTTCGTGCCTCGCGGTGGGCCTCGACGACCTGGTTGGCGGTGGTAGAGTAGCCAGGGAACTACTCTGCGCAAGAAAGAAAGAGAAAGAAGAGAAAAACACCAAATCAGAAAATGAGCCAAACGGCAAACGGCAAGCAAGGATGAAGAAGAAGGCGGCCTACCGTCAACCAAGTCTTCGATCTGGCCATAGCCGTTGATCAGCGTCTGCTTCGCTTCGGCCCAGCTGGCCGCCTCTGTCTCATATTCGGCTTGGAGGGCGGCCTCGCTGTCCTGCACCGCCTTCAGGGCCGCCTTGTGGCTCTTCTCCTGGTCGGCCAACCTCTTGGCCAGGCGGTCACGCTCCTGTGCCAAGGCGTCAAACTCGGCCTCCTTAGCACGGAGGGCGGCCTGAGCACCGCCTAGCTGCTCCCTCAGACTGGCGTTGGCCGCTGCAGGGATGGCAGAAAAGAAAGAAGCAATAAAATAGAAGTCGTCAAGGAAGATCCGACCCGACTGTTCAGCAGTCGGCTCGAATCTCGGGGACTACACCCAGTGGGTGCGCTGACGCACCCCCACGTGAGATAAAAGACGAAGCACTTACCCCAGCTCTCAGATAGATCAGCATTCTTCTGGGTCAGCTCCCGAGCCTGGGAGTTGAAGGCAGCCGCGCGGAGGTTGTGCTAGTCCTGCAAGTCGGGCAAAGGAGCGAATGAGAACAAGATAGCAAAACAGAGCCTGCTAAGAAGTTTCAAGCCGCCTGCTCAGCAGCCGACTCGGAACTCAGGGACTACACCCAGTGGGTGCGCTGACCCGAATGGCCGCCCACGTTGTAAGGAACTCATCATTATATTTCCTCAGCGCCGCAGCCTGGGACTGAAGCCGGTTCCGGACGTCCTGCGCTGCCACGTTCACCACAGCCGTCCCTCCACCCGGCGTCCACCCCGAGCTGGCGCTGGCCGCCTCCACGTCCTGGGCCGACGAGCTGGAGCCCGCGCCTTCTGCGGGTCCGATGCGGCCTTCCCCGTGCGCTGGCACGATGGCGACTGGACCACCAGGTCCGTCCTCGCGGCCGGCTCGCCCCCGGCCGATGCGCAGGCGGCACGTTTGGCCGGCCGCCTTGAGCCGCCCCAGTCGGCGGGGCCGGTGCCGCCTCCCTCTCCGGGACGACGACGTCGTCTTCCCTCTCCAATCCTGGCTGGTCGCCGCCGGCTTCCTCTGGCAGGGGCTCCGGGACCTCGGGCGCCGCGACACGCAGAGGTGTGACGAGCAAGGCCCCTTCCGCTGTTGCCACAGCCGCAGCCTTCGCTTGGGCCTTGGCCGCTTCGTCGGCGCGCGCCTTCGCCGCCTCCTCCTCCTCCTGTGCCGCCTTGGCGGCAGCCGCCCTCAACTCCTCCGCCTTCGGCTCCTCCCGCGCCTCCCGCGCGTTTCGCTCCGTCAGGGGTCCACGCGGCGGGTGCTCCCGGATCCTCCCGGCGATCCAACGACGGAGGCGGCAGCAACCTGCTCGAGCGAAAGCGGAGCCCTGATTTTTTGAGAAAGGGTAAGGATTCAGAAATCACCAAGAAAAAAAGAAAGAATGTACAAAGGAATATACACTTACGCCGACACCATCTGCGGCTGCTTTACCACCTTGCGGAAGCGGGCCGCCTTCGCGACCGCCTCATCCCGCCTAGTCGCCGCTGCCCCGCCCTTGGGCTTCTTCGGCCGGCTCCCGAACAAGCCCGACACGGCACGACGCTTCCGCCCGCCGCCCCGAGCAGGCGGCGCGGCGGAGGAACCCGCGCCGTGGCCAGACGCCGGCTGGCGGTGTGGGACGATTTCCGCCTCGTCGTCGTCCGGCCAGTCGTCAAAACTGGCTCCAAGCCCGGAGCCGCCTGCTTCACCACCGGCTTCGCCGCCACCCGCCTCGGTGTTGTCATCCATGGCGGCCGCCCCCAAGTCGTGGTCCTCCAGGTGATGCTCCGCCCGGTCGGGGAGGAATCGGCGCTCCGCCTCCGACCCGGCTACAGGTCGAAGGAGAGGGCTCTGCCAAGGCGTGCCGACTGGTCAGAGACGGCCAGAAGGAACTCGGCGACAAAACTAAGAAAAGAAAAGGAAAAAGAGAACATACCGTGGGCGGAGGATGTGCACGGGAATATGGCTCCTTACCAAACCGCCACTCTGCGGAGAGCTTGCAGTTCGCAAGGTAATTCACCATATGGGTCACCTCGTCGTGCGGCATGTCCTTGGTGCACATCCGACTCGGGTCGAGCTGGCCGCTCATCTGACAGATCAGGTGAGGGCGGCTCTGAAGCCGAAGCACCCGGCGCGCGACGAAGGCGGCCAGCAAGTCGGACCCAGTCAGGCCCTCCGACTGGATCATCACCCGCAGTCAGGCGACGGCCGCGGCTCCAGCCGACGTCAGCGTCACGGCCCGATAGGACCATTGGGGCCGCCTCCCAGCCGGTGGGCCGGCTACGTAAGCCGGCAAGTTGACATAGTCGCCTTGTGGGGCGACGTTCTTCACGTAGAAATATGACTTCTGTCAACGCTTCACCGACTGGATTAACGTGATGACGGGGAAGGGGTTGTCGGCCGCCGGCCTCCGCATCGCGATGAAGGCGCCGCTCTGGACCGGCACGCCCTGCATGCGGGTGCCCAGCTTAGATTGGAAGAACTCCCCCAGAGCTCGAGGGTAGGGAGAACGCCAAGGTAGCCTTCGCACAAGGTGACGAAGGCGGACAGCAGCACCACCGTGTTCGGGGTGAGGTGGTGCGGCTGGAGTTGATAGAAGTAAAGAAAGGAGCGGAAGAAAGCGCTCGCCGGCAAGCCGCCGCCGCGCAGGAAATGCGAGCGGAAGACTACCCGCTCGCCTTCCTCCGCTCCGGCGTGATCTCCTTCGCAGGCGCGAGACGGACCCGCACCTGGTCCGCGCCGGCAACCGCCGCGTCTTGCGGAGGAACTCGATGTGGTCCATATGGACGTTGGAGCCGTCCCAGTCCCCGCCGTACTGCATGGTGGCAAGAGGCTGGCAAGAAAGAGTGCGGCGGCGGAGAAAGCACGGCCTCGCGGCGGCAAAGCTGCGGGACGGAGTGAAGATTGGTGGGACGACGCGGCGGCGAGTCGTTGCTGTGAGGGAAAGCAGGAAGAAGAAGATGGCGGAAAGGAGAGGAGCGTGCGAGCATCTGCCGCTTCCCCTCCTCCCCCTACTTATAGCGTCGTGCGGCGAAGCCGAGGAGGCGAGGCGTGGGGAGGAACGTGGGATTAACTGCGCCCACTCCCCCACGTCCCGCAATTATTACGCCCTAAAGGCGTGCGGAAACCGCCGCCGGAAGACGAGCGGACAGTTTTGGGCCGCAAAGAATCCGCGCCTGGGCCTATGCGTAGGAGTGGTGGCCCTCGGCCTGCGGCGACGTCTTGTCGCGCGCGTGGGTTGGCAGGCTCTTTTCAGCCAAGGTACGCCACGTGGTTCGCAGGCGGCGAGCGGGCTGCCCGCAGCCCGGCACGCGCGCCAACAAACTCCCGCCTTCCGACTTCAAAAATTTCGCCAAGACGGCGCGCCCAACCGAAGCCGGCACCCAGCTGCGGGCTCGTCAAGATAAGAAGCTGACCGAGCTTCTCAACCTCCTCTCAGCCTCGAAGCCCAACCAGCTTCGGGGACTACTGTCGGAGTAAATAGCCACGGGTAGCCTAACCGACTCTCCCTGGCTCCTTAAAAAAAATTACCAGGCAATTCAAACCTTCAAGCATATAAAGCATAGGGCCGCCTTCCTCCGGCCGACTCCCAGAAGGCGACCCAGCCTCAAAAACCTCCTCCAAGAAAGATACGAGATAGCCGACTCCAGGAAGTCGGCCCCAAGAGGACCGACTCCCAGAAGCCGGCCACGAAGAAAGCCGGCTCCCAGAAGCCGGCCAAGACTGTACCCACATAGCGGCGATAGGATGGGGTGTGGCCACAGTACAGCCCACTACCCCCGAATCCCGGAACAGGCATGGCCACAGGGCGTCGTACGGGCCAGCCATCCCCCGTCCGGCGCGGCACTGTAGCCATGTTGGCCTCGATGTCACCCACGACAGGTGCCAGTACGGCCCGTGGGCGGCGAGCCCCTTTACCAAAGAGACATCTGAAGGCGGCCTGGCCTCCTCTAGTCGGCCAGGGATGTGGCCGGCTACCTCCCGCCCTCGAAACATGCGCCCCATTAAGGAGACAAGACAAGGTAAGGCTACAGTGAAAGCTCGCAAGGCGGTGACACTGTAGCCACGCTTATCTCGACAAAGCCCTCGTCATTAAAGGCGAGGCGACAGTAACCAGCCGCCGACAAAGCCCCCAAGCGGTGGGGCCGGCCTGCCGGCCAAGAGGCCGGCAGCCGGCGGGACCCACCAGTCGACGGGCCCCAATGACCGGCGAAGAAGCCGGCGAGTATAGACACTGACGGCTGGGACCCGCGCCCAGCCGAATTACCATCGTACCCCTGGGGGTAGGCCTATATAAACCCCCCCGGGGCACCCATGCAAAGGGGGATCGAAGAGAATTCCACACACCACATAGAGGAAAAAGGAGAGCTAGCCTTGCCCTTCTTCTTCCTCTAGCCAAACAGCTCAAGAAGCGCTTGTAACTACTTGTATTGGTCTAGTGATCATGCGAAGACCCCGCAAAGCAGGACTAGGGGTGTTATCTCCACGGAGAGCCCCGAACCTGGGTAAGATTCGTCGGCGTGCATGTCTTCGTCTCATCCCGTTTGCAGGCACCGGCGACGTTTTACTGGCTCCCACTATGATAAGCCATCCGTTGCCATATGTCGCACCTACCACCCGACATGCGTGGCGTTTTACCAACAGGGAAAATGTTATTTTACCAAATGAAATTTTCAATTTGTGATGAGGAAATATTTACACGCTAGACCTCCCCTCACCTCTGCCTTCTGAAGAAGTGAAGAAAATCATAAGAAATAAGAAGGAAATCAAATTGATTACTGAAACAAGTATGCATCAAACCATCTAACCTGGTGATAACAGATTTACATCTTGGGGTTCTATTCATATGTGTCTCGAGTATTTCAGAACATAGGAGTATCATATATGAATATAGATATCACCCAATCCCAATATTCAGAGAGTATTAATTTCGTAATGTGAGATTTAATTACTCTTTGCACACATACACCACATGGTTATTTTATTTACTAATTTTATGTTAATTTCACTTTGCATCTAGTATCACCATAGCTGTGTAGTTGCAGCACAGATCAGATGTCCATTAGTTACGTTAGGCCCAAAAATAAGATGAATTCAGGTACATATGCAAATGGCTGAACAGACAGGAAAGGTTAATCCATTTTGTATAAGATTGTTAATAGTTGAATAAGACGTGAAAGCAGATAGATAACCTTTTTTTTGCACGGATACAACACAAATGTACCTTCATTTCGGTCAAATGTGACATGGATAATGCAGATTAAAATTGTCACCCTATGAACTGCACAAGCAAACATTCTAATAGATCAATGCTTGCCATTGCAAATATAATGTGTTCCACGATACAAACAGAAAAGGATTATAGGACTACAATTTAGGAAGCAAATAAATTGCTTACACTCGTTAATTCAACTCACTTGATACCTTGACACGGGCAGATTGATCCTGCTAGTTGTAGCAAAAGAGGCAACGACCTTCATGCTTCCATGCACTTCCAAATCCAACTTTACACATAGCAGCTTGGCTACCGACAAGTGCGTAAATATATATCACTACACTTTCTGCATCTTACCACTAAGCTCCATTGTCTTGGTAGCCTTGCCCGGATCCATCTCCTGCCAATAATTAGTGAGGAAATGTTAATTAACTGGTGAACATAATTACAAGGGAAATGTTAATTAACTGGAAAACAAAATTAAATAATGTTGCTTTTAAAATCAATAAACTAAACTCGATTCGGTATTATATCCAGTGGTGAATATCATGAACATGAAACAATGCATCTTGGATACAAACCTACGGAACAAATAACCGGTAAAATTCTAGTTCTATTTCCTCATTTGATGACACCTTTACTCATCATGGGTACACCATACGGGGATGCATAAACAATGGTTTTCTGTATAATAGTGACAGCACAAATGCAGAACCAATTTGGCAATTACACAAACGTGGTTGTAAGAAACCAGTGAAGATAGAATCTAGAGAGGCAGCTACAAATTTTATCATGTTATGACCAATCTGAAGTGCTGAATTGCACTTGGCGCTTAAGGTAGTTAAAGTACGAGACGCAGAGTATGGCATTTTATTTCCTGTGTCTAAACAATTATAGAAATAGTTTCTGCAAGTCCAAACATACACTATCATCATCCTATAATAGAAAATTACATCTTTCAGAGATATCTTTCTACCTAAATTTAACAGCTCAATTCACATAAATTAAGGCTCCAGCAAAAACACCCTAGTTCAAAAACCAATTCATATTGTAGACACATCTTTCAATCAGAGAATTCTGGTAAAACCATAATATTTCCCCTTTTATCACTATAATAATACACTTGGACTAGTGTGACATCCAACAACTAAAACAAATTAATTTTGCAACATTGTAATATTGGCAATGCCCTGTACAGCAAATGCATCAGCTGCTGCACCTCCACTCCAATTATCCTTGCAGTTATGTTCAGAGATGTTTATCACGTTAGTACACAGATATTTGCAAATTTTGGTGCAGATATATGGCTGCAAGTGTGTTGTGGATGTTAGTTTATGGTAGTTCAGTTGCAACTGGCCCGGATGGCAGGAAGGTCAATGCTATGGACGTATTGCAGTAACAGGAGGCCACGTGTTGATCAAGCACATGCAACAGCAAGCAAACTGAAGGGAGAGTCTTTTAGGATGTTTAAAATTGAATGATTCTAGTTTATTAGGGGTCTGTATTGTGTTACTAAAGGAAATGGGACCTAAGCATCCACTATATAAGGATGTCATGTATCTATGCTTGAGACAAGCAAGAACAATCAATCTAACCTCTCCCAGTTACTCTCTCAGAATAAACCCTATGTCCACACAATCCCACGCTTCAGCATGGTAGTTATCCGGTTGTGGATCTAGGACCACAAAATTTCGTATCAGAGCAGACCACAATGGCTTTTGCTGCCAAGATGATGTCATGAAGGATCACTCGCGTCATGATACGGCATGGTATCTACCCTATCACAGAGAATGTGCTTCATTAAGTCTTTCATCCTTATGGAGCAGGGGAGACATTGAATTTTTCCAGTAAAGTCAAAGATCATGATCTCCATCAAATATGGTTTAGACCATGATGCAGCACAAGCTTTCAGGAGTTGACAAGGTCGCAACACCTACGACGGCTGTTGTGAGCTTGATACTAAGTTAATCCCTATATTGAGCAGTGCTACATTGACAGAGCCAAGTTGACAGTGGTGACACGACATAATGCAGTGGTGTTGGCGGCCCATCAGCAAGAAGCAGCGGAGGCTTCAAAGGCACAGGCAGCAACAGATCAACCGCCACAAGCAAACACATTTAAGCACTAAAACAGTTGCGTGGAGCGCGGCAGAGCCAGGTGCAGCCAAACTAACAGCAGGAAAGCTAGATGCAGCAGCTGTGGTAGACATAATAGCAGCGACAGCAACCGCCTTGGCGAACTTAAAATCGACGGTTCTTGCAAAGGCAACCAGAGGCAAGACATCTCTGGGTCGGCACCTGCCAGCAATTTGGATGAATCATGCCCATGGCCATGGACTTTTATTCGGCTTGAGGATCATGAGGAACAAGAAACCAACGTCCCTGCTTGGACTTGTTTACCATACTAGAAAAAGAAAAGAGGAAGCTGCATGTATGCATTTGATCCTGGAGATTTGCAAGGATATATGCCAGACGATGTGGATTTCCGGCATCAAAGGAAAGGAGGCTCCATATTTCTTGCCAATAAGAGGTATTTCCGCAAAACAAATTTTCATGGGTCATGTACTAAACAAGCATCGGAGGAGCCATACGTTTGGTTTCTAAAAGGCTGGCAGGAAGTAAAAGTAAGCAAACCAATACAAGGCACCTGTGCCACAACCTTCCATGTACATGGGGTTACAGTGGGCTGCAACCATGGCCGCCACCTGCAGCTTGAGGATAAGCTGCTTGTCCAGGTGGGGTGTAGTGTTATGGACATCAGCATATGGTGGTTCGGTACTTAGTTGCAGACGGCCTGCCAGCAAGAAGCCAATGCTATGGGTGTATTGGAGTAACAGGACGCCCCGTGTTGATCAAGGATATGCAACAGCAAGCGAACCAAAGGGCGAGAGAGTCCTTTAGAAATAGTAATGTATTAGGAAGTTTTAAGATGGAAGTCTAGTCTATTAGGAGTCTACATTGCGTTAGGAAAGGAAAAGGACTTAGCATCCACTATATAAGGATGCCATGAATCTATGTTTGAGACACGCAAGAACAATCAACCTACTCTCTCCCGGTTTCCCAACTCAACGAATCTCTACCCAATCCCTTGCAGCCACAATGTCTGGCTATCTTCAGCACCGTAGTTATCCCATTGTGGATCTAGGCCCACACCGATGCGCCATACACAAAATAAACAAGTTTTGCGTCTCCGAATAGCAATTTGTTAGTGTACTTTTCATGTCTTCATGAACATCCACAACGGTTTTCAATTTTTTCCAGAACTTTTCATATTGGGTTTAGTGGAGAGATCATAGGGTGGAAAGAAGCCCTAGTGGAGAAAATCCAATTTATAGTTGATGGCCTACAACTCTCCTATGAAATTACTGATAGGAATATACAACTTGTATTTCCAGGTGGCCATAGGCCAGTATATATACATGTACAGGTGTGGAATATATGCAGGAAACCCCTTATACAATAGGGTAAATACGAAAAGTTACATGGCTATATATATATAACTCTAACACCCCCCCTTAAACTCATGGTGGATGAACAACACTGAGTTTGGAGAGATAGAAGCCATGTTGCGCTCTAGTCTGGGCCTTCGTCAGAAAATCCGCCAACTGTAACTCGGAAGGCACATACTGAAGAGCAATAACCTGATCCTACACACCAGCGCGCACATAGAAAGCATCAACACCAATATGCTTGGTGAGCTCATGCTTCACAGGATCGCGCGCAATGCTAATAGCACCTGTACTGTCAGACAAGAGCGGAGTAGGTGTAGTAACAGAAACACCAAAATCTTGAAGTAACCACCGTAACCAAGTCACCTCTGCCGTCAAAAGAGCCATAGCTCGTAACTCAGCCTCTGCACTCGAACAGGAAACTGCAGTCTATTTCTTCGTCTTCCAGGCAATGAGAGAACCACCAAGAAAAACACGGTAAGCAGAAAGTGAACGGCGATCAGAGGGATCACTAGCCCACGTAGCATCCGAATAGGCCTGAAGCTGTAGAGAACTGGAGCGAGGAAAGAATAGACGGTGAGAGATCGTGCCCCGAAGATATCGGAGAACACGAAGGAGGTGACTATAGTGAACCGAAGTGGGAGCGGAGACAAACTGACTCAGAATATGAACCGGATAAGAGATATCCGGACGAGTGACAGCTAGATAAACAAGACTCCCAACAAGATGATGATAACGCGTCGGGTCAGGCAAGGGGTCACCATCAGTATCACAGAGGTGAACATTGAGCTCCATTGGAGTCTCAACAATGCGCTCATCGGTAAGAGCAGCACGAACAAGAAGATCCTGTATATACTTTTCCTGGGATATAAAAAAGCCATCAGAGGTAGAAGAGACTTCAATCCCAAGAAAGTAGCGAAGAGGTCCAAGATCGAACATAAGAAACTGCTCACTAAGACGGGCCTTTACAAAGGCAATATACTCGGGGTCGTCGCCAATGATGATCATGTCATCAACATAGAGAAGAAGAAGAGTCCGACCACAAGGAGAAAGGTGGACAAACAATGCTAGATCATGAGCACTTGCTGAAAAACCAGCGGCGGTCACCACAGAGGCAAAACGCTCAAACCAGGCGCGGGGGGCTTGCTTAAGGCCATAGAGAGAGCGACGAAGACGACATACCATGCCATCAGGAACAGAATGCCTAGGTGGTGGCTGCATGTATACCTCCTCACGCAGCTCACCGTTAAGAAAGACATTCTTAACATCAAGTTGAGATACAGACCAGTGGCGTATAGAGGCCACGGCAAGAAGTGTGCGGATAGTGGTCATATGGGCCACAGGAGCAAATGTCTCATCATAATCACGACCATGCTCCTGCTGAAAACCACGAGCCACGAGACGAGCTTTGTAACGCTCAAGAGAACCATCGGAGCGAGTCTTAACCTTGTAGACCCACTTACAAGTGATGGACGGATACCTGGAGGAAGAGAAACAAGATCCCATGTACCAGTGCGTTCAAGAGCAGCAATCTCCTCTGCCATCGCAAACTGCCATTCAGGATGAACAACGGCCTCACGATAAGAAGTTGGCTCAAGAACAACAGCACCAACGGTGGAAAAACCAAGGCGATCAACAGGCGGAAGCGGACGAGGACGCAAGCCATAGGTAGGTTGAGACGAGGACGGCACGTCAGCAAAAACATCCACATTACGTGAACGACGAGTGTAATACTGAGGCAAAGATGGAAGAATACGAGGATGAATAGCCGAAGTAGAATCAGGAGGTGGAGACAAAGAAATCACCGGGGATGAAGGTGCAGAATCTGGTGACATGCGAGGTGAGGAAACCGTGGGAGATGGTGGCGGCAAATCGGCAAGAGGTGGAGAAGTAGAGTGAGCAGGACGGAGAGACAAGGGCTCAACTGGAGTGATAGGTGTGTCGGGAAAAGTGAGGAAAGAGATATCCTCCACAGAAAAGGTCGAGGAAGATGGACGCGGGTAGAAGGGACGAGACTCATCAAAAGTCACATCCCGAGAAATACGCATCCGACGACCGATAGGATCCCAACAACGAGAGGCCCTTATGCTCATCACTATAGTCTAAGAAAACACACTCAACAGACTGAGCGGTCAGTTTGGTGCGTTCCCGAGGGGCAAGAAGAACATAGCAAACACAACCAAACAAGCGAAGCGTCGAATAATCAGGAGAACGATCAAAAAGACGCTCGAAAGGAACACCACCCTGGAGAGCAGCGGACGGCTGAAGGTTGATGAGATAGGTGGAGGTGAATATAGCCTCGGCGCAAAAATGAGGTGGAAGAGAAGCGGCGATCATCAACGCACGAGCCGTCTCAAGAAGGTGGCGATGCTTTCGCTCAGCCACGCCATTCTGAGCATGAGCACCAGGACAAGAGAACTGAGGAAGAGTGCCCTGCTCAGCAAGAACACCACGCAACATCTTGGAAATATACTCGCCAGCGGAGTCAGCACGGAACACACGAACAGGCGAAGAGAACTGAGTGTGAACCATGGCAGCAAAACGCTTATAGATGGAAAGAACCTCACTGCAAGAAGTCATAAAATAAAGCCAAGTGTAACAAGAGAAATCATCTATGAAAATAATATAGTATCGATGGCCCCCTTTCGAAGCGAAGGGAGCCGGACCCCATACATCAGAATGGACCAAATCAAAAGGACGCTGAGACACCGACTCACTAGTAGGGTAAGGTAACTGAATCTGTTTTCCTAGTCTACAGCCCTGACACTCTAAAGAGACATCTCCTAAGACAGACCCCAGAAGACCTCGACGAACTAATGACGACAAGCGAGACCCACAAAGATGACCAAGTCGATGATGCCACTGCTGGAAGGAGCCGGTAGCTGAAGCGACAGAAGCGGATGGACTGGCGATAGTGGTGGCAGCGGAAGGAACATGAAGCCAGTCTAGCTCCCAAAGACCCTGAGAGTCACGGCCCCAACCAAAGTGTGCGTTCGACGATCCTGAATAGAACAAGAGTCAACGTCAAGGATGACGCGACAACCAGAATCAGTAAGTTGACCGACAGAAAAAAGATTCATGGTAAGTCGAGGAACATGAGCAACATCAGGAACAGAGTAAGAAGGTGTGGCAAGATTGCCTCGACTAGCAAAGAAAGAGGAGTACCATCAGCAGTGAGTACATGAACAGGAAAATCAAGCGATTTAAGAGGACAAATTTGAAGAATGAGAAGACATATGAAAAGAAGCTCCGGAGTCCAGAACCCACGAGGATGTACCTGACTGTGTAGAGGGTGGTTGCTCAGTGCGGGAAGCATCAGTCACAGAACCTGCAGTACCCGTCGAAGGAGAACCTGAAGCGGCAAGCAGACGCTTAAGTCGCAGAATATCCTGCTCAGTCAAGGCGGTGGTTGAAGATGTCGAAGTAGAAGAAGTCCCTGACGCTGATGATCGCGCCTTACGCAGGTGTTTCTTCTTCTGGAAGCACTAAGACTCAACATGACCATCCATCTTGCAGTAGCCGCAGTGAGGACGAGACCGACTCTGGCCGCACGTAGGAGTAGGCAAGAGCAGCGAAGCGCTCGAGTGGGAAGGAGTCGGTGCAGCAGGCATAGTAGGAACTCGAGTAGCGAGCACAGAGGGAACCTCAAGTAAACCAGCGCCACGGAGGCGAGTCTCCTCAGCACGGATCTCAGAAAGCGCCTCCATGAGGGGGATACGACCACGAGCAAACAACTGAGCGCGTCAGGGCTCAAACTCCTTACGGAGTCGAGACAAGAACTCGTAGACACGATGAAACTCCAAATCAGCCCGCACAGCCTGACAACACTGACAAGTACGACAACCAGCAGTGCGGAGAGAATCAAGCTGACGCCAGATAGCAGAACTCTGTGCATAGAACTCATCAACAGTGGAGTCACCCTGCTGAAGAGCATGCTCCTGACGAACCACAGACAGGTATAAGGCATCACCAGAGGGCTGATAGCGCTGACGAAGCCGAGTCCACATCTCAAATACAGTAGAGAGGCCGAGAAACTCAGAGGCAAACTGAGGCAGAACACTAGCAGCCAAAACAGCTGCGGCACGAGCATCATCATCAAGCCACTGAGTGTAAGCAGATAGAGCTGCATGATAAGTCTGAAGTGCGTCCTCATAGGTCTGAACCTGCTCATCATAAGCAAGAACGGCAGTGTCATCAGCCAACTTAGCTGCATCCTTTGCAGCCTGATCAGTGTCGGCAGCAAGAACCAATGGCGTCGGCGAAGTAGGAGCCACAGGAGGAACTGGACACGGCGGACTGGGGACCTCGCCAGAAAGAACGCCCCAAAGACGAAGGCCACGCATGTGAATGCGCATGAAGCCAACGAACTCGATGTAGTTAGTGCCATCAAAAACCACCGGACAACGAGGAACTGCGACATAGCCCATAGATGTAGACATAGTACCTTTTTTTTAACGGAAGCAGACGGAAAACTGAACAGTGAGCGCACACGCGCGGCTAGCAGAAGCGGAGACCAAGTCCACGCGGGCGAGCAACGGAGACCAAGTCCACGCGCGCAAGCAGCGGAGACCAAATCCAGGCGGGCGAAGACCACGTCCAGCACCAACGATGCAGCGAAGACCAAAACAGGTGGCGACTGAGGCGGGAGTCTTGATCGGGACCTTCTCTGCTCGATCTGGGCAGGGAAATCGATCAGGCCGAGCGATCAGGGACGACGGCGGGAGTCTTCGATCGCGGCTATCAGGCGGCGGCGGCCTCACGAGACAGAGGCGGACGAGGGCGGGTCGAGCAGATCGATTTGGGCGACAGCAGAAGTCTCGATCGGGGGTGGGAGGGAGAAAAACCAGTAGCAGCCTGAGGATTTGGCCACCATGGAGAGTCAGCGCAGCCAAGGATGGAGGCGTCGCGACAGAGGTGGATCAACAGCACGAGTTGCGCGTGCTATAAAATTGACCTAGCTCTAATACCATGATAGGAATATGCAACTTGTATTTCCAGGTGACCATAGGCCAGTATATATACATGCACAGGTGTGGAATATATGCAGGAAACCCCTTATACAATAGGGTAAATACAAAAGGTTACATGGCTATATATATATATAACTCTAACAATTACCATGTGAGAAAATCCGATTTATAAAGAGTTTGTGGAACATTGTGATGAAAGGTTTTGCATGCTTCAAACTGGTCCAAAAAAAGACAGAACAACACCAACTGCTACTGCAAGTTGATACAGAATCAAATACAGATGATGTCGATAAATGATTTTTACATACACACTCCACGAGTTTTGAACAAAAATAGCATGCCGCTATAACTGTAACAGCTTTAATGGGTAGATAACATGCATGGGCATAAACCGTTCCTGACATTTTTCACTGACTTCAAACGGAAGGTCGCACTTGGTCTAATAGTACAAAGGTACTCCCAATTCACAACATCCAATATTCACCCACGAATTTGTGCGTAGCATCATTCTAAATAATCAAAAGGTACTTTTTTGTTGAAAATCAGCAATGTGCTTATACCACAATAAAGAAGCCAATAACAAGAAAGAGCAAGCCTGTCACATCTTGATGCATACTAACTCTGTACTATAAAAATGGGCATATAATCACATGATAACAACTTCTTACTATTTTACTAATTGGCGCGGACGGCCTTAAATAGCAATTCAATTTTATGACCTAATCCCCGTCTACAGGGTGGTAAAAAATAGAAATTATTAAAAAAAAATTAACATATTAGTAGCAATGTCAAGTTTCAAAGTATGGAGTGCGGGTGAGTCTCAAAAGAACAAGTACACATAGTGTGGAAATTGCAGTTATCTAATTTTAAGATCAATCAGCCGCTTCTCTAGGAGAGGAAGCTTTCTGTGCCTCACTTGGATTTTATAATACGTCATTTGCGCATCCTCCAGCATGATGGATGGCATCTCAAATTCATTTTCAAGTACAACCATATATGACAAAGGCCCATTTGAGGCATCAATAAAGCTATACAAGTCATAACCATCAAAGCACAAGTCACAGCTGCAGAATCCAATGTAAACCAACACACGCTTACAACTCTTACCATGAATACTTAATCAAGCCCAAACGTGGTGGACCACCAAAAGAAAGCCGTAACTACATCCACAAAGAAAGAGATGCCGTAGAATACAACATGGATTAAAAACACTATGACAGAAAAGTTCAATAAAAACACTCTGACACAAAAATTCTACAAAACACTAACAAAAGTGAAGACACAGCTGACTACTAAGTGATCTGACCTAAAAAAAAGGGGACGCCCTAAAGCACAACCACCATTCAAATGCGTTGCAACTTGCAAATATTCCCCAAAACAGCTTTTGGCAGCACACCACCGAACAGACAGCACGTCTCTATCAACATTTTGCAAACCTTAAATGGCACTAAATCACACACATGATCACAACCGGTGACAGCTAATTGTCTACGACCAAGAATTAGCCTCACAAGAATAAGCTACAGCATTCCAGTTCCGTACAGAACCAAGGAAGAGTGCAGTCCAGTTGGACGCGCAGGAGATATGGATCTTCGCTGAGTTAACCCCAAATCACCGTAAATTTGCATCTAATCGAAGTCCCGGATACAGATCAGACAATCGGGTGAGCATAACAATACAAGAGAAGCACAAATTTTAGAGTTGAAAGTGAAGGCAAGAACCTTTCCGGTGCTCTCGTAATAGTCGTTGAGCGCCCACTGGTACTTGGATTGATCCAGCCCGAACCAATTCGAAATGTACTCATCCAAGCTTGCGTGCGCTGTACATGGAGTGGAAAAACACACAGATCAAAACCACATATCAAAAGAATATACAAATTTAACGCACCAAACACTCTCCCGGGTCACCTTCTTGCACGCGCAAAACCGCGTCCCAGAAGAACCCGAACGCCGATCCATCCGTCCTAGCCTCTGCCTTCTCGAACTGCGGCGGAGGCACTTGCACTGGCGAGGCCTGGAACAGCTTGGCTGGCGGCAGTGGCGGGGAGACCGTCTTGACCGGCGGAGGCGGCGAGACCATCTTGGCCGGCGGAGGCGATGTGGCTATATGCTCTGGCGGCGGGGACGCAGGAGACGCCACCGAACGGGGAGTGGAATTGGGGGTGGAAAACTCAGATCCTGGCGACTCGGCCGAACGAGAGGTCGGGGTATCCACTGGAGGCGGCGTGGCCGGGGGCGTGATGAAGACAGTGAGGTTTCCCGCCTTGCCGATTACCGGCGGCGGTGTGGACGCCATCGTCGAACAAAGGGAAGGGGAGGTGCGCGCTGGCGTTGAAGCTAGGGTAAGCGAGTGCTCGTGTGAGAGTGAGCCGACTGCGCCATTGGGGAAAGGGGGGCGAAGCTTTTGTTACGCCTTTTTCGACATTTATCCTTTTCTTCGTGTAAAAAAGGGAAATGCTTTCTGACTACACCATGTTCTCGTGTAAAAATAATCAAAATATAATACTCCCTCCGTTTTAAAATAGATGTCTCAATTTTGTACTAACTTTAGTCTCTCCCTGATGTAGATGCAATTTTTTTTACTCGGATTATACATCTGATGTAAAATGCATCACAAGTGATACAAATATACCTTCACTTTTGTTAGTGTTTTGTAGAAATTTTGCATGCTTCAAACTGGTCCAGAAAAAGACAGAACAACACCAACTGCTACTGCAAGTTGATACAGAATCCCAGCTGTAAAACGGCCAGCAGCCCAGAACACCAAACTGACACTGTCTCGCTTCCCCCGCCCACCGCGTAACCGCTGCCTTGTCTCCCGTCGCATCATGTCGCCCGCCCATCGGACCCTGCTGCACTCCGTCGCCGCCATATCCGACCTCCCCACCCCTGCCGCTGTCGTATCCACCGCATTTCCACCGCTCCGCCGCCGCCACGGGATTCAAGCTTCTTCGTCGTCGTCCTCACAGCCTCCGGCCTCCTCACCCCTGCCGTCTCCGGAGCCGCCACGTTTGGAGTTCCACCACCGCAACAAGGTTTGGAGCTTCTCCGCCCTGAAAGTCGCACCTGCTCGATTTTTGGCCGTTGTGCGCCTCGACTTCGTCGGTCGTCTAGAAGCCGCACCTGCGCCGCCGCCATGACGCCAAAGAAGGTCTTTGAGAACAAGACCGGCTTCTTCAAGGTGCTGACGAAGCCGCCCGGGAACTTTGGGCGAAACCTCCTCCAAGTGATGTAAAATACAACACTTGGAGATCCAAATTTGCATCACCAGCTGCCTGGTGATGTAAAACGCCCAGCCGCGTGCCAAACCCCAACCGACAAAATCTGAATCTGAAACTTCCATCCGCCCGCCAACTCCCACCCGCCTCCCACGTGCCGCCCACTGGCCGCCGCGAGGCCCCATGGCCGACTCCGACGACCCCGTCGCTGCCTTTGCCGGTTTGACCCACCTCGTCGCGGCTGCCACCGACGCTACGACCTTCCTGTTGGAAATATGCCCTAGAGGCAATAATAAATGGTTATATTATATTTCTTCGTTCATGGTAATTGTCTATTGTTCATGCTATAATTGTATTATCCGGAAATCGTAATACATGTGTGAATACATAGACCACAACGTGTCCCTAGTAAGCCTCTAGTTGACTAGCTCGTTGATCAACAGATAGTCATGGTTTCCTGACTATGGACATTGGATGTCGTTGATAACGGGATCACATCATTAGAAGAATGATGTGATGGACAAGACCCAATCCTAAGCATAGCATAAAAGATCGTGTAGTTTCGTTTGCTAGAGCTTTTCCAATGTCAAGTATCTTTTCCTTAGACCATGAGATCGTGCAACTCCCGGATGCCGTAAGAGTGCTTTGGGTGCACCAAACGTCACAACGTAACTGGGTGACTATAAAGGTGCACTACGGGTATCTCTGAAAGTGTCTGTTGGGTTGGCACGGATCGAGACTGGGATTTGTCACTCCGTGTGACGGAGAGGTATCTCTGGGCCCACTCGGTAATGCATCATCATAATGAGCTCAATGTGACTAAGGCGTTAGTCACGGGATCATGCATTGCGGTACGAGTAAAGAGACTTGCCGGTAACGAGATTGAACAAGGTATTGGGATACCGACGATCGAATCTCGGGCAAGTAACATACCGATTGACAAAGGGAATTGTATACGGGATTGATTGAATCCTCGACATCGTGGTTCATCCGGCGAGATCATCGTGGAACATGTGGGAGCCAACATGGGTATCCAGATCCCGCTGTTGGTTATTGACCGGAGAGGCGTCTCGGTCATGTCTGCATGTCTCCCGAACCCGTAGGGTCTACACACTTAAGGTTCGGTGACGCTAGGGTTGTAGAGATATGAGTATGCGGAAACCCGAAAGTTGTTCGGAGTCCCGGATGAGATCCCGGACGTCATGAGGAGTTCCGGAGGTGAAGAATTATATATAGGAAGTCAAGTTTCGGCCACCGGGAAAGTTTCGGGGCCTCCCCCCTGCGCCTAGGGTTGGAAACCCTAGGGTGGGGGGCGCTCCACTTGCCTTGGGGGGCAAGTCTCCCCCCTTGGCCGTCGCCCCCTCCCTTGATGGGATCTTGGCCGGCGCCCCCCCTCCCAAGGGGCCTATATAAAGGGGGGAGGGAGGGCAGCAACATTACAGCCTTGGGCGCCTCCCTCCTCCCCTGCTACACCTCTCCCTCTCGCAGAAGCTCGGCGAAGCCCTACCGAGACCCGCTACATCCACCACCACGCCGTCGTGCTGCTGGATCTCCATCAACCTCTCCTTCCCCCTTGCTGGATCAAGAAGGAGGAGACATCGCTGCACCGTACGTGTGTTGAACGCGGAGGTGCCGTCCGTTCGGCACTCGGTCATCGGTGATTTGAATCACGGCGAGTACGACTCCGTCATCCACGTTCATTGGAACGCTTCCGCTCGCGATCTACAAGGGTATGTAGATGCACTCCTTTCCCCTCGTTGCTAGTATACTCCATAGATGGATCTTGGTGAGCGTAGGAAAATTTTAAAATTATGCTACGATTCCCAACAGTGGCATCATGAGCCAGGCCTATGCGTAGTTAATATGCACGAGTAGAACACAAAGCAGTTGTGGGCGTTGATGTTGCCAATTCTTCTTGCCGCTACTAGTCGTATCTTGTTTCGGCGGTATTATAGGATGAAGCGGCCCAGACCGACCTTACATGTACGCTTACGTGAGACAGGTTCCACCGACTGACATGCACTAGTTGCATAAGGTGGCTAGCGGGTGTCTGTCTCTCCTACTTTAGTCGGAACGGATTCGATGAAAAGGGTCCTTATGAAGGGTAAATAGAAATTGGCAAATCACGTTGTGATTTTACGTAGGTAAGAAACGTTCTTGCTAGAAACCTATACAAGCCACGTAAAAACTTGCAACAACAATTAGAGGACGTCTAACTTGTTTTTGCAGCAAGTGCTATGTGATGTGATATGGCCAGAAGATGTGATGAATGATATATGTGATGTATGAGATTGATCATATTCTTGTAATAGGAATCACGACTTGCATGTCGATGAGTATGACAACCGGCAGGAGCCATAGGAGTTGTCTTTATTATTTTGTATGACCTGCGTGTCATTGAATAACGCCATGTAAATTACTTTACTTTGTTTCTAAACGCGTTAGCCATAGAAGTAGAAGTAATCATTGGCGTGACGACTTCATGAAGACACAATGATGGAGATCATGATGATAGAGATCATGGTGTCATGCCGATGACGAAGATGATCATGGTGCCCCGAAGATGGAGATCAAAGGAACATGATGATATTGGCCATATCATGTCACTATTTGATTGCATGTGATGTTTATCATGTTTTTGCATCTTATTTGCTTAGAACGACGGTAGTAAGATGATCCCTTATGATAATTTCAAGAAAAGTGTTCCCCCTAACTGTGCACCGTTGCGAAGGTTCGTTGTTTCGAAGCACCACGTGATGATCGGGTGTGATAGATTCTAACGTTCGAATACAACGGGTGTTGACGAGCCTAGCATGTACAGACATGGCCTCGGAACACACGCAATACACTTAGGTTGACTTGATGAGCCTAGCATGTACAGACATGGCCTCGGAACATGGAGGACCGAAAGGTCGAGCATGAGTCGTATAGAAGATACGATCAACATGGAGATGTTCACCGATCTTGACTAGTCCGTCTCACGTGATGATCGGATACGGCCTAGTTAAACTCGGATCATGTTTCACTTAGATGACTAGAGGGATGTCTATCTGAGTGGGAGTTCATTGAGTAATTTGATTAGATGAACTTAATTATCATGAACTTAGTCTAAAATCTTTACACTATGTCTTGTAGATCAAATGGCCCACGTTGTCCTCAATTTCAACGCGTTCCTAGAGAAAACCAAGCTGAAAGATGATGGCAGCAACTATACGGACTGGGTCCGGAACCTGAGGATCATCCTCATAGCAGCCAAGAAAGGTTATGTCTTAGAAGCACCGCTAGGTGAAGCACCAATCCCAGAGAACCAAGACGTTATGAACGCTTGGCAGCAGCGTGCTGATGATTACTCCCTCGTTCAGTGCGGCATGCTTTACAGCTTAGAACCGGGTCTCCAAAAGCGTTTTGAGAAACATGGAGCATATGAGATGTTCGAGGAGCTGAAAATGGTTTTCCAAGCTCATGCCCGGGTCGAGAGATATGAAGTCTCCGACAAGTTCTTCAGCTGTAAAATAGAGGAGAATAGTTCTGTTAGTGAGCACATACTCAGAATGTCTGGGTTACACAACCGCTTATCCCAGCTGGGAGTTAATCTCCCGGATGACGCGGTCATTGACAGAATCCTCCAGTCGCTTCCACCAAGCTACAAGAGCTTTGTGATGAACTTCAATATGCAGGGGATGGAAAAGACCATTCCTGAGGTATATTCAATGCTGAAATCAGCGGAGGTGGAGATCAGAAAAGAACATCAAGTGTTGATGGTGAATAAAACCACTAAGTTCAAGAAGGGCAAGGGTAAGAAGAACTTCAAGAAGGACGGCAAGGGAGTTGCCGCGCCCGGTAAGCCAGTTGCCGGGAAGAAGTCAAAGAATGGACCCAAGCCTGAAACTGAGTGCTTTTATTGCAAGGGAAGTGGTCACTGGAAGCGGAACTGCCCCAAATACTTAGCGGACAAGAAGGCCGGCAACACCAAAGGTATATGTGATATACATGTAATTGATGTGTACCTTACCAGTACTCGTAGTAGCTCCTGGGTATTTGATACCGGTGCGGTTGCTCATATTTGTAACTCAAAACAGGAACTGCGGAATAAACGGAGACTGGCGAAGGACGAGGTGACGATGCGCGTCGGGAATGGTTCCAAGGTCGATGTGATCGCCGTCGGCACGCTACCTCTGCATCTACCTACAGGATTAGTTTTAAACCTCAATAATTGTTATTTAGTGCCAACTTTGAGCATGAACATTGTATCTGGATCTCGTTTAATTCGAGATGGCTACTCATTTAAATCCGAGAATAATGGTTGTTCTATTTATATGAGAGATATGTTTTATGGTCATGCCCCGCTGGTTAATGGTTTATTCTTGATGAATCTCGAACGTGATGTTACACATATTCATAGTGTGAATACCAAAAGATGTAAAGTTGATAACGATAGTCCCACATACTTGTGGCACTGCCGCCTTGGTCACATTGGTGTCAAGCGCATGAAGAAGCTCCATGCAGATGGACTTTTGGAGTCTCTTGATTACGAATCATTTGACACGTGCGAACCATGCCTCATGGGTAAGATGACCAAGACTCCGTTCTCCGGAACAATGGAGCGAGCAACCAACTTATTGGAAATCATACATACCGATGTGTGCGGTCCAATGAGTGTTGAGGCTCGCGGAGGATATCGTTATGTTCTCACTCTCACTGATGACTTAAGTAGATATGGGTATGTCTACCTAATGAAACACAAGTCTGAAACCTTTGAAAAGTTCAAGGAATTTCAGAGTGAGGTTGAGAATCAACGTGACAGGAAAATAAAATTCTTACGATCAGATCGTGGTGGAGAATATTTAAGTCATGAGTTTGGTACACACTTAAGGAAATGTGGAATAGTTTCACAACTCACGCCGCCTGGAACACCTCAGAGAAACGGTGTGTCTGAACATCGTAATCGCACTCTATTGGATATGGTGCGATCTATGATGTCTCTTACCGATTTACCGCTCTCATTTTGGGGCTATGCTTTAGAGACTGCCGCATTCACTTTAAATAGGGCTCCGTCGAAATCCGTTGAGACGACACCGTATGAATTATGGTTTGGGAAGAAACCTAAGCTGTCGTTTCTAAAAGTTTGGGGATGCGATGCTTATGTCAAGAAACTTCAACCTGAAAAGCTCGAACCCAAGTCGGAAAAATGCGTCTTCATAGGATACCCTAAGGAAACCATTGGGTATACCTTCTACCTCAGATCCGAAGGCAAGATCTTCGTTGCCAAGAACGGGTCCTTTCTGGAGAAGGAGTTTCTCTCGAAAGAATTGAGTGGGAGGAAAGTGGAACTTGATGAGGTGATAGTCACCCCTTCCGAACCGGAAAGTAGCGCAGCGCGGGAAGATGTTCCTGTGGTGCCTACACCGACTGGGGAGGAAGTTAATGATGATGATCATGAAGCTTCGGATCAAGTTACTACTGAACTTCATAGGTCCACAAGGACACGTTCCGCACCAGAGTGGTACGGCAACCCTGTCCTGGAAATCATGTTGTTAGACAATGGTGAACCTTCGAACTATGAAGAAGCGATGGCGGGCCCGGATTCCGACAAATGGCTAGAAGCCATGAAATCTGAGATAGGACCCATGTATGAAAACGAAGTATGGACTTTGACTGACTTGCCCGATGATCGGCGAGCCATAGAAAACAAATGGATCTTTAAGAAGAAGACGGACGCGGATGGTAATGTGACCATCTATAAGGCTCGACTCGTCGCTAAGGGTTATCGACAAGTTCAAGGGGTTGACTACGATGAGACTTTCTCACCCGTAGCGAAGCTGAAGTCCGTCCGAATCATGTTAGCAATTGCCGCATACTATGATTATGAGATATGGCAGATGGACGTCAAAACGGCATTCCTTAACGGCTTCCTTAAGGAAGAGTTGTATATGATGCAGCCGGAAGGTTTTGTCGATCCTAAGAATGCTAACAAAGTATGCAAGCTCCAGCGCTCAATCTATGGGCTGGTGCAAGCATCTCGGAGTTGGAACATTCGCTTTGATGAGATGATCAAAGCGTTTGGGTTTACACAGACTTATGGAGAAGCCTGTGTTTACAAGAAAGTGAGTGGGAGCTCTGTAGCATTTCTCTTATTATATGTGGATGACATATTATTGATGGGAAATGATATAGAATTCTTGGAAAGTATAAAGGCCTATTTGAATAAGTGTTTTTCAATGAAGGACCTTGGAGAAGCTGCTTATATATTAGGCATCAAGATCTATAGAGATAGATCAAGACGCCTCATTGGTCTTTCACAGAGTACATACCTTGACAAGATATTGAAGAAGTTCAATATGGATCAGTCCAAGAAGGGGTTCTTGCCTGTATTGCAAGGTGTGCAATTGAGCACGGCTCAATGCCCGACCACGGCAGAAGATAGAGAAAAGATGAGTGTCATCCCCTATGCCTCGGCCATAGGGTCTATTATGTATGCCATGCTGTGTACCAGACCTGATGTAAACCTTGCCGTAAGTTTGGTAGGAAGGTACCAAAGTAATCCCGGCATGGAACACTGGACAGCGGTCAAGAATATCCTGAAGTACCTGAAGAGGACTAAGGATATGTTTCTCGTTTATGGAGGTGACGAAGAGCTCGTCGTAAAGGGTTACGTCGACGCTAGCTTCGACACAGATCTGGATGACTCGAAGTCACAAACCGGATACGTGTATATTTTGAATGGAGGAGCAGTAAGCTGGTGCAGTTGCAAGCAAAGCGTCGTGGCGGGATCTACATGTGAAGCGGAGTACATGGCAGCCTCGGAGGCAGCACAGGAAGCAGTCTGGATGAAGGAGTTCATTACCGACCTAGGGGTGATTCCCAATGCGTCGGGCCCGATGACTCTCTTCTGTGACAACACTGGAGCTATTGCCCTTGCGAAGGAGCCCAGATTTCACAGGAAGACCAGGCATATCAAGCGTCGCTTCAACTCCATTCGTGAAAGTGTTCAAAATGGAGACATAGATATTTGTAAAGTACATACGGACCTGAATGTAGCAGATCCGTTGACTAAACCTCTCCCTAGAGCAAAACATGATCAACACCAGGACGCAATGGGTGTTCGATTCATCACAATGTAACTAGATTATTGACTCTAGTGCAAGTGGGAGACTGTTGGAAATATGCCCTAGAGGCAATAATAAATGGCTGTTATTATATTTCTTTGTTCATGGTAATTGTCTATTGTTCATGCTATAATTGTATTATCCGGAAATTGTAATACATGTGTGAATACATAGACCACAACATGTCCCTGGTAAGCCTCTAGTTGACTAGCTCGTTGATCAACAGATAGTCATGGTTTCCTGACTATGGACATTGGATGTCGTTGATAACGGGATCACATCATTAGGAGAATGATGTGATGGACAAGACCCAATCCTAAGCATAGCATAAAAGATCGTGTAGTTTCGTTTGCTAGAGCTTTTCCAATGTCAAGTATCTTTTCCTTAGACCATGAGATCGTGCAACTCCCGGATGCCGTAAGAGTGCTTTGGGTGCACCAAACGTCACAACGTAACTGGGTGACTATAAAGGTACACTACAGGTATCTCTGAAAGTGTCTGTTGGGTTGGCACGGATCGAGACTAGGATTTGTCACTCCGTGTGACGGAGAGGTATCTCTGGGCCCACTCGGTAATGCATCATCATAATGAGCTCAATGTGACTAAGGCGTTAGTCACGGGATCATGCATTGCGGTACGAGTAAAGAGACTTGCCGGTAACGAGATTGAACAAGGTATTGGGATACCGACGATCAAATCTCGGGCAAGTAACATACCGATTGACAAAGGGAATTGTATACGGGATTGATTGAATCCTCGACATCGTGGTTCATCCGATGAGATCATCGTGGAACATGTGGGAGCCAACATGGGTATCCAGATCCCGCTGTTGGTTATTGACCGGAGAGGCGTCTCGGTCATGTCTGCATGTCTCCCGAACCCGTAGGGTCTACACACTTAAGGTTCGGTGACGCTAGGGTTGTAGAGATATGAGTATGCGGAAACCCGAAAGTTGTTCGGAGTCCCGGATGAGATCCCGGACGTCACGAGGAGTTCCGGAATGGTCTAGAGGTGAAGAATTATATATAGGAAGTCAAGTTTCGGCCATCGGGAAAGTTTCGGGGGTTATCGGTATTGTACCGGGACCACCGGAAGGGTCCCGGGGGTCCACCGGGTGGAGCCACCTATCCCGGAGGGCCCCATGGGCTGAAGTGGGAGGGCAACCAGCCCTTAGTGGGCTGGGGCGCCCCCCATGGGCCTCCCCCCTGCGCCTAGGGTTGGAAACCCTAGGGTGGGGGGGCGCTCCACTTGCCTTGGGGGGCAAGTCTCCCCCCTTGGCCGCCGCCCCCTCCCTTGATGGGATTTTGGCCGACGCCCCCCTCCCAGGGGGCCTATATAAAGGGGGGAGGGAGGGCAGCAACATTACAGCCTTGGGCGCCTCCCTCCTCCCCTGCTACACCTCTCCCTCTCGTAGAAGCTCGGCGAAGCCCTGCCGAGACCCGCTACATCCACCACCACGCCGTCGTGCTGCTGGATCTCCATCAACCTCTCCTTCCCCCTTGCTGGATCAAGAAGGAGGAGACGTCGCTGCACCGTACGTGTGTTGAACGCGGAGGTGCCGTCCGTTCGGCACTCGGTCATCGGTGATTTGAATCACGGCGAGTACGACTCCGTCATCCATGTTCATTGGAACGCTTCCGCTCGCGATCTACAAGGGTATGTAGATGCACTCCTTTACCCTCGTTGCTAGTATACTCCATAGATGGATCTTGGTGAGCGTAGGAAAATTTTAAAATTATGCTACGATTCCCAACACTTCCCCGATCCCCTCCCCCACCGCCGCCATGCCGCCCCATCCCATCGCGTCGGTTTTGCCCCACCCCGGCAGGTCGCCGACGTGGGAACCAGTGCATCCCCGACAAAGAAGCAGACGGCGGCCAAAACCCGTGGTGGCGGCGCGCAACCCCACCGTTGCTCCATCTCGGGCTACTTCGGCCGATTCGATGCCACCGGTGGCCGCAGCAACTACTGTCGGACATGGGTCGCCTCCTCCTCCGCCACCGCAAGCCACGCCATCGACCATGGAGGAGACCCTGGCCACGCCCACGGCCGCCACTTCAAATGTGCTCGACGAAATGTCGAGAAGGTAAAAAACTTTCTTTTCTTTTTGCTTGTTCTTTTCATTTCTGGTACGAATAGAATGTGAGATTGTGTGTACTTCCATTTGTAGTCTTGATGATGAAGCATTCATGTGCGCGACATATGTCGCAAACGAAGATTATCTCTCAAGAGTATGCATCACAAGAATATGATACTCAATTTGATGATGGTAATCTCGACATGGACGACAAGGGGTTTATTGCCAACGGAAGAACCGCAAATTATACCAACGCTGATGATGTGTTGATTGCAGCGTGTGGAAGCGAATCTCTCTTAATGCATCCATGGGGACTGACCAAGCCACCGCCACCTACTGGGACCGCATCAAGAATTCTTCGACGGGCGCAACACTAGTGGGCACTTTCAATCAAGGGATTCTATTCGTCAATGTTGGGGCACCATTAATAGCGAATGACAAAAGTGGGTGGGTTGCTTTGTTGATGCTGATCTCATGAATCCTAGTGGTTGTGGTGATAGTGACTGATAACCCACAAGTATAGTGGGTCGCAACAATTTTCGAGGGTAGAGTATTCAACCCAAATTTATAGATTCGACACAATTGGAGCCAAAGAATATTTGTAAGTATTAGCAGCTGAGTTGTCAATTCAACCACACCTGGAGATTAAATATCTACAGCAAAGTGACCAGTAGCACAGTAGTATGATAGTTTTGATGGCAGTGGTAACAGCAATAGTAACAATAACAGTGATAGCAATAATTCTGTAGCAGTTGTAACAGTAGCAGTAGCAATAGTAATTTAGCAAGAACAATATGTGGAAAAACTCCTAGGCATTGGATCGGTGAATTCGTTCGATGATATTCATCATATAACAGTCATAACCTAGGTCGACACAGAACTAGCTCCAGTTCATAAATATAATGTAGGCATGTCCATAAATAGTCATACGTGCTTATGGAAAAGAACTTGCATAACATCTTTTGTCCTACCCTCCCGTGGCAGCGGGGTCCATAAGGAAACTAAGGTATATTAAGGCCTCCTTTTAATAGTGAACCTGGACAAAGCATTAACACATAGTGAATACATGAACTCCTCAAACCACGGTCGTCACCGGAAAGTATCCCAATTACTGTCACCCTAGGGTTTACGGATCATAACACGTAATAGGTGCATATGACTTGCAAGATCGGATCTAGAACATAGATATAATGGTGAAAACATAAACGGTTTAGATTTGAAATCATGGCACTCGGGCCCTAGTGACAAGCATTAAGCATGGCAAAGTCATAGCAACATCAATCTCAGAACATAGTGGATACTAGGGATCAAGCTCTAACAAAATTAACTCGATTACATGATGAATCTCATCCAACTCCTCACCGACCAGCGAGCCTACGAAGGAATTACTCACTCCCGGTGGGGAGCATCATGGAATTGGTGATGGAAGGGGGTCGGTGATGATGAAGACCGAAGATTCCCCTCTCCGGAGTCCCGAACGGGCTCCAGATCTGGCCTCCCGATGAAGATCAGGAAATGGCGGTGGCTCTGTATCATGAAACGCGATGAAACTTCCACTACTGTAGGATGCTGCTAACGTGACACTACGATCAGAGACCCTTTGAGGAAAACTGTGTGTGATGGATTAATCGCAAAACGGTGATGTAAAAAACGTCAAAAAGGATGCAAAACATTTGCGATGAAGGATACATCAGACACGGTTCAGAGTTTAGTGGCGTGTGCGATGCGGGGCATACGGTTGATCCATACGAATTGTTTGCGACGAGACAGAACAACAAAAATGGGCAGCCAGATCAAGGTGTGTGCGATATGCGGCATACAGTTCACCCCAATGAACTGTTTGTGATGAGGCGGAACAACATAAACGGGCAGCCAGATGAAGGTGTGTGCGATTGAGGGCATACACTTCAGACGGATAAACTGTTTGCGATTAGGCAACACAAAAGAAACGGTTAGCCAGATCAAGGTGTTTGCGCTTGACGGCATACACTTCACACGGATGAACTGTTTGCGATTAACCACAACAAACAGAAACAGTTAGACAGATCAACGTGTGTGTGCTAGATGGGCACACATTCTAATTAAAAGAAGTGTGCGCGATGGTAAAAACGAGTGTCGTGGGAAACCACCGCCACCTATGGGGCCATCTGCCCCTTGTGGTTCGGCAGGGGGGGATGAGCACATTGCACAAAGAGCGGAGAACATAGCACAACAAGACAGAGATCACACGGGTAGTTTTACCTAGGTTCGGGCCGCCGCGAGGCGTAAAACCCTACTACTGCTTTGGTGGATTAATAAGAGGACCGTGGAAGAGACGCAACGCTCTAGTCCGGCAGGGTTGCCTCAGGGCGAGGGCGGCTACGTGCGTATGAGTGTACAAGGATCCGAATCTTTTCTACGGTCGCCATGGCCCTCCTTTTATAGATCAAGGGGTCACCACAAGGGCAAATCAGTCATTGTGTACTGATTAGATAGGAAATAGTGCTATCATACCTAACTCTGCAGACAGGGCAGAGCGCATTAAATGCGCCACTTAGTGTCACATCATGGCGTGCCCGGCAAGGCCACCTTCTCACCTGTCTGCGTGACACGTCTCTGGACGGGTGTCATTTGGAGGCGATTTCCATAGGAAGTGGCTGCCATGTGTCAAGAAACAGCCACTTAGTCACTTCGGGGCTTGACACCGCACCGATCGAAGACTTGCGTAGCTATGAGGGAGCGGTGGAGCCTTGGCGGGGTGGTTCGCCCTTGGTGTCCCCGGCAAGCTTGTCGGGGCAGTCTTGTGACTTATCTCCAAAGCAACCTCGACCTCTCCAGGGCCGCCTGCTCGGCAAGGGAGGCTTTCCCTTAGTGGTCTTTTGCTTCCCTTGGCTTGACTTGGTCTTCTTGATACGCCCTCTGATTTCTCAAAGAGCTATCTCTTCAACTTGATCTCGTCTTGGATTTTGCAACCTTGCCAGGTCGGTGGTTTGCTGTCCGTGCACGAGTCAGGGGGAAACATACACCCATGTTTGTGTACCCCGATAGAAGCCCCTGGGCCTGAGCCATACGTGTCGCTGGGCATGTTGAGTTAGGCCCCAAACAGTGCACGAACACGTGGCGAGAAAATGCTGCGCGTGCAGCGGTTTGTCATGATAACCAGTCAATCCAACGTCCACTTAGCGTAATCATCAAGGGTCGTGGGGTAGTGGGACTGCAGGAGTTAATGTGAAATGGTAACTTTCTGAAGAGTCGCCCCCTCCCCCATGATACGTCTCCGACGTATCTATAATTTTTTATTGTTCCATGTTGTTATATTATCATTCTTGGATGTTTTATAATCATTTTATAGTCATTTTATATCATTTTTTGAGACTAACGTATTGACATAGTGCCAAGTGCCAGTTGCTGTTTTTTGCATTTTTTTTACATCGCAGGAAATCAATATCAAACGGAGTCCAAATACCACGAATTTTTTGTGGATTTTTTATGGACCAGAAGACCACCAATGGGCCAGAGCAGCACCTGGGGGGTGCCCCGAGGGGGGCACAACCCACCAGGGCACGCCTGGGGGCCCAGGCACGCCCAAGTGGGTTGTGCCCATCTCGGTGGCCTCCCGCACCCCCTCTTTACCCTATAAATTCACAAATATTCCAAAACCCTTCAGAGTTAACCTAGATCAGAAGTTCCGGCACCGCAAGGCTCTGTAGCCACCGAAAACCAATCTAGACCCCGTTCCGGCACCCTGCCGGAGGGGGGAACCATCTCCAGTGGCCATCTTCATCATCCCGGAGACCACCACGATGAGGAGGGAGTAGTCCACCCTCGGGGCTGAGGGTTTGTACTAGTAGCTATGTGTTAGTCTCTCTCTCTCTCTCGTGTTCTTGAGATGTCACGATCTTGATGTATCGCGGGCTTTGTTAATATAGTCGGATCATATGGTGTTTTCCCCTCTCTATCTTGTTGTGATGAATTGAGTTTTTCCCTTTGAGATTTCATTTTGTCGGATTGAATACTTTTATGGATCTGAGAGCACTTATATATGTCTTGCAAATGAATACTCGTGGTGACAATGGGTATCATATTGATTCACTTGATATATGTTTTGGCACTCAACTCGCGGATTCCCTAGGTGACATTGGGGTAATCTATGCATAGGGTTTGATGCATGTTCTTGTCTTTGTTTCTCCGATAGAAATATTGGGGCACTCTTTGAAGTTCTTTGTGTTGGATTGAATATTACGAATCTGAATTTGCTTTGGTGTTATTTTAGTACGAACTCTTGGTTAGATCGATCGGAAAGAATAGCTTGGTGTTATTTTAGTACGAACTCTAGAATAGATTGATCGGAAAGAATAGCTTTGAGGTGGTTTCGTACCCTACAAACAATTCCATCTTATGTTCTCCGCTAGATAGGGACTTTGGAATGATTTCTTCGTCGCACTTTGAGGGGTGGTTATATGATCCAATTATATTAGCACTGTTGAGAGATTGCACTAGCGAAAGTATGGACCCTAGGCCTCATTTTTAAGCATTCCAATACCGTTTTTGTGCCTGTTTACTATTTGCTACCTTGCTATTTTTATTTATTCAGATTATAAAAATATATTTCTACCATCAATATTACACTTTTATCACCATCTCTTCGCCGAACTAGTGCACCTATACAATTTGCCATTGTATTGGGTGTGTTGGGGACACAAGAGGCTTTTTATTATTTGGTTGCAGGGTTGTTTGAGAGAGACCATCTTCATCCTACAGCTCCCACGGATTGATAAACCTTAGGTCATCCACTTGAGGGAAAATTGCTACTGTCCTACAAAACTCTGCGCTTGGAGGCCCAACACGAGTCTACGAGAATAAAGTTGCATAGTAGACATCAAGCTCTTTTCTGGCGCCGTTGCCGGGGAGGTGAGTGCATGAAGGTATATCTTTATATCTTGCAATTGAATCTTTTAGTTTCTTGTTTTATCACTAGTTTGGTTTATAAAAGAAAACTACATAAAAAATGGAATTGAGGTTGCATCATATTATTGATCATCTTTATAATATCTTTCTTGAAAATGATGGATCAGAAAATTGTGCTCAATTGTTAGAAGAAGAAGTTAATAAAATGTTTGGTACAAGATATTTGAATGATGAGCATGATTGCAATGTTGTTAGTATGAATTATTTGAATCTCCAAAATGCTAATGATGATTGCACAAGTCATGACAAAAATGTTTCTTATAAGCATGTCAATTTTCGCGGAGTGAATTGGGAGTGCAATTGCACATCAAAAAGGGAAGATAGATTTTGTAAGAAGCATAAATATTTAGAAATGAAAAGTTGTAAGAGAGGCTAGATGATTTTGCTGAAAGATGTAATTTTTTTTGCCATCCTTGTGAACTTTGCAATGAACGTGGTCATTTAAATCTCCAATGCGAATTCTTTCATGATCAAATCGTGTCCAAAAATTGTGATAACTTGATTACCCTTGAGCATCATAAAGAGCTTAGTCTTCTTTTGGGGTATGAAGAAATGAAACGTGTAACTAAGGGTTTTCAAAATCCCGAGAGATTTCTTGGTTTTGATCTAGAGGAAATTTATATGTTTTGTGCGATAAATTACATTGAGAATCCTTATATTGCCAACTACCTAAAGACAAGAAAACAAATGGAATATGAAGAGAGTACTAATCAAAGGGAAAATGTTTCCCAATACCCTCCTAGTGTTTATTATGATGAATCAGGTAACAAGGAGGAGCTTCCTATCCAATCAATCTCTTCAACAAGAAGCTTGAAAAAATTGATTAAACCCACACATGATGTGGTGAAGAAGAAGAAAAGAAGAAAGAATAAAGGTAAAAGGGTATATCTCCCAAATAATGTTGCTCCTATCACCATTGTGTCTCATGAAAGTGAATCAAATATGTCGATGGAGGATGATGATATTGAGTATGATTTTGTGACACCTACTACTTATTGTAATGATTATGATTGGGAAGACAACGATATCCATTATGATCTTGAAAATCTTTTTAGCACTTGCTTGGAAGAATATGATAATAATGTTTGCTATACTATTGGTGCCATTCATGCTATTGATAAGAATGGTTGTGATGATATGCAAAACCACAAGCTTGGGGATGTTATGTTTAATGAGTATGACATGTTTGAAGATTTATTTGCTGGAAATAATGCTTGTCCTAAGCTTGGGGATGCTTTGCTTAATGAATATGATCCTTTGATTCCTTCTACTTTCGATGAGAAAATTTATTATGATGATAGCATGCCTCCTTTTTATGATGATTACATTGATAAAAGTGGGTTTGGAAGAGTGTCAACTCTAGGTAGTAGTGATCCCACTATTTTGGAGGGTGTTGAATCTTATTACAATATTGATGAAAGTGGATTTGGAGAGGTCATGACTTTATTTAGTGATACATCCACTATTTTGGAAGAGGTTTCAATTGACTATGACAATGAAGTTGCTATCTATGATGATTATTATGATGACATCTATGCCATAAAGAGTGATAAATCTTATATGCTCGTGCATCATGAAAAGAGTGATGTATGTGATAGTTATATTGTTGAATCCATTCATGATGTTTCTGAAAATTACTATGAGGAAGGAACTTATGCTCTTACATGTCTCAATGATATCAAGTTTCTTCTCTATGTGTTGATTGTTTTGAAGTTCCACTTGTTTTGCCTTCCTATGCTAGTTGATTCTTGTTCCATAAGTTGTTTGCTCATAAAATCCCTATGCGTAGTAAGTGGGTTAGACCTAAATGTGCTAGTCATATGCTTCATGATGCTCTCTTCATGTTTCAATTCTTATCTTTTATGCGAGCGTCATTGAAATCATCATGCCTAGCTAAAAAGGCATTAAAGAAAAGCGCTTGTTGGGAGACAACCCAACACTTTTGCCTACTGTTTTTATGTGTTAACATGATTAAGATACTGTAGTAATCATGTTTTATTGCTTTTGTTTCAATCAAGTGCCAAGTAAAGCCTTTGGGATCATGTTGGGTGATAGTTGATTTGACCTTGCTGAAAAACAGGAACTTTTACGCTCATGAAAATAAGTCTCATTTTTAACAGAAGAGTGATTTTGAGTTGATTATTTTTGCAGAAGTTTAATATACAAATTGCTCACTGGTCCTAAGGTTTTCTTAATTTTTGGAGTAGCAGAAGTATGGTAGTTATCCAGATCATTACAGACTGTTCTGTTTTTGACAGATTCTGTTTTCAATTCATAGTTTGCTTGCTTTCTAGTTTCTATGGCTTATATTGCTCAATATAAATTGTGGAAATTATATGATACAGTAGGCATTGTGTGAGAACAATTATGAATCTTGTCTTTGACAGTACCAAAAGTGAAATGGTTTGCTCCATATCATACTAACATATCTCATAAAGTTCCGTTAAGTTTTGTGTGATTGAAGTTTTCAAGTTTTGGGTGAGATGTCGATATGAGGAGAATAAGGAGTGACAGGACCCTAAACTTGGGGATGCCTAAGGCACCCCAAGTTAATATCCAAGGAATATCCAAGCAACTAAGCTTGGGGATGCCCCGGAAGGCATCCCCTCTTTTGTCTCCAACATTATTGGTAACCTCACTTGGAGCTATGTTTTCATTCGACACATGATATGTTTTTGCTTGGAGCGTCAATTTATCTTGTTAGGATTTGCTTGTTGTTATTTATAATAATGTTTTGCATCTTTTATTTCAATAAAAGTGGCATTGATAGCCTTTGCCATGCTTATTTTGCAAGTCTACATGTTGCTGTTTGAAAACAGAAAGTTTACCACTGTTGCAAAAATTCCCTAGAAAAGTCAGAATGTGATAAGATGTTGAAAGTTTTTGCAAAATAAGCTCTGATAAATTTTCTACAGTGTGGTAAATTTTCATAACTTTTGGAGTTAGGGAAGTATTGATACTCTTGCATTCTTTATAGACTGTACTGTTTTGGCAGATTGCTGTTATGTTTGCATTGTTTGCATATGTTTGCTTGTTTAATGATTCTATTTGAGGATAGGAGTATTAAATATGCAGAGGCATTTAGTATGCAATGTTGAATAATAATTTTAGTTATTTGCTACAGTAGAGAACGATAAGGTTTTTGCATTTGTTTATACTAACTTATCTCACGAGTTGTTGTTGAGTTTTGTGTGGATGAAACTTTTGAGATTTAGGAAAACCGTGATATGAGAAGAATTAAGGAGACACAAAAGCTCAAGCTTGGGGATGCCCAAGGCATCCCAAGATAATATTTCAAGAAGTCTCAAGCATCTAATCTTGGGGATGCCCCGCTAGGCATCCCACCTTTCTTCTTCAACAACTATCGGTTAGTATCGGTTGAGCCTAAGTTTTTGCTTCTTCACATGAGTTGTGCTATTCTTAGAATGTCATTTTATTTTTTTTGCTTGTTGTTTTAATAAAATACTTAGATCTGAAAGTTTTTAAATAAAATAGAGTCTTCAAATAGTTGCCAGGGAGGCTAGGTAAGCGGCACACACATCCCGTCAACGAAGCTCTTTTCTATGGAATTGCCCTAGTGCTTCACTTATATCTTTTTGAGCACGGTGTACTTTAGTTATTTTTGAAGAAATTCTCTCTTGCTTCACCTAAATTAATTTGAGAGAAAGAAATGTTATGCTCATGATCTTCACTTATATTTGTTTGAGCTTATCAAAAGCAACACATGAAAATTAGTTCCAAAGTGATATATATCCAAGAAGGATATAATATAAACTTTCATGAAGATCATTGGACAAAATAAACTTGGTTCCTTGTAATAGTTTTGAGATATGATGATGTGATATGTGAGTCATGTTTACAGTAATTATGCTTTAGTAAGAATATTGGTGTTAAGGTTTGTGATTCCCTATGCAAGCACGAAAGTCAATAGTTATGCAATGAAATTACATCCTACTTGTGGTGCATTATTCGGTGTTAATTATGCTCAATGCTCGCTTATGAGATTATTCGTTTATTGGTTGGTTGCTTCTCAATCTTTTGCTAGCCTTCATTTTGCACTAAGTATGATCACTACTTGTGCATCCAAAATCCTTTAAACTAGTTTTGCCAAATGAGTCCACTATACCTACCTATATGCGGTATTCTTTTGCCGTTCTAAGCAAGTTTGTATGTGCCATCTCTAATTTTCAAAATAAATTTCTCTTTTGTGTGCTCATACCGCTCGTGAGGCGGTGAGGGGTGGCCAATATTTTCCATGCTAGATGTGTTATTCTCGCAATGAGTGTTTATTCACTTGTCATTGCACGAGAGTAAGGCAAAGGTATTAGGGATGCCCAGTCTCGAAATGAAAAATGGATTTAATTTATGTTGTCAAATAATAAATTCCTTGGAAAGTGTTGGTATGGAGGGCACCCGTGGATACGACTAGCCATGGAAAGTGAAAGTATGGTGGAAAAAGGAATAAACTTTATTTTCTGTTTGGGAACCGCCTATGATATATCTAGCATGGAAAGTGTTGGGAGCTCTAAGTCGTTTTTGTTGGTATGCCTCTCAAAATGTTTTTATCTCTGAATTTTCGCTTTGAGCTCTGGCACCTCTACAAATCCCAACTTCCCTCTGCGAAGGGGCTTTCTTTTACTTTATGCAATTTTTATTTTTAATTTGGGTCTCAATCTTCTCTTATAAAGCACCAACTAGGAGGCACTATGATCGTACTTGAGCATTGGGTGTAGCTAATATGCGAGTGTGTTTCATGAATGGATCAATGATTGAGCATGATGGGCTAGAGACAACTTATTTTAGCGTTGATATTTTGAAAGACATGGTTGCTTGTTGATAAGCTTGAGTATTTAAGTCTCATGTCAAAACTAGACTATTGCGTTGAACCATATAAAAGTCCAAATGTCCATGCTACAAAGAAAATAATATCAGATGACATGCTAGGCAACATTCCACATCAAAAATTCTGTTTTTATCATTTACCTACCCGAGGATGAGCAGGAATTAAGCTTGGGGATGTTGATACATCTCCAACGTATCTATAATTTTTGATTGTTCCATGTTGTTATATTATCATTCTTGGATGTTTTATAATCATTTTATAGTCATTTTATATCATTTTTTTGGGACTAACCTATTGACATAGTGCCAAGTGTCAGTTGCTGTTTTTTGCATGTTTTTTACATTGCAGGAAATCAATATCAAACAGAGTCCAAACACCGTGAAACTTTTTGTGGATCTTTTATGGACCAGAAGACCACCAATGGGCTAGAGCAGCACCTGGGGGGTGCCCCAAGGGGGCACAACCCACTAGGGCGCGCCTGGGGGCCCCAGGCGCGCCCTGGTGGGTTGTGCCCACCTCGGTGGCCTCCCGCACCCCCTCTTTACCCTATAAATTCACAAATATTCCAAAACCCTTCGGGGTTAACCTCCTAGATCAGAAGTTCCGCCGCCGCAAGGCTCTGTAGCCACCGAAAACCAATCTAGACCCCATTCCGGCACCCTTCCGGAGGGGGGAATCATCTCTGGTGGCCATCTTCATCATCCCGGTGGCCACCATGATGAGGAGGGAGTAGTCCACCCTCGGGGTTGAGGGTTTGTATATGTAGCTATGTGTTTACTCTCTCTCTCTCTCTCTCTCTCTCTCTCTCTCGTGTTCTTGAGATGTCACGATCTTATCGCGGGCTTTGTTAATATAGTCAGATCATATGGTGTTTTCCCCTCTCTATCTTGTTGTGATGAATTGAGTTTTTTCCTTTGAGATTTCGTTTTATCGGATTAAATACTTTTATAGATTTGAGAGCACTTGATATGTGTCTTGCAAATGAATACTCGTGGTGAAAATGGGGTATCATATTGATTCACTTGGTATATGTTTTGGCACTCAACTCACGGATTCCCGAGGTGACATTGGGGTAATCTATGCATAGGGGTTGATGCACGTTCTTGTCTTTGTTTCTCCGGTAGAAATCTTGGGGCACTCTTTGAAGTTCTTTGTGTTGGATTGAATATTATGAATCTTAATTTGCTTTGGTGTTATTTTAGTATGAACTCTTGGTTAGATCGATCGGAAATAATAGCTTGGTGTTATTTTAGTACGAACTCTAGGATAGATTGATCGGAAAGAATAGCTTTGAGGTGGTTTCGTACCCTACAAACAATTATGTCTTATGTTCTCCGCTAGATAGGAACTTTGGAGTGATTTCTTCGTCGCACTTTGAGGGGTGGTTATATGATCCAATTACATTAGCACTGTTGAGATATTGCACTAGCGAAAGTACGGACCCTAGGCCTCATTTTTAAGCATTTGAAATGCCGTTTTTGTGCCCGTTTACTATTTGTTACCTTGTTTTATTTATTTATTCAGATTATAAAAATATATTTCTGCCATCAATATTACACTTTGGTCACCATCTCTTCGCCGAACTAGTGCACCTATACAATTTGCCATTGTATTGGGTGTGTTGGGGACACAAGAGACTTTTAATTATTTGGTTGCAGGGTTGTTTGAGAGAGACCATCTTCATCCTACAGCTCCCACGGATTGATAAACCTTAGGTCATCCACTTGAGGAAAAATTGCTACTGTCCTACAAAACTATGTGCTTAGAGGCCCAACACGAGTCTACGAGAATAAAGTTGCGTAGTAGACATCACCCCACGTCATTTCCTTAAGAGAGGAAAATGTGGAAGGGCGCTGCTCATTCGTTGCCCGCTTCGCCCCTCCACCATGTTCTTCCGCAGGCCAAACAACCGTTCTTCCTCCTCGCCCATGTTGTCGATCCCCGACCCAACTTTCTTCCCCCATCCCCGCCGCAGCTTGAAGAAATGGGGAAGAAAGCCGCCGCCAAGGGGAAGCGGACGACCACCGCGAAGGAGGCGGCCGCTGAGGGGAGCAAGAGAGCAACGGAGCTGGGCAGGAGGCGAAGGGGAGATGTTGTCTTCTTCCCATCTAATCTGGACGGTGAAGTGCTGGAAGCAAGGTACGGATACCTGTGGGGGAGGGAAGTTCCGAAAGGGCATGGTGCTCCCAAGGTTCTGGCAGAAGGGAAACAAGAACCACTAGATTCGTATCAATTCCTTTGCGCATACTTCATTTGCAGCCTCTGCCCTCCTTTTTCGGATTTCTTTGAAGCAATGATGGTGATCTATGGATTCCATCTTCTGGATTTCACGCCAAATGCAATGGTGTGCATGGCCATTTTTGCCCACTTGTGCGAGAACTTCGTTTGAGTCGCCCCCAATGTCGACTTGTTCATGCACTATTTTGTCCCGAGGGTGGAGAATAAAGCCCACCGTTCTGGGAACATAAGTTGGATGCCACGGGTGGCGAGGGAAAGCTGGGGTTACCTCCCAGGTCAGCAGCGCAGCAGATGAGAGGAATGGAGAGCAGATTGGTGCTGGATCCAAGACGAGAAGGCCCCAGATTTCTGCCAAGCGCGGACAGAGTCCGCTGAGTGCGGAAACGATTGGATGGAAGTCGGCCTCTCTGACGATAGGCTCCGCCCGACAATAAACAGGATCACCCGCCTAAAGGCTACCGGGCTGACTATCGGGCATGTGGGAGCAGACTTCCTGCTTCGTCGCATCGCACCACTGCAGAACAGGGACAGGTTTGCCTGGCAGTATGGAGATGCTGCGGATAGGATGAGGTTGCTCCCTAGCCTGGCCAACAACCTGTCAGTTTATGGCCATGCTTGGTTCTGCGAGCAACTGTTTGGCATCTTTGGGCTATTCAAGTTGCCGGCAAACGTCATCCCACTGAACATCAATTCTGCTACGGACCGGATCTTGAAATGGATGCCATATTGCAATGCTCATGGAGTTTCGGGTGACTGGCAGCTACCCACGCTCGACGAAGAGCTTGCGTGGTCCTCCACCCTGGTGGAAAGGGCTACCAAGGTTGAGGCCAACATATACAAGCGTGTTGGGGAACGTAGCAGAAATTCAAAATTTTCTACGCATCACCAAGATCAATCTATGGAGTCATCTAGCAACGAGGGAGGAGTGGATCTACATACCCTTGTAGATCGCGCGCGGAAGCGTTCAAGAGAACGGGGTTGATGGAGTCGTACTCGTCGTGATCCAAATCACCGATGATCCTCGCGCCGAACGGACGGCACCTCCGCGTTCAACACACGTACGGAGCAGCGACGTCTCCTCCTTCTTGATCCAGCAAGGGGGGAGGAGAGGTTGATGGAGATCCAGCAGCACGACGGCGTGGTGGTGGAAGTAGAGGGATTCCAACAGGGCTTCGCCAAGCGCTGCGGGAGGAGGGAGATGTGTCACGGGAGGGAGAGGGAGGCGCCAGGGCTTAGGGTATTGCTGCCCTCCCCTTCCCCACATATATATAGGGGCAAGGGAGAGGGGGGCGCAGCCTTGGCCCTTCCTCCAAGGAAGGGTGCGGCCAGGGAGGAGTCCATCCTCCCCAAGGCACCTAGGAGGTGCCTTCCCCCTTTAGGACTCTCCCTTTCCCTTATCTCTTGGCGCATGGGCCTCTTGGGGCTGGTGCCCTTGGCCCATATAGGCCAAGGCGCACACCCCTACAGCCCATGTGGCCCCCCCGGGGCAGGTGGACCCCCTTGGTGGACCCCCGGACCCCTTTCGGCACTCCCGGTACAATACCGATAATGCGCGAAACTTTTCCGGCGACCAAAACAAGACTTCCCATATATAAATCTTTACCTCCGGACCATTCTGGAACTCCTCGTGACGTCCGGGATCTCATCCGGGACTCCGAACAACTTTCGGGTTACCGCATACTAATATCTCTACAACCCTAGCGTCACCGAACCTTAAGTGTGTAGACCCTACGGGTTCGGGAGACACGTAGACATGACCGAGACGACTCTCCGGTCAATAACCAACAGCGGGATCTGGATACCCATGTTGGCTCCCACATGCTCCTCGATGATCTCATCGGATGAACCACGATGTCGAGGATTCAATCAATCCCGTATACAATTCCCTTTGTCTATCGGTATGTTACTTGCCCGAGATTCGATCGTCGGTATCCCAATACCTCGTTCAATCTCGTTACCGACAAGTCACTTTACTCGTACCGTAATGCATGATCCCGTGACTAACTCCTTAGTCACATTGAGCTCATTATGATGATGCATTACCGAGTGGGCCCAGAGATACCTCTCCGTCATACGGAGTGACAAATCCCAGTCTCGATTCGTGCCAACCCAACAGACACTTTCGGAGATACCTGTAGTGCACCTTTATAGCCACCCAGTTACGTTGTGACGTTTGGTACACCCAAAGCATTCCTACGGTATCCGGGAGTTGCACAATCTCATGGTCTAAGGAAACGATACTTGACATTAGAAAAGCTCTTAGCAAACGAACTACACGATCTTGTGCTATGCTTAGGATTGGGTCTTGTCCATCACATCATTCTCCTAATGATGCGATCCCGTTATCAACGACATCCAATGTCCATGGTCAGGAAACCGTAACCATCTATTGATCAACTAGAGGCTCACTAGGGACATGTTGTGGTCTATGTATTCACACATGTATTACGGTTTCCGGATAACACAATTATAGCATGAACAATAGACAATTATCATGAACAAGGAAATATAATAATAACCATTTTATTATTGCCTCTAGGGCATATTTCCAACAAAGCGCACCTCCAAGGTGGAGGAGGCGTACATCAGGAAGTAGCTGGAGGAGGATAGGGCGCTTCGAGCCGCCACGATGGCGAAGGCCGGGAAGGTGGCAAAGGGAAGGGAGAAGGCTGAGGACGAAGGTTCCTCCCATGGTAGAGGTGTGGTGCAAGCCACCGGGAAGGCTGCCGGGGATGATCCTGCCTAGGACGAGCTTGCCGGGAACGGACCTACCGGGGACAAGCCTTCCGGGATTGAGGCTCTGTACACCGCGGCAGTAGAGGCCCAGGAGGAAGAGGAGGTTGAGGAGGCGGAGCAGCTCGAGGAGGAGTGGCTCGCGGCAGGCCTTCAAGCCCCCGAGCCCATCTTGGACCAGTGCTCCCACAGGCGGGTAGCCAACCGGGGAGCAGTGGTTCCAGATCCTGCGCCTGCCACTAAGAAGGTGAAGAAGATTATCTCCAAGGGCAGCAAGCCGAATGCGGTGCGCCGGCAGTCTTCCCACCTTGCCGAGGCTAAAACCCCTCCCGCCAAGCAATCGGTGGCTGCGGGAGTTGACTCCAGCTCCCAGTCCGGCTCGAGCTCCCCGCAGAGCTCGTCCTCGTTAGAGCCCCCTGCGCCTCAGCAAGACGCAAAGCTGCCGGAAAGCTCCGCCCCTCCGCTCTAGAAGAGAAGTAGGGCACCCTTGCTACCCGTGGAGTTCGAGCTGAGCTCCATGCTCATTCACGAAGAGTAAGGAAGTCCACTCCTCTTTTCTCGCAGTAGTTTCAGTATGCCTGCTTGCTCTTGTTGACTGATCTTTTGCTTGTCGCCGTTGACAGGGAGGAGGAGGAGGAGACAGAGACTCTCATCCACCGGTCCAAACGGCTCAGGCGTGCGGGGCTGCCAAAAACTATGGAGGGCACGAGCCTGGCGGGGAGTAGCACGAACGACCCATTGCCAAGCCCCCAGCTCAGCCCCCGGCAGAAGAGCACAGGGTTGGCCCCTCCCGTGGGGAGTGATGCAGGAGAGCTCCCAACCTCCTCGGCTGGAGGAGGGGGAGAGATGACTCAGTGCGAGCCCCCTCAAGAGGGGCTTACCCCGCCCACCGATCAAGTCGAGGAGCCCCCGATGATGGCTTCCATGGGAGAACCTGCCCAGGACGACGCCGTGGTTGTCATGGAAGGGGACGGAAATCATGGCCCGATAACTGATGTTGCCGGGGAAACTGAGGCTTCCGCCCGGCAGACCTCTCCGGGTAATTCATTTGCTCCTCCTTCCCCACTTTTTTTACCATCTCGCCCCATGCTCCTGGCTCTCTAATACTTCTGCTTCTTTGTTATTGCTTGTTGTCTTCGCTTGCAGTCCCTTAGGGCGAAGAGCATGAACTGTTGGAAGAAGTGGCCAGCATAGGAAGAGACGCCATCGATGAAGCTGCCAAGATCGTTGTCGCCGAGGGGCAGGGACATGCTGCTGGGAGTGTTCAGGAGCCCCTGACGGAAACAGAGCAAATCCCCGACAGTGTGCCAGGGGCGGGGGCGATGGTCGAGGAGAAAACTCCCTTTCAAACCATGGACCCTCCCACCTCTTGAGCTTGCATTGGTTTTTCCCTTGAAGAGGAAAGGGCGATGCAGCAAAGTAGAGTAAGTATTTCCCTCAGCTTTTGAGAACCAAGGTATCAATCCACTAGGAGACAACGCACAAGCCACCGAATACCTGCACAAACAAACACCAACTTGCGCCCAACGCGATAAAGGGGTTGTCAATCCCTTCATGGTTATTTGCAACATGAGATCTCTTAGAGATGAATAAAAGGTAAAGTAATATTTTTGGTTTATGAAACGGAAAGTAAAAGATTGCAAAGATACTAAATAGGAAACTAAAATTATAGATCGAAAACTTATATAATGGAAAATAGACCCGGGGGCCATAGGTTTTACTAGAGGCTTCTCTCAATACAGAAATTATTACGGTGGGTGAACAAATTACTACCGAGCAATTGATAGAAAAGTGCAAAGTTATGACGATATCTAAGGCAATGATCATGAATATAGGCATCACGTCCGTGTCAAGTAGACCGAAACGATTCTGCATCTACTACTATTACTCCACACATCGACCACTATCCAGCATGCATCTAGAGTATTAAGTTCATAAAGAACGGAGTAACGCCTTAAGAAAGATGACATGATGTAGAGGAATTAACTCAAGCATTATGATAAAACCCCCATCTTTTTATCCTTGATGGCGACAATACAATACGTGTCGGTTCCCCTTCTATCACTAGGATCGAGCACCGCAAGATTGAACCCAAAGCTAAGGACTTCTCCCATTGCAAGAAAAACCAATCTAGTTGGCCAAACCAAATCGATAGTTCGAAGAGACTTACAAAGATATCAAATCATGCATATAAGAATTCAGAGAAGATTCAAATAATATTCATAGATAAGCTGATCATAAATCCACAATTCATCGGATCTCGGCAAACACACCGCAAAAGAGTATTACATCGAATAGATCTCCAAGAACATCGATGAGAACTTTGTATTGAGAATCAAAGAGAGAGAAGAAGCCATCTAGCTACTAGCTATGGACCCGTAGGTCTGTGGTAAACTACTCACGCTTCATCAGAGAGGCAATGGTGTTGATGTAGAAGTCCTCCGTGATCGAATCCTCCTCCGGCGGGATACCGGAAAAGGCCCCAAGATGTGATCTCATGGGTACAGAAGGTTGCAGCGGTGGAAAAGTGGTTTCGTGGCTCCCTTGGAAGTTTTTGGGATATTTGAGAATATATAGGAGGAAGATCTAGGTCAGGAGGTCACCGAGGGGCCCACAAGGTCGGGGGCGCGCCCTACCCCCTGGGCACGCCCTCCACCCTTGTGGCCGCCTCGTGGCTCTTCTGACTTGCACTCCAAGTCTCCTGGGTGTCTTCTAGTCCAAGAAAAATTATCGCGAAAGTTTTATTCCGTTTGGTATTCCTTTTCTGTGAAACTCAAAAACAGGAACCGGCACTGGGCTCTAGGTTAATAGGTTAGTCCCAAAAATCATATAAAATGGCATATTAATGCATATAAAACATCCAAAACAGATAATATAATAGCATGGAACAATGAAAAATTATAGATACGTTGGAGACCTATCAACCCTCTCCCCTCATTTGGAACAACGGTGGGGGCCTCGCCGCCATCCTCGAGCCAGCTGGCGCTGGTGCTTGCGCAGCCTGGGCTTGGAGCCCCCGGCTCGTAAGTGGCGATGAGCACAGAACTTGATGAAGAGCTCCAGCGCATTCTGGCGTCGCTGTACCAAGGGGTGGTTGAGGTAGACGATTATGTCACTGTCGCGATGGACTTATCTTTCCTGGAGTCCATGGCGCAGGCATTAAGGAGCCGCAGGGCCGGCACAACCAGAAATGGCAGGTGCTCAAGGAGTAGCGCAAGTCCGCCAACAAGGTGGACCAAAAACTGAGGGACACAGGTAACGAGCTGTGCGACCAGCACGGCAAGCAGTTCCAGGTCCTGATGAGGCGACAAGAGACAATCTCGATGGCAAGGGGGGATGTAATTGCCTGGGAGGCCCGCCTGGCGGAGCACAAGGTGCTCCTGGACGCCAAGGAGCAGAATATCTCTTCTCGGGAGGAGAAGCTCGAGGCCACCCTCCGCGCTAAGGACGACGATTTGGAAGCCCTCATGCAGCAGCGCACCAAGGAGCTAGAGGACAAGCACAAGGCCGCCCTGGATGCCCTCACTACTAATTTTTCTACCCAACTGAAGAAGCTCGCTGATGACCTTGCCGCTGCATCCACTGCCAAGACCGACCTCGGCCAACAGGTGGCCAAGCTGACTGAAGAGCTTGCCGGGAGCGCCAAGGAGGTCACGACCCTCAAGGAGGAGGCGCAGAAAGCAGAGATCCTTCTGAAGGATATAAAATACATGGAAGATACTATACTTGCTATGCCGGCGTGCCCTGCCCAAGCCACTACCATAAAAAAATATCATGTCTGACTATGCTACATCTGTGGGTTTGAAGATCAATTTTCACAAATCGACTCTCATACCACTGAACTGCGACCAAGAGACCATGACCACATTGGCAAATATCTTTGGTTGTGTTGTTGGTAAGCTACCGTTTACCTACCTTGGTCTTCCAATGGGCACTACCGAACCAACCATTTTGGATCTCATGCCTCTTGTCTACCGTGTGGAGAGAAGACTTTCAGCCACCCTCAATATGATATCTTATGGAGGGAAACTCACACTTCTGAACTCAGTCATAACATCCCTCATAATTTTTGCTCTTTGCACTCTCAAACTCTCGGCCGGCATTATTGAACTTCTAGACAAAATCAGCAGGAAATGCCTATGGACAAAGAAAACTGATTAAGGTGACAAGTGTAATTCACTGGCAGCGTGGGACATGATATGGAAACCTAAAGAATGTGGAGGGCTGGGAATTCTCAACCTAAAAGTGCAAAGTGACGCATTGATTCTCAAATTTTTCCACAAGTTTTACAACCGTTGGGACCTACCTTGGGTGGAACTAATCTGGGATACATACTACACCACAAAACTTCCACATGCAACCGACCCGTGTGGCTCTTTCTGGTGGCAAGATGTCTCAAAACTCATGCCAATATACCGAGGAATCACCAATGTGACTGTTCACAATGGATCTACTGCTCTATTCTGGAAAGATGTATATGGATTGGAGATGTTCTGGCTGATACACACCCTCGAGCCTTCTCATTCACGCAACACGAGGATATATCTGTGAGGGATTTCTTGTGGAGCACGTCTCTTAGTGAAACGTTTCACCTGCCTCTCTCCTCCCAAGTGCATGACGAGACACGAGACTTACAACAAAAAACCATGCATGTTGAACTCATGGACCCCTCGATCAATGATGAATGGAAATGTGTATGGGGGACAGACTACTACTCAACCAACAGATTCTACACCTTCTATTTCAAAGATGTCCATGCACACCAAGCGTACAAATGGATATGGAAATCCAAAGCAACAATGAAAATCAGAGTGTTTGGTTGGCTGCTCCTCTCGGATAGACTCAACACTCGAAACATGCTGAAAAGGGGACACTATAACATTGGCACTGACTTTGGATGCCTTCTTTGCACGACCTACCACGATGAAACGGTGGAGCACCTATTTTTTGAATGCCCATTTATCCTTGAATGCTGGGATGAACTTCATATCATGGGACGTGCAGCAAGCACTCGGCTGGATTGGGTGGAAATAGCTAAAACCTCCTGGAATAAAACACTGTTCATGGAAATATTTCTCCTTGCAGCCTGGAGCATATGGAAGGAACGGAATAATAAACATTTCAAAGGGGTGATCCCATCGCAAGCTTCTTGGCGTGCAAGACTCAAAGAAGATCTCTCCCTCCTTGCTTATAGAGTGGGAGAAAAGCATAAACACTTCCTTTCTTCTTTTATTAGCTCCCTGTAAATTCTCTCCCCCAACTCTCATTCCCAAAGGGGATGATTTGTAAATAACCTTATGTACCTTACATTTATTCTTTAATTTAATTGCAGTAGGAGCCTCTCCTACTGTTTCAGGTGTCAAAAAAAGGATATACAATTGCAGCTCTCCTGCAAGAGCCAAAGCCTTGAGACTGCCAACAGCACCATTGAAGATCTGAAGGCTAGAATTGACACCTTGGAGAGCTCGGTAGAATTCAGCGGGGCCCACGAGCAGCAGCTGACAAAAGACCTGGATACCGTAAGGCGTCTTCGGAAGGATGCAGAGGACAAGCTGGCGAATCATTTCGAGCAGGTCGACCTCTGGATCAAGATCTTGATTGACATTTCTGAGCGTCTCATCGGCCAAACTATCGCGATGGGCATGGAAGGGCTAGTCTTCTCGACAGGTCCCCAGCGTCAAGGTAGGGGTCTTCTTCAATGAGCTGATCGAAAAGCTAAAGGCGCATGAAGAGGGAAGGGCCGGTCGCTTCGTGACTGAATCCCGAAAGCTTGCCCGCAATGCCCTCCTCATGGTTCTGAGCAACATTGCCCGCCGGCATCCGGATCTCAACCTCGTTGATGGCTTCAAGAAGCCGCCAGAGGGTGCAGATGTTTCTGCTGCCGAAGAGAAGGCCGCCCTTCGCTGACAAGGTCCTTGTCGTCCCTACTGCTCCATGAGGTCGCCAGGCACGGCCTTGAATTATCCTTGCCACTGCGCTGCCCTGTAACAAAACATGATACATGTCTTGTGTTTAGATATTGTACCGCGTATGTTTGTGTGAAACTAATGCCTTTACTTAATCTGAATTGCATGTTTATCCCTTTTGAGTTTACCCATTGGTGTTCGTATGATTAGTCTCCTTGCACATTCTGGTTGCCTGCCGGTATCATATTGCCGTGATTGTCGTAAGGGTCAGGCCCTTAACATTCATCTTGGATAGGATGCGTCCTGACAGGTTTTTCCTTGGTAGTTTCCAACACAGCCGCCCATTTCGCGAGCAGGCTCGGAACGGAATGAGGGTGCAGACAGAAATCTAGCAAAGGTGCCATCTTGTCAAGGATTCCTTCATACGAACACTTCGGTACCCAAGGGATAAACAAATGCAAATTCTAAGTCTCTAGTGGGGCTAGGATTGTGTGGACTTAGCTCTTATCTTTGCTTCCTTTCACTCCCTCCAGCCGTGATCTCTCTTTGCGTTCGCATGCTTCGGGAAGGATAGTTGTCGTGCGTGTTGCTCTCTGGCTTCCGGCAGGGGCCGGTAAAATCATATGTATCTTGCGGATGGCAAGACGCGGTGCAACGCACGACCGGTTTCTCTCTCCTCCTCTCCACACTTTTTTAAACAATCTGGTGGCGGCTGGCATAGAAGTCATGCTAATGCGGACGGCCTTGCCAGATCGCACTTGCTGGGGCGTCGATCAACAGATTCACACCAGCGCTCCACTCAGGATTTCCCTAAGTAGGGTAAATGCTGAACCGAGTTTCACGCGGTACTCATCGACATTGACGATGCTAAAACCTAGAGTGGCTCGATTGTCGATAAGTGAGAGCAGCGGAGAGAGAAACCTTGTACCCATACACTTTGTTCCTTTCCCCTGGATGGGGCTTGCATGGCGATCATGCCGCCTGAACCATTGGGGTTGGCTCGCCGCTGTTATTACCGATTCTTGCCGCTGCAGCGGCCGTGGCGGAGGGAGGCGATAGAGATTGAACAGGGTGTGGGGGAAGTGATATCGCTCCCCCTCTCCGTTCGTGTCGGCGTTCTGGGAACGGGGGTCCCCAGACTTGCCTGCTTGCGGCCCATGGCGTGGCTGTGCTGCAGGCCTGTACGGCCCATCTTCATCAGCGAAGCATTCAAGACCCTCGCGAGGGGCCAAGCCTCGCGAGGCGGACGACGCAAGACCTCCTCAGGAGCAGCCTCACCAGGCTGCCTTGCGAGGAGCGGAGATATCAAGGCGGGGCAAACCTTGCGAGGCCCTCATGACGTGAGCCATGACGATCAGGATCAGGCGGGCGCCAGCGCGCGCAGCATCCTTGTTTCCTCTTCGGTGCTAAGGGGGCAAGCGCAGGCGCGGATTACTGAGGCATCAGGCAAAGGTTTCCATATCAGTGCAACGAGACCACCGGCAGGACGGCAGGACGGAGGTCACCATGGAGCCCAAGACGGCGTCATCACCAGAGCCTTTTGCACGCGAAGACCGCTTTTGTCAGGATAAGTTGTACTAGCTGTCCCCTTTCAAATTGGCCACCATTGTTGGCTCCCTTCCCGCTCAATATTTGGGGAGAGGACCAGGGCCTATATAAGTAGAACTAGCCACCACAGTAGGGGCATCTAGCCTTGAGCCAATCCTTAGCCACACACCGAGCACAAGAACACCTCAACCTCAGGAGGCTGTTCTTCCCCTTGTATTGTTCATCATCAGCCCAAGAGGCAATCCACCACGACACTGGAGTAGGGTATTACACCACAACGGTGGCCCGAACCAGTATAAATCTCGTGTCTTTGTGTTGTGAGTTCATCGAGTTCGTCCGCGAGATCTTAGCGAGCTAGGGCATAGATTGGTAAGGAGGAAATCTTCGCGCGCACCCCAGTGTTCGAACCTTAAAGGTTTTGCCGGAACCCAAGATCTGACATTTGGCGCGCCAGGTAGGGGTGCACCGGAGCTTCCTTCCGGCCGTCTCGCGTCCAGTTGCTCCGTCGGCTCCATGGCCGACGCTCGCCATGCTCGTGCCGAGCGCCGGGCTGCCCTAGCCACCGCGTCACTCAGATGGCTCCCGTCGGTGGGCCACCTCGTTGTTCTCCGTCTCCCGCCGCCAATGCCGCCACCGGTCCGGCGGGGAACGAGCAGCAAGCGTCCTTGTTGCACCCCTCGGTGCGGCGGGACGGCCGCACCGCCACTCCATCGCTGACCCCGGCCGGTTCCTCGTCCCATGCTCGTCGCGCTCCCATGGACGCACGGGCCGCGCTCCTCATGGCGCACGATCTCCTACGCTACCGCCCGGTTGACGACCTCTACGAGGACTGGCTCGACCGCATCGCCGAGCTCGTCCGCGCCGCAGGGGGCTCCCCTGCGCCGTCCCTCTCTCCGCCTCACCCTCCGCCAGCTACGGGCGACGTAGCTCACGGAGCGCCTCCACCACCTCTGCCCCAAGACGGCGCCCTGGCGCCAAGGCGCGCGGCCCCACGACGCGACCCGCCGCGTCCCACGCGTGAAGAAAGAAGCTGTCAAGAAGTCCCTCCACCGCAAGAGAACGCTCCGCCACTCGTCGCACCGCCGCGCCAGGATTGTCTGCCGCGGCAGGGCCCCGTGTCGCTCGCTGTGGCGGTGCGTGGGCGTCAAGATCAAGCTCCACCCCCAAGACAGGCCCCGACGACCACGGCCGACTGTCGCGCCTTCACCCCCGAGCTGCGTAGCGTCGCCTGGCCGGGCAAGTTCAAGCCAGATCTGCCTCCTCGCTACGACGGCACCCCCGACCCTGCGGAGTTCCTGCAGCTCTACGAGCTGAGCATTGAGGCAGCCAACGGCGATGAAAAGATCATGGCAAACTGGTTCCCCATGGCACTCAAAGACGACGCCCGTTCGTGGCTCCTGAACCTGCCCCCGGGCTTGATCTCCTCCTGGGACGAGATGCACGACCGCTTCATCGCCAACTTCCAGGGCACTCGCGACTGCCCGCCGGCCGCGGGTGACCTGCGCCGCGTCAAGCAACAACCAGGAGAGACCCTCCAGAAGTTCATCCAGTGCTTCAACAACATCCGCCTCAAGATCCCCAAGGTGACGGACGAGGCCATCATCTCTGCGTTCTCTAATGGCGTCCGCGACATCAAGATGAAGGAAGAGCTCGCTATCCACGAGGAGATGTGCATGTCTCAGGAGCTGTTCAACCCGGCGACCAAGTGCGCAAGAGCTGAGGAGGGGCGCCTCTCCCTCCTTGAGTTGCCGGCTGCGGACCCAGAGGAGAAGAAAGCCAAGGCCAAGGACGTGAAGCGCAAGGGAGTAGCCGTGCTCGCAGCAGAGCCGGACACCAAGCGAGGCAGAGACCAGCCCGAGTCATCCAAGAGCAGCCGACCATTCTGCGCCTTTCACAACCTGAACACCCACAACACCAGCGACTGTCAAGAGCTCAGAGCCATTCGTGAAGGACGCTTCGGTCGACGCCCCTAGCGAAGCGACCGGGGCTACGGCTGAGGAGGATGACGTGGAGGCGGACGCTGGGACGACCGTGGACCGTGCCAGGAGTGGCGCGACCGGCCTCGTGAGGACCGCTGGCAGGATCATCCTCGCGAGGGCGCCTGGAGGGACCAGCCTCGTGAGGATCGTCCCCCGCCGCCGCCACCACCAAGAAGGAATGATGACCACCATCAGGACGAGGGGGCTGGGGGCTTCCAGGAGCCGCGCGCTATCACCGGCATCTTGGGCGGAGCCCAGGCCCCAGCCTCGTAGTGTATCTTCAAACAGTTTGCTCGTGAAGTGAATGCAGTCCTCCCCAAGCTTGAAGCCACGCGCCCGCTCAGGTGGTCCCAGTGCACCATCACCTTCAACTCGGCAGATAAGCTCAAGTGCGCAGCGACTGCTGGCGCCCTCCCGATGCTTTGTTCCCCAGTCATCAGCAACGTGCAAGTTACCAAGACCCTCATAGACGGCGGCGCAGGGCTCAACGTCCTATCCGTCGACACGTTTGACAACCTCCAAGTGCCATATGAACAGCTTCAGCCTACCAAGCCTTTCTCAGGAGTGACCGACGGCTCCACCACACCGATAGGGCAGGTCCGCCTCCCTGTCACCTTCGGAGAACGCAAGAACTACCGCACCAAGCTCATCGACTTCGACGTCGCGCACATCCGTCTGCCATACAACACCATCCTTGGGTATCCAGCCCTGGCCAAGTTCATGGCAGTGACACACCACGGCTACAACGTCCTCAAGATGCCGGGAAGCGGCGGAATCATCACGGTCCCGTGCGAAGAAAGAAGCGCGGTGTGCTCCCTCGAGCGTGCCTTCCAAGCTGCAGCAATCGACGACCCCGACAGCAAGTGCGAGGGTCCTCCCGAGGCCCTCCCCAAGAAGAAGAAGCAGATGCACCGTGCAGGATCTCAGGAGGATGGCGTCGTGACGGGAACCTCGTCAGGATCAGCGCTCGCTCCAGGGCGCCTCCCTCTGTCGCATAGGAAGGCGCGCCCAGCACCCTCCTCAGGCAGGGGTCTGGGGCTCTCTTCTGGAGGGCCTCAGACCTTGCCAACATCACGAGGTAGGCGCTTGGGCACCACTTGGAGGCGTGCTTCACGACACGTTTCCCCCAGGAGAACATAGGGCAAGGAGCGCCCACCGCCCAGGAGTTTATCACCAAGACCACTCAGGAACTGCAAGATGCAAGGGCCATGCGCGGCGACCGCTGCTCACGAGGCGCAGCTCCCCATCCAGGCGAGGATGTAGGGATGCGTGTCTGCATCGATGTCCCAGGGCTCAACAGGGCCGCTTCTCAGGAGCTTTTCTGCCCTTCGCGCGTGGGTCGTTGCGAGGGTCCACCACACAGCTACGTTCGCATGCCTTTTGGCCTGCCGAGCATGTCATCATCCTATCAGCGCAACCTGCGGCGTGTCCTGGCAGCTCAGGAGGCCAGGCACCATGTCGTCCTGGCGGAGATGGAGATGGTCCTCAGGGAACCACCTGAGCCCCCAGAGCCTCCCGAGGCTCAGGGCCCCGGTGGCTCGTGAGGAGCAATCCCTTCACTGCATACCTTCAGCTGCCCCAACAACCCTTCATCAACAGAACCAGGTGACATTTTCCAAGTTCATTCAGCTCGGAGCGCCCCTTGGGCTGCATTATTCCCAGGACGTGTGGGTCCGTCCCTATGGCATGTATCACTTTTGCGTATGTCTTTAGTTTACCCTGTTGGGGCGCCCCTCGGGCTGCATCATCCCCAAGCCGCTCGGGCCTGTCCCAGTGGCATGTATCTTGCTGCATTTACCCAAGATGATCTGCTCTCCATGCCTAATCTGCCTGTGATTATCACCTGCTCGATTGCCACCTGCCATGGGACCGAGGCCCTCCACAACTTCCTCGAGCGCCTCCACCAAGAAGGGAAGCAGCTGGGCAGGGCCGTCCTCATCGGTGGCTAGCGGCCTCTCCAGGCCATTCTCGTAGAATGTCTTCAGTGCCACGCGAGACCTCTCCTCGAGATCAGCAAAGGTCGCGTGGTCCTCAGCCAGGACCTTCGCCTTGGCGTCAAGATCGGCCTCCTTCGCCTTCACCTCCCGCTCCAGCTTCTCCAGCCGGCTGCGCTCAGCGGCCCGCGTCTTCCCCGGCTCCCCCAACTCGGCGTCGCGGTTCTTGATGGCATCCTCCCGGGACCTCATCTCCTCTTCCTTCACCTGGCGGCCGCGTGCTTCTTCCTCATGTTGGTCGCGCAGACGCTTCAGCTCGTCCTCCAGCTCTCGGCAGCGGCCGCGGGCGGCCTCGGCATCCTTCAGCGCCGCGTCGCGATCAACCACAGCTTTGGCGGCCCTCTGCTTCTCCTTCTCGGAGGATGCCATGGCCTGGCTCAGCGTCGCTCAGACCGCAGAGTCAGAATGAAGTCAGCCGAAGGCCAGTTCCAGGCGCCCCGCTACCAGGCGCTGGTTCGCGCCCAGAAGATCTTCCCGCAGCTGTGCCATCTCTAAAAGAACGCGTTCCAGGGCGGTGGAGGAAGCAGAAGAGCCTGGGAGTAGTGGCGCGGCAGAAGGAGGAATCGACGTCGTCACCAGAGCCTGGGAGATCATGGGCTCCTGAGCCCTTGGGACCTCATCAGCCGGCCCAGGCGCTGGCACTTCCGGAGCCAGCGGGGCCACAGGGGCTGACTCCTCCAAACGCTGCTCCCCTTGGCCTCGTGAGGGCGACCGGGCTGGGGAGGTGCGAGTGCTGCCACCTCCTTTCTCCGACGAGGGGGGCGCGGCCGCCGTGTCCTCCTTCCGTTTCTTCGCCGAAGGCACCGCCCTGGCCAACCAAGGGTGAGCATCAGGGAACAGCAAGTATAAGCAGGAGCAAGACGAAGCTCGAAACACTTACTGATCCATCGCGGCGTATTCCACCCTCCGCTTGGGCAGCTTGAAGCCTGAAAGCCTCGAAGCCTGAGGTGTGGGCGCACGGACCCCGGGAGCAGAAGACGGCGCAGCAGAAGGGCCGGAGGCAGCTCCGGCCGGCGTCAATGCGGACGCAGCATCCCGAGGAATCAGCGACGACCTGCTCCTTGTCGGGAGGACATGCAGTTCTCCCCCTCCTGGCGGGCATCAACCTTAGCGTCGTCAGGAAGGGCGTGGATGATTTCAGCTTTGCTCAAGGGAGAGTTTTTCCCCATCTCCCCGGGGGTCGCCTCGGAGTCCTCCTCCTCCTCTTTCCCCCCGCGGGACTCGTCATAAGATAGCTCCACTGGCTTCGGCGCCACGGGGGCTCCGGAGAGCACATGCGGCACCAGCCCGCGCGCGTTAAAGGTCGGCCTGGACGCCACGAACGGCTCCCAGTCCTTGCGATGGAACAAGGGAGTGAAGGCGCTCGGCGGGTACTCCTGGTTGTCCCCAACCAGGAGGCGCAGGACAACAACCAATTCGTCGTCAGGCAGGGCCCCCGGCCTCAGGCGGGTCTTGTCTTCTTCATCTCCAAGCTTCCACAAGGGGCGCGCGCGCGCCTGGAGCGGGGCGACGCGCAACATCAGAAATTCCCTCAGGAGCATGGCCCCTGTGACCTTCGCCGCCTTCACGTTACCCGGCTTCAGGTCGGTCTGCATCTGCGCCAACACCGACGACGCCCGCTCGTCGGCGAGCTCTGCGCGGGGCCACCCCTTGTTAAACTGGGGCGCCTCCATTGGCAATGCCAAGCGCGAGTGGATGCACTTGGCGTCCATCATGACCCATTTGGCCTGGATGTTGTCAGCTCTCTTCCCGGTGTTCGAGATCGAGTTGGCTTTGCCGGATGCGATGAAATTGGCGCACCCGGAAACATGGCCATCGCTGACGCGGAGGAAGAAGAGGTGGCGCAGGAGCGCCACAGACGGCATCACGTCCAGATATGCCTCACAATAGTAGGCGAAGATGGACAGGAGGAGAATAGAGTTGGGATGGAGGTGCAATGCCTGCAGCCCGTAGTGGTCAAGGACCTCATAAAAGAAATCGGAGAAGGGGGGGACCAACCCGGCGGCGATGCTGCTCGAGAAGAAGGGGAAGAAGGTGCTTCCCTCAGGATCCGGCACGTCGGAAGCAAGCCGGAGCTCCGTCTTCCCCCATTCATTGCTCTCCCCCACTGTCAGCAGGCGCGCGGAGGCGAGGCTCTTCTCTGTGATGTTGGGCGCTTCAAGAGCTGGCTCGTACCAAGCCGGCGCGAGGAGGACTTGACCTTGCGTGGCGTCATGGGTCGCGGATGCGGAGCAAGATTGGAGCAAATCTGGAGGTATCGGTAGCAAGGAGAGAGAAAGGGGATCTGAGGCAAGGCGAGGAGGGAGCGCTGTCTGCGCCAGCCTTTTGTCAAGTCGGGCAGTTGCCGAGGCGGCGTGGGGAAGCGGAGACGCCCACGTCCAATCAACCGCCACGCATCAACCAAGGCCACAGGCTTTGGGGGCCCGCGGTGCTCCGCGCTTGACCTTTGGATTCGCCTTGAAGCCAAGCCCGAGTGCGCCTTGGGCCCGGGGGCTACTATCGGCGTTCTGGGAACGGGGGTCCCCAGACTTGCCTGCCTGCGGCCCACGGCGTGGCTGTGCTGCAGGCCTGTACGGCCCATCTTCATCAACGAAGCATTCAAGACCCTCGCGAGGGGCCAAGCCTCGCGAGGCGGACGACGCAAGACCTCCTCAGGAGCAGCCTCACCAGGCTGCCTCGCGAGGAGCGGAGATATCAAGGCGGGGCAAACCTCGCGAGGCCCTCGTGACGTGAGCCATGACGATCAGGATCAGGCGGGCGCCAGCGCGCGCAGCGTCCTTGTTTCCTCTTCGGTGCTAAGGGGGCAAGCGCAGGCGTGGAGTACCGAGGCATCAGGCAAAGGTTTCCATATCGGTGCAACGAGACCAAGAGCAGCAGGACGGCAGGACAGAGGTCACCATGGAGCCCAAGACGGCGTCATCACCAGAGCCTTTCGCAGGCGAAGACCGCTTTTGTCAGGATAAGTTGTACTAGCTGTCCCCTTTCAAATTGGCCACCGTTGTTGGCTCCCTTCCCGATCAATATTTGGGGAGAGGACCAGGGCCTATATAAGTAGAACTAGCCACCACAGTAGGGGCATCTAGCCTTGAGCCAATCCTTAGCCACACACCGAGCACAAGAACACCTCAACCTCAGGAGGCTGTTCTTCCGCTTGTACTGTTCATCATCAGCCCAAGAGGCAATCCACCACCACCACACTGGAGTAGGGTATTACACCACAACGATGGCCCGAACCAGTATAAATCTCGTGTCTTTGTGTTGTGAGTTCATCGAGTTCGTCCGCGAGATCTTAGCGAGCTAGGGCATAGATCGGTAAGGAGGAAATCTTCGCGCGCATCCCAGTGTTCGAACCTTAAGGGTTTTGCCGGAACCCGAGATCCGACAGTTCCCATCATCCCCCACCTTTTCTTGGGCATCATGGATGATGAAGCCATCGATGAAGATGAAGATGACGCGTTGTGTACGCTTCTCGGGTTCATGCAAGTGCTTCCCCCTACCTGGCGCACCAAAGATTTCATGGGAAACCACGGCCACCTATGGTGCCATCTGCCCCTTGTGGTTCGGCAGGGGGAATGAGCACATTGCACAAAGAGCAGAGAACGTAGCACAACACGGCAGAGATCACACGGGCAGATTTACCCAGGTTCGGGCTGCCGCTAGGCGTAAAACCCTACTCCTGCTTTGGTGAATTGATGAGAGGACCGTGGAAGAGACGCATCGCTCTAGCCCGGCAGGGTTGCCTCGGGGTGAGGGCAGCTACGCGCATATGAGTGTACAAGGGTCCGAATCTTTTCTATGGTTGCCATGGCCCTCCATTTATAGATCAAGGGGTCACCACAAGGGCAAATAAGTCATTGTGTACTGATTAGATAGCAAACAGTGCTATCATACCTAACTCTACAGACAGAGCAGAGCGCATTAAATGCACCGCTTAGTGTCACATCATGGCGTGCCCGGCATGCCTTGCCGGGCTGTTTGGCCACCTTATCACCTATCTGCATGACACGTCTCTGGGCAGGTGTCATTTAGAGGCAATTTCCGTAGGAAGTGGCTGCCATGTGACAAGAAACAGCCACTTAGTCACTTGGGGGCTTGACACCGCACCGATCGAAGACTTGCGTCGCTGTGAGGTGGAGCGGTGGAGCCTTAGCGGGGTGGTCCGCCCTTGGTGTCCCCGGCAAGCTTGCCGGGTCAATCTTGTGACTTGTCTCAGGAGAAACCTCGACCTCGCCAGGCCCGGACCGACCTTACACGTACACTTACGTGAGACAGGTTCCACCGACTGACATGCACTTGATGCATAAGGTGGCTAGCGGGTGTCTATCTCTCCCACTTTAGTCGGATCAGATTCGATGAAGAGGGTCCTTATGAAGGGTAAATAGCAATTGGCATATCACCTTTGTGGCTTTTGCGTAGGTAAGAAACGTTCTTGCTAGAAACCCATAGCAGCCACGTAAAACATGCAACAACAATTAGAGGACGTCTAACTTGTTTTTGCAGGGTATGCTATGTGATGTGATACGGCCAAAAGGATGTGATGAATTATATATATGTGATGTATGAGATTGATCATGTTCTTGTAATAGGAATCACGACTTGCATGTCGATGAGTATGACAACCGGCAGGAGCCATAGGAGTTGTCTTAATTTATTGTATGACCTGCTTGTCAATGAAAAAGGCCATGTAATTACTTTACTTTATTGCTAACCGTTAGCCATAGTAGTAGAAGTAATAGTTGGCGAGACAACTTCATGAAGACACGATGATGGAGATCATGGTGTCGTGCCGGTGACGAAGGTGATCATGCCGCGCCTCGAAGATGGAGATCAAAAGGCGCAAGATGATATTGGCCATATCATGTCACTTTATGATTTGCATGTGATGTTTGTCATGTTTACATCTTATTTGCTTAGAACGACGGTAGCATAAATAAGATGATCCCTCGCAATAATTTCAAGAAAGTGTTCCCCCTAACTGTGCACCTTTGTGAAGGTTCGTTGTTTCGAAGCACCACGTGATGATCGGGTGTGATAGATTCTAACGTTCGCATACAACGGGTGTAAGCCAGATTTACACATGCGAAACACTTAGGTTGACTTGACGAGCCTAGCATGTACGGACATGGCCTCGGAACACGAGAGACCGAAAGGTCGAACATGAGTCATATGGTAGATGTGATGATCATGAAGATGTTCACCGATGATGACTAGTCCGTCTCACGTGATGATCGGACACGGCCTAGTTGACTCGGATCATGTATCACTTAGATGACTAGGGGGATGTCTATCTAAGTGGGAGTTCATTAAATAATCAGATGAACTTAATTATCATGAACATAGTCAAAAGGTCTTTGCAAATTATGTCATAGCTTACACTTTAGTTCTATTGTTTAAGATATGTTCCTAGAGAAATTTTAGTTGAAAGTTGATAGAAGCAACTATGCGGACTGGGTCCGTAAACTGAGGATTGTCCTCATTGCTGCACAGAAGGCCTATGTCCTTAATGCACCGCTCGGTGTGCTGAACCTCGAGTGTCGTTTGTGGAAGTTGCGAACATCTGACATACACGTTTTGATGACTACGTGATAGTTCAGTGTGTAATGTTAAAACGGTATAGAATTGAGGCACCAAAGACGATTTGAAACGTCGCGGAACATATGAGATGTTTCAAGGGCTGAAATTGGGATTTCAGGCTCGTGCCCACGTCAAGAGGTGTGAGACCTCCGACAAGTTTCTTAAGCCTACAAACTAAGGGAGAAAAGCTCAATCGTTCAGCATGTGCTCAGATCTGAGTACTACAATCGCTTGAATCGAGTGGGAGTTGTCTTCCAGATGAGATAGTGATGGTTCTCCAAAGTCACTGCCACCAAGCTACTGGAGCTTCGTGATGAACTATAACATATCAGGGATAGATATGATGATCCTTGAGCTATTCGCGATGTTTGACACCGCGAAAGTAGAAATCAAGTAGGAGCATCAATTGTTGATGGTTAGTAAAACCACTAGTTTCAAGAAGGGCAAGGGCAAGAAGGGATACTTCATGAAACGGCAAATCAGTTGCAGCTCTAGTGAAGAAACCCAAGGTTGAACCCAAACCCGAGACTAAGTGCTTCTGAAATGAGGGGAACGGTCAGTGAAGCAGAACTACCCTAGATACTTCATAGATGAGAAGGCTGGCAAGGTCGACAGAAGTATATTGGATATACATTATATTAATGTGTACTTTACTAGTACTCCTAGTAGCACCAGGGTATTAGATACCGGTTCGGTTGCTAAGTGTTAGTAACTCGAAATAAAAGCTGCGGAATAAACGGAGACTAGCTAAAGATGAGATGACGATATGTGTTGGAAGTGTTTCCAAGGTTGATGTGATCAAGCATCGCATGCTCCCTCTACCATCGAGATTGGTGTTAAACCTAAATAATTGTTATTTGGTGTTCGCGTTGAGCATAGACATGATTGGATTATGTTTATCGCAATACGGTTATTCATTTAAGGAGAATAATGGTTACTCTTTTTATTTGAATAATACCTTCAATGGTCTTGCACCTAAAATGAATGGTTTATTGAATCTCGATCGTAGTGATACACATGTTCATGCCAGAAGATATAAGATAGTAATGATAGTACCACATACTTGTGGCACTGCTATTTGAGTCATATTGGGATAAAACGCATGAAGAAGCTCCATGTTGATGGATCTTTGGACTCACTCGTTTTTGAAAAGATTGAGACATGCGAACCATGTCTATTGGTATATATGCATGAAGAAACTCCATACAGATGGATCATTTGGACTCACTTGATTTTGAATCACTTGAGACATGCAAATCATACCACATGGGCAAGATGACTGAAAGGCCTCGTTTTCAGTGAGATGGAACAAGAGAGCAACTTGTTGGAAGTAATACATTTTGATGTGTGCAGTCCAATGAGTGCTGAGGCACGCGGTGGATATCGTTATGTTCTTACTTCACAGATGATTTGAGTAGATGCTAAGTATATTTACTTGATGAAACACAAGTCTAAATTATTGAAAGGTTCAAGTAATTTTAGAGTGAAGTTGAAGATCGTCGTGACAAGAGGATAAAATGTCTATGATATGATCATAGAGATGAATATCTGAGTTACGAGTTTGGCACACAATTAAGACATTGTGGAAATTGTTTCACGACTAATACCGCCTGGAACACCATAGTGTGATGGTGTGTCCGAACATCATAACCGCACCCTATTGGATATAGTGCATACCATGATGTCTCTTATCGAATTACCACTATCATCTATGGGTTAGGCATTAGAGACAACCGCATTCACGAGGATGGTGGAGACTTGATGAGGTTATTGAACCGTCACTTCAACTAGTGTGCAGCAGGGCACAAGAAGTTGTTCCTGTGGAGCCTACACCATTTGAAGTGGAAGTTGATGATAGTGATCATGAAACTTCAGATCAAGTCACTACCAAACCTCGTAGGTTGACAAGGATGCGTACTACGTCATAGTGGTACGGTAATCATGTCTTGGAAGTCATGTTGCTAGACAACAATGAACCTACGAACTATGGAGAAGCGATGGTGGGCCCGGATTCCGACGAATGGCTCGAGGCATAAAATCTGAGAGGATCCATGTATGAAAACAAAGTATAGACTTTGGAAGAACTACTTGATGGTCGTAAGGCTGTTGGGTACAGATGGATTTTAAAAGGGAAAACGTACAATGATGGTAAGTATCACCATTAAGAAAGCTCGACTTGTCGTTAAGATGTTTTCTGACAAGTTCAAGGAGTTGACTATGATGAGATTTTCTCACTCGTAGCGATGCTAAGAGTCTGTTGGAATTATATTAGCAGTTACTGCATCATTTATGAAATCTTGCAGATAGGATGTCAAAACATTGTTTCCTCGACGATTTTCTTGAGGAAAGGTTGTATGTGATACAACCAGAAGGTTTTGTCAATCCTGAAAGATGCTAACAAGTATGCAAAGCTCCAACGATCCTTCTAAGGACTGGAGTAAGCATCTCGGAGTTGGAATATACGCTTTGTTGAGATGATCAAAGATTTTGGGTTTATACAAAGTTTATAAGAAACTTGTAATTCCAAAGAAGTGAGTGGGAGCACAATAGAATTTCTGATGAGTATATATTGTTAACATATTGTTGATCAGACATGATGTAGAATTTCTGGAAAGCATACAGGGTTATTTGAAAAGTGTTTTTTAATGGAAAACCTGGATTAAGCTACTTGAACATTGAGCATCAAGATCTATAAGGATATATCAAAAACGCTTAATAGTACTTTCAAATGAACACATACCGTGAAAAGATTTTGAAGGAGTTCAAAATAGATCGGCAAAGAAGGAGTTCTTGGCTGTGTTATAAGGTGTGAGTATTGAGTAAGACTCAAGACCTGACCACGACAGAAGAGAGAGAAAGGACGAAGGTCGTCCCCTATGCTTTAGACGTAGGCTCTACAGTATGCTATGTTGTGTACCGCACCTGAAGTGTGCCTTGCCATGAGTCAGTTAAGGGGTACAAGAGTGATCCAGGAATGGATCACATGACAGTGGTCGAACTTATCCTTAGTAACTAGTGGACTAAGGAATTTTCTCGATTATGGAGGTGGTAAAAGAGTTCGTCGTAACGGGTTACGTCGATGCAAACTTTGACACTAATCCAGATGACTCTGAGTAGTAAACCGGATTCGTATAATAGAGCAGTTATTTGGAATAGCTCCAAGTAGCGCGTGGTAGCTGCATCTACAAGATGACATAGAGATTTGTAAAGCACACACGGATCTGAAAGGTTCAGACCCGTTGACTAATAACCTCTCTCACAAGCGAGATATGATCAAACACCATGGGTGTTGTATTCATTACAATCACATGGTGATGTGAACTAGATTATTGACTCTAGTGCAAGTGGGAGGCTGTTGGAAATATGCCCTGGAGGCAATAATAAAATGGTTATTATTGTATTTCCTTGGTCATGATAATTGTCTATTGTTCATGCTATAATTGTATTAACTGGAAACCGTAATACATGTGTGAGTACATAGACCACAACATGTCCCTAGTGAGCCTCTAGTTGACTAGCTCGTTGAGCAATAGATGGTTACGATTTCCTGACCATGGACATTGGATGTCATTGATAACGGGATCACATCATTAGGAGAATGATGTGATGGACAAGACCCAATCCTAAGCATAGCACTAGATCGTGTAGTTCGTTTGCTAAAGCTTTTCTAATGTCAAGTATCATTTCCTTAGACCATGAGATCGTGCAACTCCCGGATACCGTAGGAATGCTTTGGGTGTACCAAACGTCACAACGTATCTGGGTGGCTATAAAGGTGCACTACAGTTATCTCCGAAAGTGTCTGTTGGGTTGGCACGGATCGAGACTGGGATTTGTCACTCCATATGACGGAGAGGTATCTCTGGGCCCACTCGGTAATGCATCATCATAATGAGCTCAATGTGACTAAGTAGTTAGTCACGGGATCATGCATTAAAGAACGAGTAAAGAGACTTGCCGGTAACGAGATTGAATGAGGTATTGGGATACCGACGATCGAATCTCGGGCAAGTAACATACCGGTGGACAAAGGGAATTGTATACGGGATTGATTGAATCCCCGACATCGTGGTTCATCCGATGAGATCATCGTGGAACATGTGGGAGCCAACATGGGTATCCAGATCCCGCTGTTGGTTATTGGCCGGAGAACGTCTCGGTCATGTCTACATGGTTCCCGAACCCGCAGGGTCTACACACTTAAGGTTCGGTGACGCTAGAGTTGTTATGGGAAATTGTATGTGGTTACCGAAGGTTGTTCGGAGTCCCGGATGAGATCCCGGACATGACGAGGAACTCCTGAATGGTCCGGAGGTGAAGATCGGTATCTGTCGCGGAAGATCCGATCTAGCGCTGAACGGACGGCGCCTCCGCGTTCAACACACGTACAACCCAGGGACGTCTCCTCCTTCTTGATCCAGCAAGGGGATAGGAGAAGTTGAGGGAGAACTCCGGCAGCACAACGGCGTGGTGGTGGAGCTTGTGGTATTCCTGCAGGGCTTCGCTAAGCTCTACGGAGGAGAAGGAAGAGTTGGAGGAGGGAGGGGCTGCGCCAGGGAAGGGGTGTGGCTGCCCTCTCTCTCCCTCACTATATATAGGGGGAAGGGGGGTGGAGGAGGCGCCCTAGGGTTCCCTAGGGGAGGGGTGGCGGCCACAGGGGAAACCCTAGATGGGTTTGGGCGCCCCACCCCTAGGAAACTTGCCCCCCAAGCCGGGAGGGGCGGTTGCCCTAGGGGAGGCGCCCCCACCTCTCCACGTTATGTGAGATGGGGTGGGAGGGGCGCACAGCCCCTTAGTGGGCTGATGTGCCCCTCCCCTTGGCCCATAGGGCCCCCAACACTTGCAGGGGCCTCCGAAACCCCTTTCGGACACGCTGGTCGTCACCCGGTACCCCCGGAACAATTCCGGACTCCAATACCCTTTGTCCAATATATCGATCTTCACCTCCGGACCATTCCGGAGTTCCTCTTCATGTCCGGGATCTCATCCGGGACTCCGAACAACCTTCAGTAACCACATACAATTTCCCATAACAACTCTAGCGTCACCGAACCTTAAGTGTGTAGACCCTACGGGTTCGGGAACCATGTAGACATGACCGAGACGTTCTCCGGCCAATAACCAACAGCGGGATCTAGATACCCATGTTGGCTCCCACATGTTCCACGATGATCTCATCGGATGAACCACGATGTCAGGGATTCAATCAATCCTGTATACAATTCCCTTTGTCCACCGGTATGTTACTTGCCCGAGATTCGATCGTCGGTATCCCAATACCTCGTTCAATCTCGTTACCGGCAAGTCTCTTTAATCGTTCCGTAATGCGTGATCCCGTGACTAACTACTTAGTCACATTGAGCTCATTATGATGATGCATTACCGAGTGGGCCCAGAGATACCTCTCCGTCATACGGAGTGACAAATCCCAGTCTCAATCCGTGCCAACCCAACAGAACTTTCGGAGATACCTGTAGTGCACCTTTATAGCCACCCAGTTACGTTGTGACGTTTGGTACACCCAAAGCATTCCTACGGTATCCGGGAGTTGCATGATCTCATGGTCTAAGGAAATGATACTTGACATTAGAAAAGCTTTAGCAAACGAACTACACGATCTAGTGCTATGCTTAGGATTGGGTCTTGTCCATCACATCATTCTCCTAATGATGTGATCCCGTTATCAATGACATCCAATGTCCATGGTCAGGAAACCGTAACCATCTATTGATCAACGAGCTAGTCAACTAGAGGCTCACTAGGGACATGTTGTGGTCTATGTATTCACACATGTATTACGGTTTCCAGTTAATACAATTATAGCATGAACAATAGAGAATTATCATGAACAAGGAAATACAATAATAACCATTTTATTATTGCCTCTAGGGCATATTTCCAACAGTCTCCCACTTGCACTAGAGTCAATAATCTAGTTCACATCACTATGTGATTGTAATGAATCCAACACCCATGGGTTTTGTTCATATCTCGCTTGTGAGAGAGGTTATTAGTCAACGGGTCTGAACCTTTCAGATCCGTGTGTGCTTTACAAATCTCTATGTCATCTTGTAGATGCAGCTACCACGCGCTACTTGGAGCTATTCCAAATAACTGCTCTATTATACGAATCCGGTTTACTACTCAGAGTCATCTGGATTAGTGTCAAAGTTTGCATCGACGTAACCCGTTACGACGAACTCTTTTACCACCTCCATAATCGAGAAAATTCCTTAGTCCACTAGTTACTAAGGATAAGTTCGACCACTGTCATGTGATCCATTCCTGGATCACTCTTGTACCCCTTAACTGACTCATGGCAAGGCACACTTCAGGTGCGGTACACAACATAGCATACTGTAGAGCCTACGTCTAAAGCTTAGGGGACGACCTTCGTCCTTTCTCTCTCTTCTGCCGTGGTCATGTTTTGAGTCTTACTCAATACTCACACCTTGTAACACAGCCAAGAACTCCTTCTTTGCTGATCTATTTTGAACTCCTTCAAAATCTTGTCACGGTATGTATTCATTTGAAAGTACTATTAAGCGTTTTTATCTATCCTTATAGATCTTGATGCTCAATGTTCAAGTAGCTTAATCCAGGTTTTCCATTAAAACACACTTTTCAAATAACCCTGTATGCTTTCCAGAAATTCTACATCATTTCTAATCAACAATATGTTAACAACATATACTCATCAAAAATTCTATAGTGCTCCCACTCACTTCTTTGGAAATACAAGTTTCTCATAAACTTTTTATAAACCCAAAATCTTTGATCATCTCATCAAAGCGTACATTCCAACTCCGAGATGCTTACTCCAGTCCTTAGAAGGATTGCTGGAGCTTTGCATACTTGTTAGCATATTTCAGGATTGACAAAACCTTCTGGTTGTATCACATACAACCTTTCCTCAAGAAAATCGTCGAGGAAACAATGTTTTGACATCCTATCTGTAAGATTTCTTAAATAATGCAGTAACTGCTAATATAAATCCAACAGACTCTTAGAATCTCTACAAGTGAGAAAGTCTCATCGTAGTCAACTCCTTGAACTTGTCGGGAAACATCTTAACGACAAGGCGAGCTTTCTTAATGGTGACACTTACCATCATTGTCCGTCTTCCTTTTAAAATCCATCTGCACCCAACAACCTTACGACCATCAAGTAGTTCTTCCAAAGTCTATACTTTGTTTTTATACATGGATCCTCTCTCGGATTTTATGGCCTCGAGCCATTCGTCAGAATCCGGGCCCACCATCGCTTCTCCATAGCTCGTAGGTTCATTGTTGTCTAGCAACATGACTTCGAAGACAGGATTACGTACCACTCTGAAGTAGTACGCATCCTTGTCGACCTATGAGGTTTGGTAGTGACTTGATCCGAAGTTTCATGATCAATATCATAAGCTTCCACTTCAATTGGTGTAGGTGCCACAGGAACAACTTCCTGTGCCCTGCTACACACTAGTTGAAGTGACGGTTCAATAACCTCATCAAGTCTCCACCATCCTCCCACTCAATTCTTTCAAGAGAAACTTTTCCTCGAGAAAGGACCCGATTCTAGAAACAATCCCTTTCGCTTCCGGATCTGAGACAGGAGGTATACCCAACTGTTTTTGGGTGTCCTATGAAGATGCATTTATCCGCTTTGGGTTCGAGCTTATCAGCCTGAAACTTTTTCACATAAACGTCGCAGCCCCAAACTTTTAAGAAACGACAGCTTAGGTTTCTCTAAACCATAGTTCATACGGTGTCGTCTCAATGGAATTGCGTGGTGCCCTATTTAAAGTGAATGCGGTTGTCTCTAATGCCTAGCCCATAAACGATAGTGGTGTTTCGATAAGAGACATCATGGTATGCACCATATCCAATAGGGTGCAGTTATGATGTTTGGACATACCATCACACTATGGTGTTCCAGGCGGTATTAGTTGTGAAACAATTTCCACAATGTCTTAATTGTGTGCCAAACTCGTAACTCAGATATTCATCTCTATGATCATATCATAGACATTTTATCCTCTTGTCACGATGATCTTCAACTTCACTCTGAAATTACTTGAACCTTTCAATAATTCAGACTTGTGTTTCATCAAGTAAATATACTCAGCATCCACTCAAATCATCTATGAAGTAAGAACATAACGATATCCACTGCGTGCCTCGGCACTCATTGGACTGCACACATCAAAATGTATTACTTCCAACAAGTTGCTTTCTTGTTCCATCTTACTAAAAACGAGGCCTTTCAGTCATCTTGCCCATGTGGTATGATTTGCATGTCTCAAGTGATTCAAAATCAAGTGAGTCCAAACGATCCATCTGTATGGAGTTTCTTCATGCATATATACCAATAGACATGGTTCACATGTCTCAATCTTTTCAAAAACGAGTGAGTCCAAAGATCCATCAACATGGAGCTTATTCATGCGTTTTAGACCAATATGAATCAAATGGCAGTGCCACAAGTATGTGGTACTATCATTACTATCTTATATCTTTTGGCATGAACATGTGTATTACTACGATCGAGATTCAATAAACCATTCATTTTACGTGCAAGACCATTGAAGGTATTATTCAAATAAACAGAGTAACCATTATTCTCCTTAAATGAATAACCGTATTGCGATAAACATAATCCAATCATGTCTATGCTCAACGCAAACACCAAATAACAATTATTTAGGTTTAACACCAATCCCGATGGTAGAGGGAGCATGCGATGTTTGATCACATCAACTTTGGAAACACTTCCAACACATATCGTCATCTCACCTTTAGCTTGTTTCCGTAGCCTTTTATTTCGAGTTACTAACACTTAGCAACCGAACCGGTATTTATTACCCTGCTGCTACTAGGAGTACTAGTAAAGTACACATTAATATAACGTATATCCAAAATACTTCTGTCGACCTTGCCAGCCTTCTCATCTACCAAGTATCCAGGGTAGTTCTGCTTCAGTGACCGTTCCCCTCAATACAGAAGCACTTAGTCTCGGTTTTGGGTTCAAACTTGGGTTTCTTCACTAGAGCAGCAACTAATTTGCCATTTCATGAAGTATCCCTTCTTTCCCTTTCCCTTCTTGAAACTAGTGGTTTTACTAACCATGAATAATTGATGCTCCTACTTGATTTCTACTTTCGCGGTGTCAAACATCACGAATTGCTCAAGGACCATCATGTCTATCCCTGATATGTTATAGTTCATCATGAAGCTCTAATAGCTTGATGGCAGTGACTATGGAGAACCATCACTTTCTCATCTGGAAGATTAACTCCCACTTGATTCAAGCGATTGTAGTACTCAAACAATCTGAGCACATGCTCAACGATTGAGCTTTTCTCCCTTAGTTTGCAGGCTAAGAAACTTGTCGGAGGTCTCATACCTCTTGACGTGGTCACGAGCCTGAAATCCCAATTTCAGTTCTCGGAACATCTCATATGTTCTGCGACATTTCAAAAAATTTCTTTGGCGCCTCAATTCTAAAGCGTTTAACATTACGCACTGAACTATCATGTAGTCATCAAAACGTGTATGTCAGATGTTCGCAACATCCACAGACGATGCTCGAGGTTCAGCACACCAAGTGGTGCATTAAGGACATAAGCCTTCAGCGCAGCAATGAGGATAATCCTCAGTTTACGGGCCCAGTCCGCATAATTTCTACTATCAACTTTCAACTAAATTTTCTCTAGAAACATATCTTAAACAGTAGAACTAAAGCGTAAGCTATGACATAATTTCCGAAGACCTTTTGACTATGTTCATGATAATTAAGTTCATCTGATTATTTAATGAACTCCCACTTAGATAGACATCCCTCTAGTCATCTAAGTGATAAATGATCCGAGTCAACTAGGCCGTGTCCGATCATCACGTGAGACGGACTAGTCGTCATCGGTGAACATCTTCATGTTGATCATATCTACTATACAACTCATGTTCGACCTTTCGGTCTCTTATGTTCCGAGGCCATGTGTGTACATGCTAGGCTCGTCAAGTCAACCTAAGTGTTTCGCATGTGTAAATCTGGCTTACACCCGTTGTATGCGAACGTTAGAATCTATTACACCCGATCATCACGTGGTGCTTCAAAACAACGAACCTTCGCAACGGTGCACAGTTAGGGGGAACACATCTCTTGAAATTTTAGTGAGGGATCATCTTATTTATGCTACCGTCGTTCTAAGCAAATAAGATGTAAACATGCTAAACATCACATGCAAATCATAAAGTGACATGATATGGCCAATATCATCTTGCGCCTTTCGATCTCCATCTTTGAGGCGTGGCATGATCACCTTCGTCACCGGCATGACACCATGATCTCCATCATCGTGTCTTCATGAAGTTGTCTCGCCAACTATTACTTCTACTACTATGGCTAACGGTTAGCAATAAAGTAAAGTAATTACATGGCGTTTTTCATTGACACGCAGGTCATACAATAAATTAAGACAACTCCTATGGCTCCTGCCGGTTGTCATACTCATCGACATGCAAGTCGTGATTCCTATTACAAGAACATGATCAATCTCATACATCACATATATATAATTCATCACATCCTTTTTGCCATATCACATCACATAGCATACCCTGCAAAAACAAGTTAGACGTCCTCTAATTGTTGTTGCATGTTTTAAGTGGCTGCTATGGGTTTCTAGCAAGAACATTTCTTACCTACGCAAAAGCCACAACGGTGATATGCCAATTGCTATTTACCCTTCATAAGGACCCTCTTCATCGAATCCGATCCGACTAAAGTGGGAGAGACAGACACCCGCTAGCCACCTTATGCATCAAGTGCATGTTAGTCGGTGGAACCTGTCTCACGTAAGCGTACATGTAAGGTCGGTCCGGGCCGCTTCATCCCACAATGCCGCCGAATCAAGATAAGACTAGTAATGGCAAGCAAATTGACCAAATCATCGCCCACAACTACTTCGTGTTCTACTCGTGCATAGAATCTACGCATAGACCTAGCTCATGATGCCATAGAAGAATGTGATGAATGCTATATGAGATTGATCATGTTCTTGTAATAGGAATCACGACTTGCATGTCGATGAGTATGACAACCGGCAGGAGCCATAGGAGTTGTCTTAATTTATTTATGACCTGCGTGTCAACTGAAATGTCATGTAATTACTTTACTTTATTGCTAACCGTTAACCGTAGTAGTAGAAGTAATAGTTGGCGAGACAACTTCATGAAGACACGATGATGGAGATCATGATGATGGAGATCATGGTGTCATGCCGGTGACGATGATGAACATGGCGCCCCGAAGATGGAGATCAAAAGGAGCAAAATGATATTGGCCATATCATGTCACTATTTGATTGCATGTGATGTTTATCATGTTTTACATCTTATTTGCTTAGAACGACGGTAGCATAAATAAGATGATCCCTCGCTAAAAAATTTCAAGAAAGTGTTACCCCTAACTGTGCACCGTTGCGAAGGTTCGTTGTTCCGAAGCACCACGTGATGATCGGGTGTGATAGGTCCTAACGTTCGCATACAACGGGTGTAAGCCAGATTTACACACGCAATACACTTAGGTTGACTTGACGAGCCTAGCATGTACAGACATGGCCTCGGAACACAAGAGACCGAAAGGTCGAACATGAGTCGTATAGCAGATACGATCAACATGAAGATGTTCACCGATGATGACTAGTCCGTCTCACGTGATGATCGGACACGGCCTAGTTGACTCGGATCATGTATCACTTAGATGACTAGAGGGATGTCTGTCTGAGTGGGAGTTCATTAATAATTTGATTAGATGAACATAATTATCATGAACTTAGTCTAAAATCTTTACAATATGTCTTGTAGATCAAATGGCCCACGCTAATGTCAACCTCAACTTCAACGCGTTCCTAGAGAAGACCAAGCTGAAAGACGATGGTAGCAACTATACGGACTGGGTCCGGAACTTGAGGATCATCCTCATAGCTGCCAAGAAAGCATATGTCCTTGAAGCACCGCTAGGTGAAGCACCCGTCCCAGCAAACCAAGACGTTATGAACGCCTGGCAAACAAGTGTTGATGATTACTCCCTGGTTCAGTGCGGCATGCTTTACAGCTTAAAACCGGGGCTCCAAAAGCGTTTCGAGCAGCACGGAGCATATGAGATGTTCCAAGAGCCGAAAATGGTTTTCCAAGCTCATGCCCGGGTCGAGAGATATGAAGTCTCCGACAAATTCTACAGTTGTAAGATGGAGGAGAATAGTTCCGTCAGCGAACACATACTCAAAATGTCTGGTTTGCACAACCGCTTGTCTTAGCTGGGAGTTAATCTCCCGGATGACGCGGTCGTTGACAGAATCCTTCAGTCGCTTCCACCTAGCTACAAGAGCTTTGTGATGAACTTCAATATGCAGGGGATGGAAAAGACCATTCCTGAGGTATATTCAATGCTGAAATCAGCGGAGGTGGAGATCAAAAAGGAACATCAAGTGTTGATGGTGAATAAAACCACTAAGTTCAAGAAAGGCAAGGGAAAGAAGAACTTCAAGAAAGACAGCAAGGGAGTTGCCGCGCCCGGTAAGCAAGCTGCCGGGAAGAAGACAAAGAATGGACCCAAGCCTGAGACTGAGTGCTTTTATTGCAAGGGAAACGGTCACTGGAAGCGGAATTGCCCCAAGTACTTAGCGGATAAGAAGGCCGGCAATACCAAAGGTATATGTGATATACATGTTATTGATGTGTACCTAACCAGCGCTCGTAGTAGCTCCTGGGTATTTGATACCGGTGCGGTTGCTCATATTTGTAACTCAAAGCAGGAGCTGCGGAATAAGCGGAGACTGGCGAAGGACGAGGTGACGATGCGCGTCGGGAATGGTTTCAAGGTCGATGTGACACCGTCGGCACGCTACCTCTACATTTACCTACGGGATTAGTTTTAAACCTCAATAATTGTTATTTAGTGCTAGCTTTGAGCATGAACATTGTATCTGGATCTCGTTTGATGCGAGATGGCTACTCATTTAAATCCGAGAATAATGGTTGTTCTATTTATGAGAGATACGTTTTATGGTCATGCCCCGCTGGTCAATGGTTTATTCTTAATGAATCTCGAACGTGATGTTACACATATTCATAGTGTGAATGCAAAGAAATGTAAGGTTGATAATGATAGTCCCACATACTTGTGGCACTGCCGCCTTGGTCACATTGGTGTCAAACGCATGAAGAAAGTCCATGCAGATGGACTTTTGGAGTCTCTTGATTATGAACCGTTTGACACGTGCGAACCATGCCTCATGGGCAAAATGACCAAGACTCCGTTCTCCGGAACAATGGAGCGAGCAACCAACTTATTGGAAATCATACATACTGATGTGTGCGGTCCAATGAGCGTTGAGGCTCGCGGTGGCTATCGTTATGTTCTCACCCTCACTAATGACTTGAGTAGATATGGGTATGTCTACTTAATGAAACACAAGTCTGAAACCTTTGAAAAGTTCAAGGAATTTCAGAGTGAGGTTGAGAATCAACGTGACAGGAAAATAAAGTTTTTACGATCAGATCATGGAGGGGAATATTTGAGTCACGAATTTGGCACACACTTAAGGAAATGTGGAATTGTTTCACAACTCACGCCGCCTGGAACACCTGAGCGTAATGGTGTGTCCGAACGTCATAATCGCACTCTATTGGATATGGTGCGATCTATGATGTCTCTTACCGATCTACCGCTATCATTCTGGGGTTATGCTTTAGAGACTGCCGCATTCACTTTAAATAGGGCTCCGTCGAAATCCGTTGAGACGACACCGTATGAATTATGGTTTGGAAAGAAACCTAAGCTATCGTTTCTTAAAGTTTGGGGATGCGATGCTTATGTCAAGAAACTTCAACCTGAAAAGCTCGAACCCAAGTCGAAAAAATGCGTCTTCATAGGATACCCGAAGGAAACCATTGGGTATACCTTCTACCTCAGATCCGAAGGCAAGATCTTCGTTGCAAAGAATGGGTCCTTTCTGGAGAAAGAGTTTCTCTCGAAAGAAGTAAGTGGGAGGAAACTGGAACTTGATGAGATGACCCCTCTCGAACCAGAAAGTTGCGCGACACAAGAAAATGTTTCTGTGGTGCCTGCACCGACTAGAGAGGAAGTTAATGATGACGATCATGATCAAGTTACCACTGAACTTCGTAGGTCCACAAGGACACGTTCCGCACCAGAGTGGTACGGCAACCCTGTCCTAGAAATCATGTTGTTGGACAACGGTGAACCTTCGAACTATGAAGAAGCAATGGCGGGCCCAGATTCCAACAAATGGCTTGAAGCCATGCAATCCGAGATAGGATCCATGTATGAAAACAAAGTATGGACTTTGACAGACTTGCCCGATGATCGGCGAGCGATAGAAAATAAATGGATCTTTAAGAAGAAGACGGGCGCGGATGGAAATGTTACCATCTATAAAGCTCGACTTGTCGCTAAGGGTTATCGACAAGTTCAAGGAGTTGACTACGTTGAGACCTTCTCACCCGTAGGGAAGCTGAAGTCCGTCCGAATCATGTTAGAAATTGCCACATTCTACGATTATGAGATATGGCAAATGGACGTCAAAACGGCATTCCTTAACGGCTTGCTTAAGAAAGAATTGTATATGATGCAGCCGGAAGGTTTTGTCAATCCTAAGAATGCTGACAAGGTATGCAAGCTCCAACGCTCAATCTATGGGCTGGTGCAGGCATCTCGGAGTTGGAACATTCGCTTTGATGAGATGATCAAAGTGTTTGGGTTTACACAGACTTATGGAGAAGCCTGTGTTTACAAGAAAGTGAGTGGGAGCTCTGTAGCATTTCTCATGTTATATGTGGATGACATACTATTGATGGAAAATGATATAGAATTCTTGGAAAGCATAAAGGCCTACTTGAATAAGTGTTTTTGAATGAAGGACCTTGGAGAAGCTGCTTCCATATTAGGCATCAAGATCTATAGAGATAGATCGAGACGCCTCATAGGTCTTTCACAAAGCACATACCTTGATAAGATATTGAAGAAGTTCAATATGGATCAGTCCAAGAAGGGGTTCTTGCCTGTATTGCAAGGTGTGAGATTGAGCACGGCTCAATGGCCGACCACGGCAGAAGATAAAGAAAAGATGAGTGTCATCCCCTATGCCTCGGCCATAGGGTCTATTATGTATGCCATGCTGTGTACCAGACCTGATGTAAACCTTGCCGTAAGTTTGGTAGGAAGGTACCAAAGTAATCCCGGCATGGAACACTGGACAGCGGTCAAGAACATCCTGAAGTACCTGAAAAGGACTAAGGATATGTTTCTCATTTATGGAGGTGACAAAGAGCTCGTCGTAAAGGGTTACGTCGAGGCTAGCTTCGACACAGATCTGGATGACTCTAAGTCACAAACTGGATACGTGTATATTTTGAATGGTGGGGCAGTCAGCTGGTGCAGTTGCAAGCAAAGCGTCGTGGTGGGATCTACATGTGAAGCGGAGTACCTGGCGGCCTCGGAGGCAGCACATGAAGCAATCTGGATGAAGGAGTTCATTGCCGACCTAGGAGTTATTCCCAATGCATCGGGGCCGATGACTCTCTTCTGTGACAACACTGGAGCTATTTCCCTTGCTAAGGAGCCCAGGTTTCACAAGAAGACCAGGCACTTCAAGCGTCGCTTCAACTCCATTCGTGAAAATGTTCAAAATGGAGACATAGATATTTGTAAAGTGCATACGGATTTGAATGTCGCAGATCCGTTGACTAAACCTCTTCCACGGGCGAAACATGATCAACACCAGAACTCTATGGGTGTACGATTCATCACAATGTAACTAGATTATTGACTCTAGTGCAAGTGGGAGACTATTGGAAATATGCCCTAGAGGCAATAATAAAATGGTTATTATTATATTTCCTTGTTCATGATAATTGTCTATTGTTCATGCTGTAATTGTGTTATCCGGAAATCGTAATACATGTGTGAACACATAGACCATAACATGTCCCTAGTGAGCCTCTAGTTGACTAGCTCATTAATCAATAGATGGTTACGGTTTCCTGACCATGGACATTGGATGTCATTGATAACGGGATCACATCATTAGGAGAATGATGTTATGGACAAGACCCAATCCTAAGCATAGCACTAGATCGTGTAGTTCGTTTGCTAAAGCTTTTCTAATGTCAAGTATCATTTCCTTAGACCATGAGATCGTGCAACTCCCGGATACCGTAGGAATGCTTTGGGTGTACCAAACGTCACAACGTAACTGGGTGGCTATAAAGGTGCACTACAGGTATCTCCGAAAGTGTCTGTTGGGTTGGCACGGATCGAGACTGGGATTTGTCACTCCGTATGACGGAGAGGTGTCTCTGGGCCCACTCGGTAATGCATCATCATAATGAGCTCAATGTGACTAAGTAGTTAGTCACGGCATCATGCATTACGGAACGAGTAAAGTGACTTGCCGGTAACGAGATTGAACGAGGTATTGGGATACCGACGATCGAATCTCGGGCAAGTAACGTACCGATTGACAAAGGGAATTGTATATGGGATTGCTTGAATCCTCGACATCGTGGTTCATCCGATGAGATCATCATGGAACATGTGGGAGCCAACATGGGTATCCAGATCCCGCTATTGGTTATTGGCCGGAGAGATGTCTCGGTCATGTCTGCATGACTCCCGAACCCGTAGGGTTTACAAACTTAAGGTTCGATGACGCTAGGGTTATAGGGAAAGTTTGTACGTGGTTACCGAATGTTGTTCGGAGTCCCGGATGAGACCCCGGACATCACGAGGAGTTCTGGAATGGTCCGGAGACGAATATTTATATATGGGAAGTCCTTATTCGGTCGCCGGAAGTGTTCGGGGGTCTATCGGTATTGTACCGGGACCACCGAAAGGGTTCTGGGGGTCCACCGGGAGGGTCCACCTGTCCCGGAGGGCCCTATGGGCTGAATATGGAGGGGAACCAGCCCCTAGGTGTGCTGGGAGACAAACCCCCCTAGGGCCCATGCGCCTAGGGTTTGGGGGAAACCCTAAAGGGGGCGCCCCCCTTGGCTTGGGGGGCAAGCCTCCCCCCTTGGCCGCCGCCCCCCTCTAGATCCATCTGGAGGGGGCCGGCCCCCCTCTCCCTTGCCCCTATAAATAGAGGGGGGGGGGGGGAGGGCAGCCGCACCACATCCAAGGCGCAGCCGTCCCCCTCCCCAACACCTCCTCCTCCTCCCGCGAAGCTTGGCGAAGCCCTGTCGGAGTACCACGCTGCTCCAACACCACCACGCCGTTGTGCTGCTGCTGGACGGAGTCTTCCCCAACCTCTCCCTCTCTCCTTGCTGGATCAAGGCGTGGGAAACGTCACCGGGCTGCACGTGTGTTGAACGCGGAGGCGCCGTTGTTCGGCGCTTGGATCGGAATCAACCGCGATCTGAATCGCTATGAGTACGACTCCCTCATCCGCATTCTTGTAACGCTTCCGTGTCGCGATCTTCAAAGGTATGAAGATGCACTCCCCTCTCGTTGCTAGTAAACTCCATAGATTGATCTTGGTGATGCGTAGAAATTTTTTAATTTCTGCAACAATCCCCAACAATTACACCACAACGGTGGCCCGAACCAGTATAAATCTCGTGTCTTTGTGTTGTGAGTTCATCGAGTTCGTCCGCGAGATCTTAGCGTGCTAGGGCGTAGATCGGTAAGGAGGAAATCTTCGCGCGCACCCCAGTGTTCGAACCTTAAGGGTTTTGCCGGAACCCGAGATCCGATAGTTCCCATCATCCCCTCGCCTTTTCTTGGGCATCATGGATGATGAAGCCATCGATGAAGATGAAGATGACGCGTTGTGTACGCTTCTCGGGTTCATGCAAGCGCTTCCCCCTACCTGGCGCACCAAAGATATCGTGGGAAACCACGGCCACCTATGGTGCCATCTGCCCCTTGTGGTTCGGCAGGGGGAATGAGCACATTGCACAAAGAGCAGAGAACGTAGCACAACACGGCAGAGATCACACGGGCAGATTTACCCAGGTTCGGGCTGCCGCTAGGCGTAAAACCCTACTCCTGCTTTGGTGAATTGATGAGAGGACCGTGGAAGAGACGCAGCGCTCTAGCCCGGCAGGGTTGCCTCGGGGCGAGGGCAGCTACGCGCATATGAGTGTACAAGGGTCCGAATCTTTTCTATGGTCTCCATGGCCCTCCTTTTATAGATCAAGGGGTCACCACAAGGGCAAATAAGTCATTGTGTACTGATTAGATAGCAAACAGTGCTATCATACCTAACTCTGCAGATAGAGCAGAGCGCATTAAATGCACCACTTAGTGTCACATCATGGCGTGCCCGACATGCCTTGCCGGGCTGTTTGGCCACCTTATCACCTATCTGCATGACACGTCTCTGGGCATGTGTCATTTAGAGGCAATTTCCGTAGGAAGTGGCTGCCATGTGACAAGAAACAGCCACTTAGTCACTTGGGGGCTTGACACCGCACCGATCGAAGACTTGCGTCACTGTGAGGTGGAGCGGTGGAGCCTTAGCGGGGTGGTCCGCCCTTGGTGTCCCCGGCAAGCTTGCCGGGTCAGTCTTGTGACTTGTCTCAGGAGCAACCCCGACCTCGCCAGGCCCACCTACCCAGCAAGGGAGACTTTCCCTTAGTGGTCTTTTGCTTCCCTTGGCTTGACTTGGTCTTCTTGATCTGCCATCTGATTTCTCAAAGAGCTATCGCTTCAACTTGATCTCGTCTTGGATTTTGCAACCTTGCCGAGCCGGTGGTTTGCTGTCCGTGCACGACTCGGGGGGAAACATACACCCCTGTTTGTGTACCCCGACAACAAGCGCGCACGGTTGATGGAACAAGACATGTGCTGACATCGCCTATCGGTTTGGACCCTATGGTGCAAACGCCAGATACGCGCCCGAGAAATTATAGAACCGTTAGGCCGTCCGGGACTAGTGCCTCACTTAGAAATTATAGAACCGTCAATAAATTTTGAGCCTGCGTCCCGTCACATTCTAAATTACTACCACTCTATATTTAATTGCAAACCTGTTCACACCGATCAAACCCTAAATGGTTTCCACTTAGGAGCATATTAGTACTCGGTTATAAGTACTACCTACTCCAAGATGACTGCACATTCGTCCTCAACTCCTCATCCACAAAAACAAACAAGTCATTCATCTTTGTTCCCTTGCGTCTGCCATGGCCCGCATGAGTTCTGGGTCGAGAGATTACTACCAGGGAGAGGCGAGCATGGAAGCGGATGCACGAGAGAAGTCCCGCATCACCGTGAAAGCAGACGACATGTCTCGTCGCGCCGCCGTAGCAGCACAAAGGTCTCGCACGCCGCCGAAGCAGCACAGAGGTCCCGCCGCGTCGTCGATGCAGCAGACTGGTCCGGTCGCATAGCGGAAGCAGCAGAGATGTCCTGCCGTGCCGCGAATGCAGCAGAGATGTCCTCCGGCGCCACGGCGGCCTGAGAACATGTCTCGGGGGCAGGCGAGGACTCTCACAGGCGCATGCGCGCTATGCTCGATGACCTGATGTGTTGGATCCCCGACTGGATGATGCTGCAGGACGAGATGAATGCCTCGTTTGAAAATGCTACCAGCGTCATCTGGGGACTAGGGGAGGACAAGGCGAAGCTCCGCACCGAGCGCGACCTGCTAAGGGCGAAGATCACCAAAACGACGAAGTAGCACAAGGAGACCACTGCCTTGTTGAAGAGGACCAGCATCATCGTCAAGAAACCTATGGACTAGAATGCCATGCTTGATAACCCACAAGTATAGGGGATCACAACAGTTTTCGAGGTAGAGTATTCAACCCAAATTTATTGATTCGACACAAGGGGAGCCAAAGAATATTCTCAAGTATTAGCAGCTGAGTTGTCAATTCAACCACAGATGTAAGACTTAATATCTGCAACAAAGTATTTAGTAGCAAAGTAATATGGAAGTAATGGTAACAGTGGCAAAAGTAACAGGAGCAGTTTTTTAGCAATCGTAACAGTGGCAACGGAAAAGTAACTTAGCAAAGATCAATATGTGAAAAGCTCGTAGGCAATGGATCAATGATGGATAATTATGTCGGATAGCATTCATCATGCAACAGTTATAACATAGGGTGACATAGAACTAGCTCCAATTCATGAATATAATGTAGGCATGTATACCGAATATAGTCATACGTGCTTCTGGAAAAGAACTTGCATGACATCTTTTGTCCTACCCTCCCGTGGCAGCGGGGTCCTATTGGAAACTAAGGGATATTAAGGCCTCCTTTTAATAGAGTACATGACCAAAGCATTAGCACTTAGTGAATACATGAACTCCTCAAACTACGGTCATCACCGGGAAGTGTCCCGACTATTGTCACTCTGGGGTTGCCGGATCATAACACGTAGTAGGTGACTATAACTTGCAAGATAGGATCAAGAACACAAATATATTCATGAAAACATAATAGGTTCAGATCTGAAATCATGGCACTCGGGCCCTAGTGACAAGCATTAATCATAGCAAAGTCATAGCAACATCAATCTTAGAACATAGTGGATACTAGGGATCAAACCCTAACAAAACTAACTCGATTACATGGTAAATCTCATCCAACCCATCACCGTCCAGCAAGCCTACGATGGGATTACTCATGCACAACGGTGAACATCATGAAATTGGTGATGGAGGATGGTTGACGATGACGATGGCGATGATTTCCCCTCTCCGGAGCCCAAAACGGACTCCAGATCGGCCCCCCCGAGGAAGAACAGGGCTTGGTGGCGGCTCCGTACCGTAAAACGCGATGAATCCTTCTCTCTAGTTTTTTCTCCCCGAACGTGAATATATGGTGTTGGAGTTGAGGTCGGTGGAGGTCCAGGGGGCCCACAAGAACAGAGGGCGCGCCCCAGGGGATGGGCGCCCCCCACCCTTGTGGCCAGGGTGTGGGCCCCCTTCGGTTGGTTCTTTCGCCAATATTTTTTATTTATTCCAAAACTTATCTCTAGGAAGTTTCAGGTCATTCCGAGAACTTTTATTTCTGCACAAAAATAACACCATGACAATTCTGCTGAAAACAGCGTCAGTCCGGGTTAGTTCCATTCAAATCATTCAAGTTAGAGTCCAAAACAAGGGCAAAAGAGTTTGGAAAAGTAGATACGATGGGGACGTATCAACTCCCCCAAGCTTAACCCATTTTCTTGTCCTCAAGCAATTCAGTTGACAAACTGAAAGTGAAAAAGAAATACTTTTACAAACTCTATTTGATCTTGTTGCAAATATGTAAAGCCAGCATTCAAGTTTTTCAGCAAAGATTATGAACTAACCATATTCACAATAACATTTAGGTCTCACATTTACTCACATCAATCACATAATCAACTAGCGAGCAATAATAATAAATCTCGGATGACAACACTTTTTCAAAACAATCATGATATGATATAACAAGATGGTATCTCGCTAGCCCTTTCTGAGACCGCAAAACATAAATGCAGAGCACCCCTGAAGATCAAGGACTGACTAGACATTGTAATTCATGGTAAAAGAGATCCAGTCACAGTCATACTCAATATAAATTAATGACAATGCATACAAATGACAGCGGTGCTCTCTAACTGGTGCTTTTTATAAGAGGATGATGACTCAGCAATAAAAGTAAATAGATAGGCCCTTCCCAGAGGGAAGCAGGGATTTGCAGAGGTGCCAGAGCTCGAGTTTTGAAATAGAGGTAAATAATATTTTGAGCGGCATGCTTTCATTGTCAACATAACAACCAAGAGATCTCGGTATCTTCCATGCTACATACATTATAGGCGGTTCCCCAACAGAATGGTAGAGTTTATGCTCCCCCACCACCAACAAGCACATTCCACGGCTGGTCTGAAACAACGGGTACCGTCCAACTAACAACTGTCCTGGGGGAGTTTTGTTTGCAATTATTTTGATTTGATTTGAGCATGGGACTGGTGAAAGTGCAACTAATCCCTGGGTGGTTTTGGTAATTCATAACAACATATAGCTCATTGAACTAATATCCTTTCAAGTTGATTATTTCAGAAAGTTCAATGATTGGCATGGCATGGACTAGAGATGTGGACCCCTCAAAATGCTAAGGACAAATATTGGAAAAAGCTCAGGACTCTTCATTTCTATTTTAGTGATCCAAGATCACATTGAGTCCATAGGAAAAGCCAATACTATTAAAAGGGGACGATGTGTTGGTTAATGATCTACTTGCTCAAAATGCTTAGTGATATGTTCCAAAGCCCTCAACTACTTTCTCAAATCAAAATATGTCCTAAACCTAAAGTCAAACTCGGCCCCACCGATTTGATTCATCCGGCGCCATCGAGTTCACTTGACATAGCCATAGTCAGAAACCCTAATCAGTTTGCTCTCACCAATAGGGACTTCGGTCTCACCAAGGTGGGATTGCAAACTCTCTGTTTCCCTTCGTAACGTTTCGGTCTCACCGAAAATGAGCGATCGGTCCCACCAAGTTCACAGTGCAAACTCTCTGTTTCCCTTTCATAATGTTTCGATATCACTAAAAGGAGCGATCGGTCCCACCGAGTTTGCCTGACCAACTCTCTGTTAACCTATTGTTGAAATCGGTCTCACCAAGTTCACGTAATCGGTCACACCAAGATGAGGTTTGCCCTAACCCTAGCTCATCGGTATCTTGTTGGTCCCACCGAGTTGATCTTGTTGGTCCCACCGAAAATCCTAACATTCCCCTTTTGAACTGAATCGGTCTCATCGAGTTCATATATTCGGTCTGACCAAGTTGGCTCAAATGTGTGTAACGGTTAGATTTTGTGCGGAGGCTATATATACCCCTCCATCCTCCTCTCCATCTGTGATATATCCATCATAACGTGCCTACACTTCCACTACTCATTTTCTGAGAGAGAACCACCTACTCATGTGTTGAGACCAAGACATCCCAATCCAACCAGAAGAATCTTGATCTCTAGCCTTCCCCAAGTTGCTTTCCACTCAAATCATCTTTCCACCATAGCCAAATCTGTGAGAGAGAGTTGAGTGTTGGGGGACTATCATTTGAAGCACAAGAGCAAGGAGTTCATCATCAACACACCATCTATTACCTTTTGGAGAGTGGTGTCTCCTAGATTGGTTAGGTGTCACTTGGGAACCTCCGTCAATATTGTGGAGTTGAACCAAGGAGTTTGTAAGGGCAAGGAGATCGCCTACTTCATGAAGATCTACCCAAGTGAGGCAAGTCCTTCGTGGGCGATGGCCATGGTGGGATAGACAAGGTTGCTTCTTCATGGACCCTTCGTGGGTGGAGCCCTCCCTGGACTCGCGCAACCATTACCCTTCGTGGGTTGAAGTCTCCATCAACGTGGATGTACGATACTACCACCTATCGGAACCACGCCAAAAATCTCCGTGTCTATATTGCATTTGCCTTTCCAAACCCTTCCCTTTATCTTCATATGCAATGATTTACATTCCACTGCTATACTCTTAGAATTGATGTGTAGGTTGATTGCTTGACTTGTGCTAAGTTGCTAAAATCTGCCAAGACTTAAAATTGGGAAAAGGCTAGATTTTTTATTTAGTCAAGTAGTCTAATCACCCCCTCTAGACCTACTTTCGATCCTACAAGTGGTATCAGAGCTTTGGTCTCCATTTGCCTTGATTTCCATAGCTTTGGTGATCATAGCCTTGGTTTCACAACCTAGGAGAGTATGGCGCCTAGCGAGGGAAATTATCACTGTAGAGGTCCTTACTTTGATGGTACTAATTTTGCTAGTTGGAAGTATAAAATGAAAATGCATATTCTTGGACATAACCCCGCCGTTTGGGCTATTGTGTGTATTGGCGTGCAAGCTGAATTCTTCGATGGAAGAGAACCGAATCATGAAGCAACCGCGGAAGAATTGAAGATGTTGCAATAGAATGCTCAAGCTTGCGATATCCTCTTCAACGGATTATGCCCCGAAGAATTCAACAAAATCAGCCACCTTGAGAATGCAAAGGAAATTTGGAATACTTTGATTGATACCCACGAAGGTACCGAGTCTGTCAAGGAATCAAAATTGGATGTGCTTCAAAGTCAACTTGACAAGTTCAAAATTAAGGATGGTGAATGTGTCGCTGAAATGTACTCTAGGCTTGCTCTCATCACAAATGAGATTGCTGGCTTAGGAAGTGAAGAGATGGCCGACAGATTCATCATCAAGAAGATCCTAAGAGCCTTGGATGGAAAGTATGAACCATGTGCACATTGATCCAAATGATGCCCAATTACAAAGATCTCAAGCCAACGGAAGTCATTGGTAGAATTGTTGCTCATGAGATGTCACTCAAGGATAAGGAAGATCTTCACAACAAGTCTAGTGGTGCTTACAAAGCTTCATGTGATGCTCCTACATCTTCAAGTGAGAAACAAGTCTTCAATGAAGAATTGAACCTAATGGTGAATAACTTCAACAAGTTCTACAAGAGTAGAAGCAAAGAGAGAAGTCACAAGTCAAGGTCCTACAATGACAAAAGATCTTCTAGTCATGATCGCAATTGCTACAATTGTGGAAGACCCGGACACAACTCTAGTGAGTGTACGGCTCCCTACAAAAGAAGAGAAGACTCACCTAAAAGGAGAAGCAAAAGAGAAGAATCACCACCAAGAGAAAGAAGGAGTAGAGATGATCGTCATGAACGAAGACCCTCTCGCAGAAGCAAGGATTCGGAAAGGAAGGATAAGTCATCAAAGAGCTACACAATACGAAGATATCAAGCTCATGTTGGTGAATGGGTATCCGACACCGACTCCGACAACTACTCCGGGAGAAACTATCATTCAGACTCTGAATATACTCAGGATGAAGGTGTTGCCGGTCTTGCACTTGTGTCATCCAACTCCTAAGACATATTTGATTCACCAAATGAAGGGATTGGAAGATGCTTCATGGCTAAAGGCCCCAAGGTATCACACCCCGAGTATGTTGATTTCAATAGCGATGAAGATGATTTGCTAGGTGATGATGATTTACTTGTTGACAACTCTAGTGATGAAAAACTATGATAAAATTGCTACTAATCATTCTAATCAAGATAAAACGAATGATGATGATAAGAAGGAGATTGAGCGTCTAACTGAAGAACTAAACACTCTTAAGTTAGCTCATGAAACTGCCTTAGAGGATCATCGAGAGCTTTTAAAGACTCATGAGAAGCTACGCTTTGAAAAGCTCAATCTAGAGCAAGAGCATGATTTCTAAAGGCAATCAATGATGATCTTTGTAAGAAAAGTTCTTCTTACATTGCCAAGTGTTTACTCTTGTCTACTTACATGCCACAAGTAAAATCTAGCAACAAGAGTAAGAAAGATTCTTCTTGTTAAATCCAATATTGTTGCTTCTAGTAGTTCTCTTGATTCCACTAATTATTCTCTTAGCCAAGTTACACTTGAGCAAGAAAATAGCTTATTGAAGGGAATTATAGAGAAAGGTGTTTACAAGAGCCTTGCTGGAAGTAAGCAATTTGAGGAAATTGTACGCAAGCAAGGAAGGCACCGGAAGAATAAAGGTGTTGGTTTTGAACGCAAGTTCAATGCCAATGGAGTTGAGTGGGAAGAAGATCAATACCCCAAGACGAAGTTTGTTCCTAAACAAGAGAAGTATGATCCCACTTCTTTCAAAGGAACACAAGCTCAAGACGATCTTCCACCACAAGACCACAAGCTAAAAGGCAAGGACAAGCTTCAAGAGGAGATTGATGCATTTGAAGAAGCTCCTAAGGCCTTGGTCAAGTGGGTTCCCAAAACTACATCAAGTTCTACTTCATCAAGTACGACTACAACTCCAAGGATTCCCATCAAGACGATGTGGATCCCGAAGAAGAAGAACTAGAGAGCTCTTGAGGGTGACTCCGCCAACATACGTCACTCATATTCATTTGGCAAGGACAAGTGCAATCAACTTCCACATCTTGCACTAGTTCAAGGAGTCACAAACCCTCTTGTTGGTAAGACAAGGGACAAGGTAACCTAATGCTTTCATGGACAATATCAAGTGTGAATTTCACTCTATGTCCATGGATATCCTTTTGTGTTCCTTGTGGGACTAACCCATGTAGGCATTGAAAGTGCAACTCACTCCAATGGATTGCTCCAAATGATCTACATCAACATTGAGCATCTACATCTTCAACACCTACATGAAGTCATCATCGACAAAACCGAAGGTTAGTTCATCCCTCTTAGGGGGGATATCACATCTAGGGGGAGCTTTGCTCTAAGAATTGAGCTAAAGCAACTCTAATGGTGTGAACACAACAATGCTTTATGTAAAAGTGGTAACCCGACTTGTGCTTAAACGATGAGTATGACCTACGATCAAATGTTCTCATTTGACTCCTCAGTTAATATACTCATATATAGATGACCTAGTCATCGCCAAATTGCTTGATAGATGCTAGAGTGTTTGTGCATGCTTTGTCACATATTTTATTTGCTATCTTATTGTGTGAGCATGTTGGTTGCATATTTTTCCCGTTCGAGGACATCCATTTGTTGCTTTGTTTGTTTGGCTTTTCTTTTTGCCAAATGGATGGACAAGAATACCTAAGAACTCCCTCTAGCTATCTAAACTTTTTCTCGTCTCAAACTCTATTCATGCTACATCACAAAGTTTGAACAAGTCAAATTCGGACCCTCCGGGTGAGGAGCACTCGGAGTCACCGATCTGTCAAGGGCTTAATTTCCAAAACTTCTTAGTGCATTTCAGTCTGATCGATCCATCCCATTCGGTCATACCGAGTTCACTAAGTCGATCTAGGTTTTAATCTCGGTGCAACCGATTTGAACCCTTCGGTCACACCGAGTCGCAGCAACTGCTTGCGAATCTGCATCTCGGTGCCACCGAGTCATTCCACTCGGTCACACCGATAGAGTCTGGATATATATACCCACGGTTTGAAAATTTGGAAATTTCTCCAAACGCTTCGCCCGCGCCTGTCCAGCTCTGCCAACTTGAGGTCTCCGGATCGTCTCCTCATCGCCCGCAACCTCCTGCCGCTGGTGTTCGCTGCCGTCAACGGGAATCTTCACCGCCGTTGTCGCCGTAGCGGGTTCATCACCAAGTTAGGGTATGAACTCGACCCCCTTGTGCAATCTTTAACTTTGATTCTTGCACTAAGGACAATGCCATGATTCTTGCCACGACTGAAATAGTTCTATCCAACCAAAACATCCTCTAGATTAGAACTTAGGGTTAGGTTTCCATTGAACTCATCTCGGACCGACCGATTTGAAAGATTCGGTCTCACCGATTTGGCCCCGGCCATTGCACATGTACTACTCGGTCTGACTGAAGTATACGAATCGGTGTGAACGAGTTTACTTTCTTAGTGAAACCCTAGCATCTCGGAGTCACCGAACTGTGTCTCGGTCTGACCGATTTCACATGTTTAGACTCTAAAGTTGCTTCGGTGTCACCGAGTTTGTCATATCGGTAGCTCCGAAATGCTTTCTGCAGAAAACTAAAATCAAGTTTTTGAGTCATTCCTTTTGCCAAAACAGCTGTACTTTGTGATGCTCATCTACTCTACCTATAACCATCTGTTCACAGGGTCATCTTTCAGTTTCAGCAATGTCAGACCAGAGTGACAGTCAGAACATGTCAGAGGAGCACCAGAATCTCAGTGAGGGCACTAGTCCCTCAAGAAGCTCTGATGATGGAAGCAGAAGCACACCAAGCAATCTGCCTAAGGCTACTACTAGGCATAGGAAGAAGAGAACCTCGGAATCTGAAGATGAGGACTATATTGCTGATGAGGAGGTCACTTCCAAGAAGAAGTTGATCAAGAAAGAACAAGTTGTTGTTGCTGCTGCTGGCATTAAGCCAGGGATGAAGAAGAAGGCTCCTGCTCAGAGGAAGCCTATGTCTAAAGTCAGAGCTTCAACTCAGGGAATCATGGAATTCTCTCTTGAACCAAGAGAAGAAGAAGCTATCGGAGGCAAGAAGAGAAAGGAAAGGGTCAAGAAGACCATTGCCAGAGTGATTAGAAGATCCTCAATGATGAAAGATCCAAATGAAGATGAGGAAGAGGATGAAGAAGATGTTGCACCAGCTCCCAAGACACAGAAACTCATGGGAGATGCAATTAAGTCTAGGGTTGCCCCATCCAAGTCCAAGACTGCTCCCAAGACAACTCCAAAGCAAATTACACCCAAGAGATCTACCAGGAACATCCCTGCTGTAGAGAAGAACAAGGCCCCAGTGCCTGAAGTACAGGAAGATGATGAGGCCCAAGTGCTCAGAAAGCTCAAGCCCAAGATACCAGATCATGATGACAACCATCCCATTGCTGAAAACATGAAGTTAAGGAAAGATGCAGGTCTCAGACTATGGAGGCAAACATATCCTTATGCAACAAGGATGAGAACTACTGTGGATTACAAGTTCCACACCAAGGAACAATAGGACTTCTATGAGACAGTCCTCCTGGACAAGAAGCCCATAGTCAGTGACATGAGATGGGTTGACCGGACATTCATTGATGAGAATGAAGATCACTTTCCTGGAGTTCATGAGAGCTTCAGAATGAATGGAGTTGACACTTTTGTGGGTCAGAAATTTACCAAATGGAATGATGAGATGGTGATGCAGTTCTATTCCACTGCACATTTTTACCAAGATGGCAAGATTGTCTGGATGACAGAGGGTACCAGGTACCAATCTTCCATTGCTGAGTGGGTTGACCTAATACATGCTCTTGCAGAAGCTGATGATGACACTTATGTCTATGCAAAGCCCAGGAAAGACCACAACTCCATGGCACACATGTACAAGGAGATACCAGATGCTGCCTTGGACACACACAAATTTGGCTCAGTTTACTATCTGCTGTCAGGACTGCCAACCATCAACACTATTCCGAGGCACACTCTGTTGCCCAAGTCTGGAGATGACAGGATGATCAGAAGGCACTCAATCAACTTGCTACACATGTTTGATGTGCCAGAGAAGTTCAAGGTGATGACCTTTATCGTTGAAGCAATTAAGAGGACTGCAACAGATCAGAAGAGATCATGTGGCTATGCCCCACACATTCATATGCTCATCAACTCCAAGGTGGGCACATGCACATATCTGCTAGATAGAGAGCACCTTCCCCTGATGCCAGACTTTGAGGACAATACAGTGGTCATGGATGCCTCACATCCTACCTCTGTAGAGGCTCAGGAGAAGAGAGAGAAGGCAAAGGCAGAAAAGGCTTCTAAGATTCCAGATGCATCAGCTGCAAATCTCAAGACCAAGCAGGACTAGCTCAGCTATCTGCTTGAAGCCACAGTAAGGATTGAGAAAGGACTAACTACCCTGACTCAAAACCAAGAAAATCTTGAGAGAATCACTGAAACTAAGTTTTATGATCTAGACTTGAAGGTCACAAAGATTCAGACTGCAGTTGAGAAACTCCAAGAAGAAGCAGAGGAGAGGAGCGGAAGATCTACCACAGATGCCTATCAGAGGGTGCCTAGAGCACAAAGGTCTGCAGCTGTGCCAGTCAGTTACAGAAGGGCCACAACTTCAGCACCTGCAGCCATAGCCTCAGTTGCCCCTCCAGTGGCAACCCCTCCAGTTCCTCAAACATCAGCTGAAGTCTTTGCAGATGATGTCCTCTCCACACCATCTTCGCACTCCGGAGCTCCTAGAGATCGTGCTTAGAGTGTCGTATAGCACTATGCATTTTCAAGCTTTTTGGTAACTTGTTGCCAAAGGGGGAGAGAAGTGTATAGATCATAGGCTTCGAGAGAGAGAGAGAGAGAGTTTTGCTCTTTATTGGTCTCTCTTGCTACTCATTTGCTCGTGTGTTTGCTACTTATTTGTGCTTATGTGTGAGATACTCTTATGATCATGTGGTTGATCATATTATGCTTTATTATGTGTGTTTGAATGATGCTATCTTATTACTTGTGTATGATCAATCATATTTGTCTTGGTGATGGGTGCATGCTATTTATATTCTATCATTTTGAGCGCTCCACCAAGATGTATGTGACATGGAAGAGTAACCCAGGATCCTAATCGGTTGTGCATTTGCATTCAAAAGCAAATCATAAATAATGCACAAATTTAGGGGGAGCTCTTGCTTATCACATACTTCTCAAAGCGACGATATATTTCATTCTTATTATCATTTGTCGAAGCTTAGATCTATATGTTGTCATCAATTACCAAAAAGGGGGAGACTGAAAGTGCAACTAATCCCTGGGTGGTTTTGGTAATTCATAACAACATATAGCTCATTGAACTAATATCCTTTCAAGTTGATTATTTCAGAAAGCTCAATGATTGGCATGGCATGGACTAGAGATGTGGACCCCTCAAAATGCTAAGGACAAATATTGGTAAAAGCTCAAGACTCTTCATTTCTATTTTAGTTATCAAAGATCACATTGAGTCCATAGGAAAAGCCAATACTATTAAAAGGGGATGAGGTGGTGGTTAATGGTCTACTTTGCAAAATGCTTAGTGATATGCTCCAAAGCCCTCAACCACTTTCTCAAATCCAAATATTTCCTAAACCTAAAGCCAAACTCGACCCCACCGATTTGATTCATCCGGCGCCACCGAGTTTGTCGATGTTCTGGGAACGGGGGTACCCAGACTTGCCTGCCTGCGGCCCATGGCGTGGCTTCATCAACGGCCCGGTACGGCCAGCTTCAGCATCAACGACTCAAGACCCTCGCGAGGGGCCAAGCCTCACGAGGCGGATGACACCAAGACCTCCACAAGGAGTGGCCTCCCTAGGCTGGCTCCCGAGGAGCGGAGATTTCTATGCAAGCCTCACCTCGCGAGGTTCGGATGACGTGAGCCATGACGACCAAGGCCAGGCGGGCGCCAGCGGGCACAGTGTACCAGTTTCCTCCTTGGTGCTAAGGAGGCAAGCGCAGGCGCGGAGTCCCGAGGAATCAACCAAAGGTTTCCATTCCGGTACAACGAGACCAAGACCGCCAGGACGGCAGGACGGAGGTAATCGCCGAGCCCACCACGGCGTCACGACCAGAGGCTTTTGTAGGCGAAGACTACTTTTGTCAGGATAACATGTACTAGTTGTCTCCCTTAGAATTTGGCCGTTGTGGGATCCCTTCCCGCCTTCATTTAGGAAGAGGACCAAGGCCACTATAAATAGGACCTAGCCACCACCATAGACGACGGATCATTTAGACCATCCTCTCATCCACCAGCTCAAGAGCACACCTCCTGAGGTTGTTCCTCCACTATACTAGTTCATCCTCAGCCCCTCGAGCACTACAAAAAAGAGACACATCCGTGAAATTTTGGGCTGAACGAATTTTTTTTCTGTCATGCTTATGACACTTCTATGACGATAATTGTGACAAACCTCGGTATCATCATAGATGTGGTGGGCTCCTACTTCTATGACAAAAAATCATGATAGAAAATGGGTTTTTCGTCCTGGGCGGGCCGGAGACGCAGCTGCATGACATTCTTTGGGCCGTCCATGATAGAAAAAAATGTGGTAGAGGCGAGGGCGAGGAAAATATCGGGGAGTTCCCGGTTACGGTGGGTGGTCGGGGCTGAGCGATGCACGGAGGTTTGTGCGTTTCTCTCGTACACGTACGCGCGTGTGTGCGAGGTGTTTCACTCTAACTGAACCCGAGCGAGGCGTTGGGCTCTAACTGAACCCGAGCGATTGCACTAGCTACGTTACTGACCCCGATCGATCCCTTGCTGTTAACTGAACCCGAGTGATTCCTTCGCTACTGCTGCTAACTGAAGCCGATCGATGCTGCCTCTTGATGAACAGTGAGCGTTGTTGGGGGGGTGGATGAACAGTTCCCGGTGGGGGGGTGGATGAATAGGACCCCGTGGTAGTAGAGGCCGTTGCCGCTGGATGAACATGACCCTGATCGAGCCGGTTGGGGGTGGATGAACAGGACCCCGTGGAGGGCTGGTTGAACAATAGCCGGTGGAGGGCTGGATAAACAGTAGCCCGTGGAGGGGTGGTTGAACTGGACCCCATGGAGAGGGCTGGTTGAACAGTAGCCGGTGGAGGAGCGGTGGAGGCTAGATGAACAGGAGCCCGTGGATGAACAGTGGCTGGTGGAGGCAGGAGGGGAGACGCCATGGATGAACAGTCGCAGGTGGAGGCTGGAGGAGGTCGACGGTGGATGAACAGTAGCCCGTGGAGACAGTCAACAGTGGAGATGAACAGTATCCCGTGGAGTCCCGTTTTGCGGTACACCACACCCCTCCCGATGAACAGGACCCCCGTTTCGACCGTAGCGCTCCAACGCAAGTCCGTTTCCTCTGTTTTGCGGTACGCCACACCCCTCCCGATTAACAGGACCCCGATTCGACCGTAGGAGGTCCCAGAGAAGTCCGTTTCATCCGTTTTGCGGTATGCCAGACCCCTCCCGATGAACAGGATCCCGTTTCGACCGTGGCCGGTCGAACACAAGGTCGCTTCCTCCCTTTTGCAGTATGCCAGGCCTCGTGTCGATCGCTGTTCTGTCCAAGCCGGTTGGCTCCTGAAGAACACGACGACTCAGTTTCTCTATTCTGACCCAGCCATGTACACGAGCCCTGGCCGTACGTATGCGTGAGTAGGCGTTCGAGACCCCGCCCGTATGTACGTACGTGGCGCTATTTACTTTCTTGCACCCTGGCTGTACGTACGTGTACATGCTATGTGCACGCCTCTACTATGACACGTGCCCTACCTTACTCAGCCACGGTTCATCGCTGCAACCTGCATATAGACCGATCGACCAGTATGTACATACACATTCGCGACCAGAATGACAATGCTACGTACGCTTTGACCAGGTGGGTCCCGACCGTCAGGGAGGATAAGGAGGCACTTCCTTGCATGCGAAGATGTAGCTGGTGGGTCCCAGCTGTCAGGGGGCGAATCATTTTTTTGCCCGTAATATGGACGCACTTCCTTGCGTGCGAAGATGTAGCTGGTCGGTCCCTACAGTCAGGGGGGAAACGTTTTTTTAGCGAAATATGGTGGCCCATCCGGTGGGTCCCTGCTCTTAGGTGGAGGAATCATTATTTTGCGCGTAATAAGGTTGAACTTCCTTGCTGCAGCCATGGACCTAGCTGTCAGCCTCTCCACGTAATAAGGAGGCACTTCCTTGCTGCGGCCATGGACCCAGCTGTCAGCCTCTCCACGTACAGTACTTTTCCGATGGATGTCGTTCTTTGACCATGTCGACCACACCGCGCCAAGTGCACCAGGGCGATGGACGACGACGAGGCCTAGGAAGGGGACGACGCGGAGCCGGGGAAGACACGGTAGTGGATGCCCACGCGAGAGGAGTACGAGGGTTCACTGGTTTAGCTGCGGTGTGAGGCTGTCGTCGCCGCAGAATAACAGGGGGTGTGGGTGAGTAGAGGGATGGCCTGGCCAGCGGTGGGAGTAGTAGGGGCGGTGAGGCCTCCGCGGCAGCATAGTCGGCCACGGGAGGTAGGAGCAGGCGGCACGACCGGTGCTGGTTTGGGCGGCTGGAGCAAGAAGACCAGAGGTTGAAGAAGCACTACGGCTGTCACTACAAAAAAAAGACACTTCCGTGATGATACGTGTTTATCATAGCAGGTCACGTTTTCTGTCATGCATGTACATCCATGACAAATTTATGACAGAATCAAGATAGTCATACATGTGTTGTCGTAGAAGTGTTCCATGACATTACCAAATTATCATCACAGAAGTGTCCCCTTCCATGACGATAAATCGCGTGTCATAGAAGTGCTTTCGTCAAGGGTGACCGACACGTGGCATCCACCGTAATGGGACACCGTTAAGCTATCGGGTCCGGTTTTGGATCCGATAACCCGTTAACAGCCCAGACCAATGGGAATTTTCCATGTGTAAAATTCTCATTGGCCGGAGGAAACACGTGTCAGCTCAACGTTCGGACAGATGTCATCCACTCATTGGACAGGAGGAGCATATGATACGTCGACACGTGGCATGGCCCAACAGAGGCCCATTCCGATGAAAAGGCCAGCCCGTCTGACTTGGTCAAAAGGTAACGGGTCGGCCCACGGAAAGCCTGTTAACGGCATGTTCGTATATAGCCCATTTTCGGCCCGCTTATTACCGGCCCGTTACGGCCTATCGGAATTAAGCCCAGTAGCTTCATATGGGTCGTCAAATATGATTCCAGCCCGTTGTAACTTCTGGCCCATGATGTCTTTCGGCCCATATGAGGCCCTTTGTAACTCTCGGCCCATTAAAGGCCCGAGATGATACTGGCCCATAATGAACAGTGTATCGCTTTATACCCATTAACGGCCCATTATTCCGTCGGCCGTTTCCAGCCCGTGTTAACTTTCGGCCTTCTAAGGGCCCATTTATTCTTGGGCTCATTTCTAGAATTCGATTAGATACGGTCCGTTAGTGGCCTGTTCCGTTTGTGGGCCAAATACAGCCCGTGGTTACATTCGGCCCGTTTGTGGCCCGTTAACCCGTTGGGCTGTTTTCATAGCGTTATCAAATACGGCCTATTAACGGCCCGTTATGGTCCATGAATAGTACGGCCCATGTTGGCGAAATGATTATACGCCCCGTAGAAGGCACATGGATCCTACGACCCGTAGAACACCAATGGATCCTACGGCCCGTAGAAGGCCCATGGATCATACACCCGTAGAAAGTCCATGGATCCTACGGCCCGTAAAAGGCCCATGGATCCTACGGCCCGTAGAAGGCCCACGGATCCTACGGCCCGCAGGAGGCCCATGGTTACAACAGTCCGTGTGTTGCCATGATTATTGTGGCCTAGTTACCAAAACTAGGTTATTGTGGCCACTAAAAAACGCGGAAAAAGAACTGCAGTGACTACAAGCAAACAACTAGACAAGACAATAAGGAAATAAATAAGCAACAACTAATACTAGCCTATTACAGCTATTACACATATTACATCCACTGGGCATCAAAGTTCGCCACCAGTGCAAATATAGGGAACAAAGCAGCATATTACATACACTGGCCGTCAAAATTGGCCACCAGTGCAAATAAACGCAGCAGCAAAACAAGTCCATAACTGAAACAACTTCAGAAGAGCTCAAGAAACGTTATCCTGGGTATCCACCATGCTGGCAATAAGCTTAGCAAGCTTATTAGCTTTGTCCTGTTTGGCGCTAAAATCCTCCAACGCTTGCTGTTGCACCAGAAAGTATGCATCTGAATGCTCCAGGGACTTCCGCAGTCCTTCCGCTTCTTGTCGCAGCACAGCTGATCGATGTCTTTCAGCTTGTAGTTGAGACTCAAGAAACCGAACTGATTCAGACAGTGAGTTTGAATAGCTTGTGCAAGCGGTAGTGGCCAGTAACTCGAACAGTAAACCAAGACAGGACTTTGGGGTTGCCTCACTGTCTTCAAGATAGTTTTCCTTAGCTGTTTTATCAGCTTTGTTGGAGACCAACAAGGATGTCTCACGATCCTGAACCTTATCTGCATTACTTCCTTTATCATTGCTTAATAAGGCACTCTTCCCCAATATTCTGTCAGCATTCTAAAAGAAGAAACAAGCAGACACATAACAGGTTTAGCATGTACTAGTATATGAAACTCATTTCGGTGAACCAGTTCATTAGTAAGGTGGACAAGATTAAACTACCAAGTCTTCTATTGCCAAGTAGTACATTATAAAAGCATCAAACAAACATATATCTATGTCCTATGGTCACTGCATTGTCTTGCCAAATCAAAATAGAGACACGGTTCAAATCATATCAGTTCAAGAGAAAGCAGCACTGAAAGAATACAAAGCGTGGGAAACTAAACGCACAACAAGATTTCAGATGGGTACCACGGGTCTACATGTACAACAACACTATTGGCCCTGTTATGATGCTAGTAATGTGCATGATATGAGAAGTCAACTGTATACACAATTGAAATTGAAATCAACAGAGCTATTTATAAGAGCAAACCTGTTAAAGAAACATGCGTAAACATACCTGTTGTGCCATTGGAGTTTCCATTGGATAGTTCAATTTAAAAATAAGTTTGTATGAGTAAATACAGTGATACAAGAGCAAAGCAGTATGCACGATAGCAATGGAATCTTAAATGAGAACAGTTGTTCTTCAGGTTTAAGCACTTGTTCTACATGAACAGAGTACAGTAAGACGCAAGCATATAGTACTTAAAATAAAATGAGCTCATAGACCTTACCACATTCTTGGTTCGGGACCAGTAAAGAACAAGGCGTTCCCAGTCATCGTCCAGTAAATGTGTCTCAGGAGAACGTAAGGGAATTTGATGAGTTTCTTTGCCAGTGAAGTACGTTTTCTTCAGGTAATTCCGATACTGCCACCAAGCATTCTTGAAGATAGCAGAGGTATTAGCACAGGTTACCTCATCCTGAGTTTCCAAATCGGTCCTTCTCTATAGAGAAAAATGGGAAAATTTGCTGTATTATAACCATCATGGAGGTAGAATGTATGGGACAAAGCAAAGTAATTGCCATGAATAACATTACTTACACATAACTCCTGGACAAACACCTGCAACTGGCATTTTCCTTCATCTTCAGTATAATATTTCCATGATGGGAAGATACGCACATAGGATTTAACAACATCAAATGCGATAGATGCTAAACTATGAATGGCTGGTTGTGCTTCCTCCACAGGAATAGGTGTACTAACTGGTGGAGTTGGGGTTCGCCGTGGTAGTACTGGCGCTTTGGGCACTGGAGCTGCCTTACTAACTGCTCTTGTTTGGGAGCTCTGTGGTGGAGATGGTGCTGTGTCAACAGGAACTGGGTTACTATCTGCTGGGGTTGGGGTTAGATTGGGTGAAGCTGGTTCTCTGTCCATCGCAGTAGGGGTAAAATCTGCGAGAGTCTGGGTTATGTGTGGTAGGGCTGGTTCTCGTGCATGTACAACCGGGGTGCTATCTCCACCAAGAGGTAGCACTGTTTTATTTGAAGACCGTGTTTTTACTCCGCTAGATACTGCCATCACCCGCTCCAATTCAAATGGCTGATAAACAGGAAACATAATTGAATGTACAGACATTGTATGAGAGACAGATGCAATAGATAGTGTGGAAAAAAGAGGGCATTAAATAATTGACATGTATATTGTTTAACTAAAACGGATAGCATGACATAATTTCACATATATGATGTCTATCTAAACTGGATAGCATAGCATAACATAATTCAAAGATATGATGACTAACTAAACAGGATCGCATGACATAATTCACATACATGTTATCTAAGTAACCAGGATCGCATGATTTAATTCACATATGTGATTTATATGCTAAGCGGAGGGCATTCGCATATATGATGTCTGAACTAAGAACATGGTGTTGAATATTGTGTATATGATGTCTAAACTATGCAATGCAAGACACCATATGCATGATATGAGCAGTAGAACCGTGCCAAGTTAGAGCATACACCTCGGTGGGGGAATAGGACTGGTCATCTGTCTCTGAATCCATCTCTGAGGAGCTATCGGGACCCAGCAAGAGATCTGCTTCGACAGGTAGCACTGTCTGCTCTGAAGGCCTTGTTTTCACTCCAGATTTTTCCATCACCCACTCAAATGGCTGATTCACAGGAAGAGTAGTTTAATGTACAAACATTGTCGACAAATGGAAATTTAATGAAGAAAAGGATGGGCTAGATATCATTCAAATATATGATGCCTGGTTAAACAGGATGGCATTGCACATTTCACATATATTATGGCTGGCTAAAAGACATGAGACTGCATAATTCCCATATATGATATTGAAACTAAACAGGTGGCATTACAGAACATGTCTAAACTAAGCAGATGACATATATGATGTCGAAAGTAGGCACTGCAAGGCAACATATGCATGATATGACTAACATCATCATGCCAAGTTAGAGCAAACACCTTGGGGGTAAATAGGAGTGGTCAGCTGCGTCTGAATCCGCCTCAGAACAGATATCTTCCTCTGGATTACAATCTGGAGAGGGGGGAGGGTTTGCCATTGAACCCACCATGGAGCGATGTCTGCATGACATTGTATTGCCGCGCAAAACTCTTCTCTTTTTCTCTACATGTTCAGCATGACTGTGTACAATATCTGACATGCATACAAAAAAATATAGTGAGATTATGTAAGGAGAGCATGCAGAAATCTAGAGTAATGGTAACAACCAGTGGATGGATCCAAAAATAATGATAGCAGGCTGATGATTGCTTTAATTTAATAAAAAACAGATGATGATTGCTTTACTATTTGTTTCCCACCCAAGATGAACAACATAGGCATACCCTAGGTGAACCAGATATTAGACAGAGATACTATTCATTGCTGCCTCGATATGTGCCCCACAACTAATTTAGAACTCAAGTTTGAACATCAATTTGGACCTGACTTGGAGTCTAAGAGGTGAACAGGACAATAAAGTAGCAGGTAATATTAAGCAATGCATAACATAAGCAGAAACAAAAGAGTGCGACCTCTCTTGTGGACCCGTGTACTCCTCAGGTTCATCTGCTGAGTCGATGATGGTGATGCCGTTGCGGTGGGTGCCGGCGGCAGGGAAGGAGATCTGAGGCGGCGAAAGACGGTCAGGAGTCGTGATGTCTGGTTTGGTGGATGCTTCTGTCGATGGAGCAGCTCAGGTGAGGTGGACGACGTCGCGGCAGGAGCAGGACAAACCACACAAAGTTTTCTTCGACACCTACCTGTAACTGAAGTAATTCTGTAAGGGCTCATTTGGCTTGCATGATTCTAAAAACGCAGGGATAGGAGGAAAAACACCGGAATAGGATAGGAATGCACATGGGAAACAGAGCATTTGTGAACACAGGATTTCTGTCAACTTGGGTGTTTGGTTCACAGGAAAAGGAGGAGCAGAGGAATGCAAAGAAACATGGCCAAAATAAAGTGAAACCATATGAAAGCGTGTACAGTTAGAATGTTATTCTGCCACTAATGCACTTGGTCTTGTTTTCATGCATAGGATTTTGAAAAGTAGGTCCAGGTGGATGTTTTGCTCCATTCCTTTCAACAAAATGCATGAATAATTGAATAGTAGAGTGCCATAGGAAAATTTCCTATTGCTATGTTTTTCCGTTGAACCACAATAGCCCTAATGGATCGACATGAATGTAGAGTAATAAGTGATGCGACAAGTGTACAACCTCTTTGCCGTAGCCGTGTCGACCTCAGCATCATTGGGTTGGTCGCTGAAGAAGTTGAGGTAGAGGTGGTTGTCGGAGGTGTGGAGGAAGATCTTAGGAATCTATAGACGGCGTCCAGGGCACTGCTCTGTTGTGATGGATCGTTCCGTCCTTGGAGCAGCTCCGGTGAGCCGTAAGACGTCAAGGCTGAAGCAGCACAAGACACACATCGTTAATCTCAAGTGGGATTCTAATAGCATCTCCAATAGATGATGTAAAATGCATTACCAAAAAGTGATAGATGTAAAATTTTACATCACCAAAAACCACCTGACTACAACAGATGAGGTAAAAACTATTGACTCTGAACTTAACTGTCGAAACTGAAATTTACTGTGGAATCTGAATGTTACTGTCGAAACTGAACGTAATGGTAGCAGAGAGGCACTTCACATGGGATATTTTAGGGAGGGCCTGCAGTTCATCTTCAACCTGCACCCCCCTGAGCCGCCAGCCACCACCGGCCGAACCTCCGCGCCGCCTCGCCGCCCCGAAACAACTACCCACCGCCGGTCCGCCGCCGCTCGCCCCGAAACAACTCCCCACCGCCGGTCCGCCGCCGCCTCGCCGCCCGAAACAACTCCCCACCATCGGTCCGCCGCCGCCCCGGCCAGCCCTCTAGCCCCCCCCCCCGCGCCAAGCTTTTTCTCCGGCGTCCCCACGCCACCGCCCCACCACCGCGCCCCCCACCGCCAGCGAGCAGCACCCCACCCAGAACCCTAAGATAGATAGTGGGGTACCTCTCCGGCGAGCCCCCTCCCCGCTGCGGGTGGTTCTTCCTTAACTTCGGCGAGACCCACCACCCCCTTAAAATGGACTGACCCAGAAGTCAATTAACTCGACTGAAGTGTAGCTAAATCGAAGCAGAGCAGCAGCATGAGCGAGGGGGAGAGCAGCAGCGCGAGCGAGCGAGAGCCAGAGCAGCAGCAGTGCAAGCAAGAGCCTGGGCAGCAGCAGCACGAGCGAGCGAGAGCCGGAGCAGCAGCAGCTGGGCGAGCGAGCGAGAGCCGAAGCAGCAGCAGCAGCGCGAGCGACTGAGCGATAGCCTGAGCAGCAACAGCAGATCCGGCTGGTATGGACCCTGTTGCCGATGGGGCCTCGCACTAGGCAGAGCCGCCATGGAGATGTCACCCGCGACGCCGGCTTCGAGGTAGCCGCTCCATGGTGGTGCGGGATGGAGCACCGTCAGTGCCGGGAGGTCGAGTTAAGGAGAAGGTGCGATGCGATGAGTGTACAACCTCTTTGGTGGCGCTGAGTAGGCCTCGGCTTCGTCTGAGGATTTGGTGAGGATGCTGCGGTTCCGGTGGAGCAGGTTAAGGCGGCGCTGTGGGGATGGAGCAGCCGCGATAGACGAGGCGATCGTCGGAGCAGCTCCTTGGAGGTGGAGGACGGGGCGGCTGAACCGGCGGGACGACGGGATGGACGACGGATCCTCATCCGGGGAGGCGGATGAGGGACGTCGAGCTGTTGCGGTGGACGACGTCGTCGGGGAAGAGGCTCCGGCTGGGCAGCGGTGAGGTGGCGGACGGAGGAGGGTGGGGTTTCGCGGCTGGAGCGGAGAGGTTATGGCGGCCTAGATTTCGAATGGCGAAAAGGAGGCGATGGGAGGGGGGAACCATGACTTAGGGACGCGCTTGTCCAAAATGTAGGGTGTGTTACAAAAGTACCCCCACCGATTTGAACTAGCGGCCCTTTCGGCTCAGGGTTAGAAGGGGGATTTCACGTGTCGGGATTTGGCAGCTGGGGGAGTTTTGTGCGTGTTGTAATTTCGGGATAGCAAGGCGCGGGTTGTGAAGGCGCCAGTTTTGGGAGCACGATATCTGAATTTTCGGGATATAACAAGGCGCGGGTTGAATTTTAGGGACAAGCCTAACGTGTAATATTGTACTTGTACGTACCAAATCAATTCGCACTTCCTCAACGAAAAAAACGAAAAAATAAAAACTATTCACACCACACAAAGAGAGAGTCTTGTCCCGTTTTACTATACAAATGCTATTCAAAGCTACTCCCTCCTTCCATCTATATAGGGCCTAATGCGTTTTTCGAGGCTAAATTTGACCAACCAAATATTAGAGCAATAATATATGACATGCAACTTACACAAAGCACACCGTTAAATTCGTGTGTGAAAGGAGCTTTCAATGATATAATTTTCACATTGTGCATGTCATGTACTATTAATCTTGTCAATAGTCAAAGGCGTCTTAAAAAACGCATTAGGCCCTCTATAGATGGAAGGAGGGAGTACGGATCCATGTTATGTCCAATTAAATTTTTTTGCTGGCTGTATAATGCATGTAACCTACTCATGCCAACATTTTAGTGCATTCCAAATGTCTATACTACCGCTGCAATTCGAACTGAATTTGAATTCGTTTCTCTATTTCAATAAGAATCTACAATCATGATTGTTGCCAACTTCAACCATCATTCGTGTATTACCTTAACAACACACCACATGATTACTATAGAGATAGATATGAACTATGTGTACTATATGAACTCGAATTCAATTTTTTGAATACACTTGATGTTGATTCCAAATAATAGTACATTTGATGTACTAACTATATATTCATAATCTAAACCATGTTCCATACGTACACCGTGTTTATCACACAAAGTATAGTGCCCCGCCCCCTACATTATGACAAGTATTTAGCCCTGAGCTGCAAAAGCCACACATTAGCCCAAATTATAATCAATGTTCTACATTATGATATCTTCTTCAAGTATCCGTATCCACTTTTTTATAATGAATTATGATCTATGTTCGTCTTTAACACCTTCACGATCCTCTTCTCTTTGTAGCTAGCTAGCGCTAATTTTCTATCGTGCATGCACACGCCCGCCCCCCTCTCACCCTCCCTCAGCGTCCCCTCCATCGCGCACGTTCGTTATTTCTCTTTAGGTCGTTCACCCGCGGTGTGTGTAGGCCCCCCGACTCCTTCTTTCCGGCACACACCGGTCGATATACCTCTCTAGCCAAGTGTGCCTACCACAAACACATACTTCCCCTCTTCTCTTCTCACCTCCATGCCCCCTATGTCCAATACGGTTCCACGCAGGTGCACACTCCCGCCCCTCTTTTCATCGATCTCATAGTCGCACACTCCTCCCCCTCGACATAGTAGGCCTCTCGCACCACCTCCTAGCCGCACCCCTCTCCCCCTGTCTGTCTCTCCGGACCTTATTTGCTTCTAACACATGCATGCATGTATACGTACTGATCTCCCTACATATAGCTAGGTCGACTATAATTCTTTTCCCCACGCACCGATAGACTTACCTCACTAGTTATGTCTCTCCCTTTCTCGGACACACGACAGTTGATCTTCCTATGTAGTTACGTATGCTTACCACAACCATATCGTCTCCCCTCATAATCCTTGCATACCTCCCGACCCGTCTCTCACACGCACGTGCATAGACAGACAGACATCCCCGCCCTCTCTTATTGATATTGCACTCGTACCCTCCGTTTGTCTAGCAGGCCTCTCCCACCATTTGTGAGACGCCACTCCACCACCAACCCTCCGACACTCTACCTTTGTCTTTCTCCCAACCTTATTCCTCTGCTACACATATCCATGGATGCCGATCGATCTCCCTCTATACATAGCTAGGTCTCTCTCCTTCTCCACACATATACTAGTCGATCTACCTCTCTATAGTTAGGTCTCTGCCCCCTCCCCCCCCACCGATAGTCGAACGTTGTAGGTAGGTATCCATGCCACAGAGAAAAACTGCACCTCTGCCCTCTCAAATTCCAGTAGGCCAGCCGCCCTGTATCTTTGACGTGGGCAAACACAAATTCGATGGCACTCTTTATCGATCGCGCAGCCACACACTTCATCCCTGTTTTTGATTCTATTGATATCTCACGCCGATGATCCCTCCACTCTCTTCTCGTGGATCGCTCCCTCTATATATGATATATCCATGACTCTGTTTCACACACATTGCATATGTTACGTTTTTTTGTTTGAGATATCATCGACACATTGCCTCGGTTTCGCACAAACCATCTCTCTCACACCCACCCACGTACGTACCTGCACCTAAAGAAGAGGTGCACGCAGGACGCACGTACTCACGTCTCGTTCCCGGCCACACCCGCGCGGGTACACGGTGGAGTTCGTTTCTGTACGAAAAGGCAGCCCACGTGATAATTTGACGCGTGTAGCGGTTGTTTACTCGAAGGAGGGTCGGGTACCACGCCTAGACGGAACAAAGTTCGACTTGACGCGTTTGTATTAAATAAAGTTATATATTCCTCCTCAATGGCGCGTAGTACAGAATATAAAACGATTGCCGTGGGGAAAATGGAAAAATCCGCTCCACTATATACAACGGAGCCTGCCTGCCGGGGTTTGTCTCTCGTCACACCATCTCACACAAGGCGGCGGTGGCCTCTCTCTCTCACCGTTGGTCAGTGATCCGGCCGCATCCCGTCCGCCGGCGGAAAGGGAGGATGTGCATCGTTTCTCCGTTCGACGGCGTTGAGGCAGCACGTCCCGATCTGCGGTACCCGCCGTTCTCTCTGACCAAGCTCCGGCGCGGTAGGGCCTTCGCCACTTGCTCGCTGCCGCAGTATGGGCAGATCCCGGCCGCCGGCGCCCTCCTAGTAACATCCCGACGACCCTCAGGTACAGCTTCCTCCGGCCTTGCTCCACTGCCCATCTTCCCACGTTGCTGCATGTGGATCTTCTTTAGTTGTTTGCTTAAAACGTATCTCGGCCGGCGTACTTTCCATCTTGCAATCTCGTCCTCAAACCATTTTTGATAAACCACCATGCTGCTATCTTTCCCTTATTACATGGAATATGCTTCTTTTTTGTCGGCGTATGTGTCTTCAACTCGTGTTATTCGCCAGTAATTGTTTCCTTTCTACCTCTTTTTTGCAAACAGGGCTAGCCATTTCACCTCGTTGCTATTGCGACCTTTTGGTGAACTGCACAAATCACTTTTTTTCTTAAGAGTGTTTTGTGCAGTTCTGCCAAAATGTCACACGGGCAACGTTTTTACATTTCTGTGGGACTGCAGAAAGGGAGATTGGTTTTGCTATCCTCCTCATCCAACTCCTGCCTAATCTTCTCCAACAAGTAGTTAGTCCTAAAGAGAGATCGCAGAGGTGATCGGCTTCTATTTGTGTGTGTTATGTTTCATCATCTAGTTCCACTATTATTGTAATCACACTGACTGGATATCTTTGCAAACAGGGATGGTCAGCTCGATTTTAGTGGAGCTGCACAAAATGATCGGATTGTGGTGTCCTCCGTACACCCCCTTTTTGGCTACAGCGCTGGGTGAAACTAGCTGCCAAGCAATGAACACTGTGCCCAGGAAATGGACCCATGCCTACGAACAACATCGATCAATTATATATTTTTCTTTATTTGTACACCTTCTCACAACTTTGTCTTCAGTTGTGATGTGAATATTGGCGCTGATCTGCGAACCATTGAGATGCATTAGCAGCCATGGTAGTAGTTTCATTTGTATTTGATGGAATGTTGTAACGAGATAATCTTGAGGCAAGAGGACACATGAATCCTAAGTTGAAACCTTTTTTTCCTGCGGGAACCAAAGTTGAAACCTTCATATCATCACAGTACAATTTCATTAAAATTATGCGTACATATAAACAAATCCTGAAGGATTGATAGCAATGCCAGAAACAATTCAACTTCGTTTCGCCGACATGTGGGACATCCTTCATCCGGCTCCACCTGCCGTGCAGCAATATTGAGTGCACAACTGCAGGGAAAGATTCACCCTGGTCGTTGCGCCGCATTAGTAATGACTAGTGAGCAGTCAAATCACAGAGCCCCACCTTCGCCACAGTAAGTTGCTCGGACGAAGCAACCATCATTTCTCTGTTCCTTGAATCCGCTGGTACTCCCATATTCCCAGAGTAATAAGTTGCTCGGGCGAAGCAACCATCACTTCACCTTTCCCACAGTAAGTACCTCCTTGGGCCCACTGAAAAATCACTTTTCTCTCTCCATCAAGTGCACTTATTGTCAATCTAACCCTGTCACCGAAACACCTCTTTGGCTACAGTTAGTTCAGGGTTAGTCATGAGTTAGTCTAACCTCTAGCTAAGTTAGAGTATCCAAACAGGAGCAGTATAGGACATGCAAGTTGCTCAAAGCATACAGTCAAATTCGTACGTGAAAGGATCTTTTTTCTTTTTGAAAACGGAACGTGAAAGGATCTTCGAATGATATAATTTTCAAATTATATAAAATCTTATCAATAGTCAAAGGCATCCTCGAAGAATACATTAGGCCCTACTCCCTCCGTCTAGGTGTATAAGTCACCTTACGAAAACCAAATAATCCCAAAATACTTAGGCGCGGTGCATTAACTCCCACCACGTTTCTTGTTTCTTGACATATCCACCAATAAGAGATGTGGGGCGTGCATGTTTTCAATGACTTAGACTACCAAACACGACATGCAATGGTTAGATCATTGCATGCAATGCTATTAATTAGCAAATAAATATTAATTTCTCTCGTTTTCCCCTCTTCCTTGGTCACGGTGCACAATCTAAGATGACTTATTCACTAGACGGAGGGAGTATATAAAATCTTACCAATAGTCAAAACCAAGTGTTACTACTACACCAAACAAGTTCAAAACGAGAAACTGGACCCACTCACGGCACGACACGCCTCTCTCGTTTGGTCCGTCGGTCAAAGCGCTTCCTCTTCTTGGCATAACAATAGAGTACAGTAATTTTTTTAGAATGCTCTTGGCATGTCGCTAACATGTGATGAGTTAACCGACCTCAATAGACGGCAAAACGCCAGCCCGCCGCACTTTGAGAGAGACGAGGAGCGAGAAACAATACGAGCTGGTGGATTACTAGAGCTAGGTGTCGCACGGAGGCCAAGAAATATGGTGATAGCGTGGGTTGGCCACGTACAGTATGATGTAACTACAGTGGGCTGCCGTGTTTCGTACTCTTCCGGTCTACTGTGGACATGATTGGTTGATTTTATATCGCTAAATAATATAAAATACTATGAGTGCAGACGCTCCACCACGAGGTTCCTTGCTCCTTCTCGGTCGTCGGGAATCTATGTTCTTCCACTCTTTTTTTGACATGAGCTTTGTTCATCCTTTTTCCAACACGCGGGACATCTAGCATCAAGGTGCACGTGTCATGCAAGAAAATGGAGATAAGCAGTGCGTAAGTGAGTCGTGCACTACGATGGCACCTAGTACTACGTAGTAATATTTTCCTTCTCGATGGCACGTGAATACTGCACGTACTCAATGACGGGGCACGGGATGGTAGCCATGGACTGATGGACATGGTCGGCCCTTTTTGGAGAGAGTACTGAATACGTATTAAATTTGATGTGTCCCGTCAACTCGCAGAACGACGAGAAGCACACACTGAATGACGGAGCACGGGATGGTAGCCATGGACATGGTCAACCCTTTTTGGAGACAATGCACTACTTTTGATGTGTCCGGTCTACTCGCAAACGAGGAGAAGCTTTGCTTACTAGTAGTACACTATCGACTGTAGTACCATCATCATTGTTCGACTTTCGAAAGAGACGAGAGAACTTAATGTTTATTTGCTAATTAATAGCATTGCATGCAATGAACTAACCACTGCATGTCGTGTTTGCTAGTCTCAAGTCATTAAAAGCATGCACACCCACATCTCTTTGATTGATATGTCAAGAAACAAGAAACAAGGTAGAAGTTAATGTACCACGCCTAAGTATTTCGGGTTATATGGTTTTCGTAAGATGACACCTAGACAGAGGGAGTATTATACTTGAAGGCTACAAGGTTGGCTATAGATGACGTGGCAGTGTCATGTAGCGATCAGCTGGTTATAGGAGATGTAAGAAATGGTTCATCATAAGTCTTTCACCAGTACTGTAGTCAAAATTTCATACATGGAAGATTCTAGACTAAGCCATAAATGGATACACTTTTATTCATGCGCGATACTCCAATAGAGCAAGATCATGCATGGAAGTCTCCACATGCTTAGACATCGGTTTACATTGAGCAAAGACTAATGATCAACATTTAACTTGGTAATGCATATGTCCAGGTGAACCTCCTTGGAGTCCCCGTGCACCTCGTTGGGGGCCAAATCATACCATGCGTCTTCCATGTCCACATCAACGGGAAGGTCCCAACTCTGCACAGTCCTAGTCAGCTTGATGTAGCCAGCCCAGCCAGTGTCGCCACCCACGTACCTCTGAGGGGTAGTAACAGTGAGCACGCACCCGTACATCGGCCTCGTGTCAGCGTCAACGGTGTCGCCCCTGACGCACAATATAGAGACGGGGGCGGCGGCCTGCGCGGGCCTCGCCGATGCCCACGATCAAGAGGAAGACGCTGCACGAGGTGAACGGGTAGCACGTCTCGTACTTGAAGTTCTCCGCCAAGGGCCAGTAGTGATCGCCGCACGCCTGCATGAGGTGATGCACGATGTCCACCAGCGAGCCCCAAAACGGGATCGGGCACTCATAGCAGTAGACGAAGGGCTCTTTGGAGGCATCGACCAGGCCGTCCATGAAACAGGAGTGGCTGTAGGGGACGTTGCGCCAGTTGAATATATGAGCAAGTTACTACGAGATTTAGTCTGAATAAGCACAAAATAAATCATGACAGCTATAATAGAGATTAAACTAATCATGTGGACTAGCATAGTAGATGAACAGATCGAATCTAGGACACATACTAGAAACATGAATTCTACCACGATTTTGAACAGGAAGGACAGAAACACATACGGTGCAACGGGAGTAGCACCGTTGGCGTTGAGGTTGTCGCCCATGTCGTTGAGGAAGAGGTTGCCGAGGTCGGGGAAGAAGTCGTCGCTGCCAGCAGTCGCGAGAGTACGCTCCCCAAATTTCAACTGCGCCCGCCGAATGGAGCGCAGGAGGGAGTGGCTGTAGGGGACGTTGCGGCCGCCAAATGGAGCGCAGGAGTAGCCCACAAAGCAGTAGATGGTGCTCCTCCCTAGTCTCTACTCTTATCTCTATCTCTATCTCTACTACTCTTCTTTGTTTTTTATAATATACTAGTAGTAGCTGTCAAATCAAATAGTACCGCGCCGTCCGCTGCACGCCCGGCTGAACACGCCTCCTCGCCTCCATCAAACCCCTCTGTTAAACCCACATAACTAGCTCATAGCTAGCTCCAATGGGGTGTGTTGCCACATGACCACCAGATGTTTTGATTGAGCCCAGTCGAGATGGTTTAGTAGGATTATGTGGATATTTCTCAAAAAAAGAACACGTGGAAAAAGTGAAGCAACGTGCAGTTCTTTTTAAATGAACGTACAATTTTATGGCATGAATACTACTTCCCGCTTTTACAATATTGAACTAATATCGACATTTATACATCACTATAATTTCTTTTTCTTTGAATCTATTAGCACATATATTACTTCTTTTCCCTTTTACCAAAATCACTCTGTTATATTAAGACGTGCCTTGCACGTGTATACATACTAGTAAATGTAGGTTTTTGAATGCGGCGAGGAGGCGGGTACAGCTGGGAGTGCAGCGGGCGGCGCCCTGGGCCGGCGCGCCGCTTCAAATGGCGGATGCAGTGAGAGGTCGCGTCCGCCCTGACCCCCTTGATGGTGCACGTCACCTTGTGTCCAGATCTGAGATGCCACGTGTACCAGATGATTGACTCCAAGCTCGACCACCGTGATGCAAGAGGTGCGAGCCGAGGAACGCTGTTGGAGACACCCTCCTCGTCATCATCTGAGTCCTAGAAGATCTCACCCACATCATCATTAGGCATGCAGCCGCCTTCATAGACAACGTGCGCAGAAGGAGTAGAGGCGACTGGGGACGCACCACGTCGTGGGCACTCCGTACGTGCTCGTGTGCGTGCAGCGGGCATGCTTTTCCATCGGTGCTAGCTCTAAGGCCGAGGCTGCGGTCGTCTTCGTCTCCGGCTAGTCGTTGAGCAACGACGGCAAAGAGGTGCTGCAAGAGATGCGTAGGCGCCATTGTGTGCGAGCTTCGCCGTAGCACGACGAACCGGACGTCATCGCAGATGGCGCACGCCTCCATGCAGCCGAGTGTGTGCGCATGCATGTGTTATTCACGTGCATTCTGCGGCCGAGTGTGTGTGCATGCATCTGTTGTGTACGTGCGTTGTGTGCTCCATGTTGTGCGCGTTTGTGCATGAGTTGGATCGGCATGAGTTAGTGCGTTGGCGTGTGTACATGCGTGGCTGCATGCGTCCTGTACATGCGTGGCTTCTTGCGTGGTTATCAATATAAACTAATAAAATATCTTCAACTTAGCATCCTGATGTATCGTCTCTAGTGGTTAGCGAAGAGTTCATGTTCTTTTATTTGTTTATAGGCGGGCAGGCGGCAAAAAAAGGGGAAAACGCGCAAGGTTCCTTGCAGACGCTCCACCGCGAGGTTCCTTGCTCCTTCTCGGTCGTCGGGAATCTATGTTCTTCCACTCTTTTTACGTGAGCTTTGTTCATCCTTTTGCCAACACGCGAGACATCTAGCATCAAGGTGCATGTGTCATGCAAGAAAATGGAGATAATCAGATAAGCAGTGCGTAAGTGAGTCGTGCACTTTGATGGCACCTACTCAACGACAAAGCACGGGATGGTAGCCATGACATGGTCAGCCCTTTTTTGGAGAGAGTACGTACTACTAAATAACTTTGATGTGTCCCGTCAACTCGCAGAACGACGAGAAGCTTGCTTACTACGCCTTCTCCCTCGCCAACGCGTGCGCGGTGGCTCTCAGCACGAGGAGAAACTTTTGCTTACAAGTGGTGGACGTGCAGCAGTTCATTTGGTGTCAGATTGCCAGAAGTACTACTGTAGTACCACCATTATTGTTCGACTTCCGGAAGAGGCGAAGAGCCAAGCGCAAGGCTAGCCATAGTGGGAGTAACATAAGTAGGAGTACCTCCTTTTTTTATTCTAGAAACAACCACACGCGAATATTGGACGGTAGCAGCACAACAACTGAATCAAAAATCGAAACCTTCCCGCCCGGCGCCAGCTGAGCCCGCCGCTCCACATTGATGGCAAGTCAGGGCGACGCGACCTCTCACTGCTTCCGCCGTTGAAGCGGCGCGCCGACCGAGGGCACCGCCCGCTGCACGCCCGGCATTTCAGACTACACATACTTTGTGAGACAAAAGGTGGGGCCATTATTAATGATATAGTATTATACTAAAGGGACTAACTATTGTAAGCATGCTACGTATTAGGTCGGTTCTAGATGATGTGTCAACTTCATATAGCCGGATGTTGGCTATACTATTAACCATGCTCTAAGTGTGGTGTGAGTCGGAAAATTTATTAAGTCATTAATTAATAATTAACGGACGCCTTAATTACTCAGCCATTTCCGATTCTTTTGGATAGTGGGGCTATTATTGACTTGGACGTGGGGTTTGGGCCAAAGGCCTACTATTATACAGTACTTGGTCTTACTGCACAACCGACCTGGCAGGCTCTACCCTAGCCGCCGCTGTATCATATGGTTTCGCACCGTTCCAGATCTTAGCACCGCCACGCAATTCTTCTCCATCCCTCCTTCCGGCATGCACCGCAAGAAGGGACAACAGTCCTTCGAACCCCGCCTTTCGTGATCCTGTACGGGAGAGGGGCGATCGGGTTTTTGGGGAGCACACTCCTGTGACTGCTGGCAGCAACGACTTCCTCAACGACAGCCTTCTTCCCCGACCTCGGTAACCTCTTCATCAACGACATGAGTGACAACATCAACCACAGCGGTTCTGCTCCCGCTGTATAGTATGTGATTCTGTCCTCTTGGTTTAGTCCGCGTCATTACTTTGATCTTTGCAATTGTCATCATGATCTATTTACTGTTGATTCGGATTACATCTCATAGTAAATTGCTCATATATTCAACAATCCAATCCAAAAACCTGATTATAGGCAATTTACTCTAAGTGGTTTTGCTGCGCTTTTGAAGCCGCCTACTTTTAAGGGGGTGCAATATAAAAGGTGGCGCACAAGAGCAGTATATTGGTTTCAGATCATGTACTGCTATGACGCCACTAAGGGTAAGCCTGAGGGCGATCTTAATCCTACACAGCAGGAAGCTTTTGAGAACATGGATACCCTCTTCAAAGCCGCCCTGCTGAGTGTTCTTGACGATTCCATTGTGGATTCATATATGTCGTTTGACAGCGGCAAAGACATGTGGGCTGCGCTCGAGGCCACATTTGGGGCCTCGGGCGCTGGCAACGAGTTGTACGTCATGGAGCAATTCTGTGACTACAAGATGACTGATGAGCGCTCTGTTGTTCAGCATACTCATGAGATACAGTCACTCGCTAAGGAACTTGAGTACTTCAAGTGTGTGTTGCCGGACAAATTTGTTGCTGGGACCATCATTGCCAAGCTTCCACCTTCGTGGAACGATTTTGCTACTTCTCTGAAAAACAAGAGACATGAGTTTTCCGTTTCGGATCTCATTAGCACTCTTCATTTTGAAGAGAAGGCGAGAGCAAAAGACACACGTGCTTGGGTCGCTGAGGGAGCTTCTAGTGCCCACATGGTACACGAGAAGAACTTCCAGCCCAACCAGCCCCAAAACAACAAGAACAGATCTCAGGGGAAAGGCAAGTTTGATGCAAAGAACAAGCTGTCACATTCTACCAACTTCAAGAAGAATTCTCATAATGGGAAGGGATAAAAACCTCAATTGTGGTAGCACCGCACAAAACTTATATGGTTGCATCTACCTGCTGTCAGCTAACCTCATGGTGCTCCAGGTATTCGTACATTCGTAACTAGGTACAATCACCACTGCAAGATGAAATAAGCTTATTCGTACGTTGACTTGTTGATTGCAGTGCGGAACGATCTTGTCATGTGTGGAGTAGAAAACAAGCAGTGCAGCCGAAGGTGGAAACCAACCAAGGACTTATGAAATTATCTATAATCTTCCTCAGGCAGGTCAGTATCCCCTTCGTCCAGATGATCATGTTTTGTCATGCCGAGCTATTGATATGTGCTACTGTTTTGCAACACCGTTTAAGTATAGCTATTGTTTTCCTATCTTTTCAGATTCAGGACAATGAAGATAATTTCAGGGGAACTGCACAATATGGACTCATGTTGAGTCATCTCTATTGCCTCATGTCAGCATCAATTGCAAGATGAGGTAGCTAGCTAGCTGTGGAGTTGCCAACATGCTCAAAGTGCTCGCAACATTGAGAAGAAACAAGCATGCCCAGGAAATTAATGCGTGCGTAGGGAGGCCCTTTGCTCAGAGAAGCATCGACCGATTTTCTTTATTCCCACACCTTCTCACAGCTTTGTATTGGTTATAGTATGGTGAATCATTGAGATGCATAAACATGCTGAACTTTTGTTCTTCTGAATGTTAGTATGCATACCATATCTTTTGAAGCTTAGTTTAATGTAAATGTTGACTAGCCTGTGAACCTTCACAATCTAGTAAGTATATTGTAGGCCTGTTATTTGACACCTCACTTTGCCGCGCTACGCGACCAGTGTGAGTTTCTGCATCCAGTACCACATCCTCTAATTTGGTGGATGCCAAGTTGAAAAAGGTTACCGATGAGTAGCCATAAGCTGGATGCGTCTTTTTTTTTCTTTCGAATGGGCAATAAGCTGGAGAGTGTCTCGGGCTGCCTCTAGCACAAGGCCCTCCAGTATGAAACACGGGCAACCGACTGGGCCGATACAAAAGCCTATCCATCTTAAAGCCCATTTGTTTTTTTTGCGAGGAGAAGCCCATATCTCTTGAAGAGGGGGCGATCCCAGGAAAACCCTCCTTCCTCCTCTCTTCCACTTACGCTTCTGTCTCGCCCCACTTCCCCCCGCTCCCCATCTTCCTCACTTCCAAAAAAACCCGCTCACCTTCTTCCTCACTCGTACAGAAAACCCCAGCCCTCCTTCTTCCCCACTCGCACTGCCACGAGGCTCGTCTCTGGCTACTCTGCTCAAACTCGTGAGCTCGGTGCGACGCCCACAAGGAAAATGGAGTCGGCTGGCCCCAGCGCCAAGAAGATGAGGCTCCCGCCAGCGGTGACACCGGTTGTAGATCCCGCACCCGGCATGGCGGGGAGAAGCGGCGAGCCCCCCACCCGGATATGAGGAACCGATAGTCCGGTGGACCGCATCAGTGATCTCCCGGACGTCATCCTTGAGGAGATCATCTCGCTTCTCCCCACCAAGGATTGCTGCCGCACACATGTCCTCTCAACTCGGTGGCGCCCTCTATGGCGCACCGTGCCCCTCAATCTCGACTGTCGTCAGATATCTGTCCTTCCTGAATTTGATCTCCTCAGAGCCATTGTATCCTCTCACAAACAGGGCCCCGTTCAATGCCTCTGCATCCCGACACACTACCTGCTGCCCATACCCGGCGTGGTGGACGCTTGGCCGACATCCCCTGAATTCGAAAAACTCCAGCAGTTTGAGTTATACCATTACCACGAAATTTTCATACCACGAACATACCAAGAATTTGTGCCCACACCACCCTTGTCCATCTCGTGGTTTTCCTCCTCTCTCCACACCACCGCCTTCGCCCGGTGCCATCTACCAGACGATCTGGTACAAATGCTTCGACTCCCACTGCTAAAAAGACTTTCGCTTGTGGTGGTTTATCTGTCGGAGGCCTCACTACACAGCATCATCCACTCTAGTTGCCCTGCCCTGGAGCGCTTGCTGATTGTTTTGGGAATAGAAATCCCTATCAGTTGTCTCCAAATAAAGTCGCCTCACCTTAAAAGCATTGGAATTTGTTTTGAAGGACAGCAGCTCATCATCGAAGATGCCCCTTCACTTGAAAGGTTGCTCCTTGATAATTGTTATAAACCTTCGCAAATAACTGTCGTCTCTTTGCCCAAACTGGAGACCTTGGGTGTAATTCGTGATCCGTTTAATGATCACAAGAAGTTGGTGTTTGTCTCCTCACTTTTTCAGGTACCGTATATTATCATCTACACATTTGTAATCATAAGCTGCATTTTTCATTTGTGCGCATAAGTTTTATATCATCTTGGAGTACACTTTGGGTACTAATATTATGTTATATGCTCAATGAAGAGTTCGTCCATGGATAGCCTATCAATGCTGCTGGATTCTGTCAAGATCTTATATATCGGAATGTATAGTTATGATCTGAACATAATTATTGGCTTGCTGCAATGCTTTCGGTCTCTCGAGAATTTATATATGGAGGTGATGATTTCATGCACATTGAAAGACTGTATATATTGTACTAGAATTAACCGTTCAGCTGTTGCTCTTTCGACATACTCTTTTTTCACACCTTAATTGTTTTCAAATCTTCATGTCTACTTAGGTACTGGAAGTACATGGACAAAACGTATAACCAATCGGCGGCGTAATAAGCACCAGGATTTTCTCAGTTCTCATGACATTCGTTTGAGGACAATAATGATGGAAGGATATGCATCCAACCAGACAAACATAAGCTTTATCACATTCTTCCTGTTGAATGAGAGGTCACTATTGTCCCTGGGGCTTAAGTTTTACCCAAGAGATTTCTCACGGACAGACACATTGAAGAGCAAAAAAAGAAGTTTCGGGTGGACAAATGGGCTTCTAACCATGCTCGGCTTCTATTTACAACAAGTTGTAGTCACCGTACAATAAATTTTCATGCACATGATGTTGATTTTATGGATCGGACCGATCCATTTGGTTGTGACTACGAAAAAGAGCGGTTGGGTTAGATGTTACTGCCATGTTCAATCTGGGTTTTGTCTAAAATTTGATGAACAATTAATCCTTGGGCTTTTTGTACCGTTTGTAAGCTTGAGTTGCATGTTGTTGCCCTCGTACTCCCCTCCACCTGCCACTACACTGCCGCATCTTCCACGGCTGCTGTTCCTTCCCGTCCGAGGCCTCGCCGTCGTTCTCCGCCTTGGTTCGCTCGCTGTGCCCGCCTCCGTCTGGCGTTGTCAACATGGTCAACAACCAAGAGGAATCAGGAGATGACTGTACATGGAGAGGCTGACAGTAGGGACCCACCAGGGTCATTGCATTATGCAAGCAGGTGCCTCGTTATTACAAGGCAAAAAATACTTCCTCCTAATTCCTGACTGCAAGAAAATCACTTAAATGTCTTAAAAGGTCAAATGACCCCTGAAATTTTCCAAAATTTGACATGACAGTTGTATTAGTACTACAAAATTTCTCGTTCATTTAAAACACCATCCATTGCCAATTTACTCCAAATTCGTCTTTCACAGCTAATAAAAATATGTACAACATCACACATAGTTGTTTTCTAGGAACCATTTGCGATGAAAATATCTTGGTCTATTTAAGTCTCCCTCCTTAAGCTTTGCCGGCTCGTCTGCTCCAGTGCCGGCAACCCCCGAATCCACGAACCCCAATCCCCATTCCCGCACCCCTTCTTGCAAAGATGATGCCATGGAAACACTTCGTGAAGGCCCGTACGATGGCTGCGTCCCCCCGAGCGCCGCCGCCTGCGCCGAGAGCGCGGCCGCCTATGCCGAGAGTGCCGCCGCATCCGCATTGAGCGCGGACGCTTCCGTCGAGAGGGCATCTGCAGCTACTGCTGTGACGGCGGCTGCAAATGCCGAGAGCGCTCGAGCTGCCGTCCGTGCCGCCGATGTCGCCCTGGCCCGAGTCGAGGCCATCCACGCCAAGATCGGGGATGCACAAGCCAAGATATTCCAGGCCACCTTGGGCTCCAGCATGCAACCCACGTCTGAAAAGGTGGCGGTGGCCATGGAGCACCTGCTTCCTCATGAGGTCGCCGAGCGGGAGCTGGAGATCCAGGAGGCGGCGGAGATCGAGGAGCGCCGGGAGGAGGAGTTGCACGTGGCTGAGGTCGAGGTAGAGAAGAGTCTGTCCGTCGAGGAATCGGCGGTGGAGTACCAACGCGAGCTCTGGCGCAGCCACTACTATGAGTACTACAACCTTGAGGGCGGCGCCGGTGACGAGGATGAGGACGAGGACGAGGACGCGGTCGACTTCAACAAGGGGGACGCGGAGTCCACCAACAGCGGCATGTCACTAGGACAAGTCATCGACGTCTCATCTCACACCGGCGATGCATAGGTCGGCGCAGCGGCGGATTTGTTAAAATTACACAACGAGCGGATAACACCAGGGACCCAGCAGCTCGCCCAGTTGTTTTTTTAGTTTCAGGATGGAGCTCAACTGCGCGCCGTGCGGGGGCTGTGGCCCGTCTAGCCCACGCTTACGCTTTTATTTAAGCACATGACGAGCCCAGTTGATATCTTTTTTCTTTCTGAAAATGGCTAGCCTAGTTCTTTTTTTTGAGAACACCAAAACCGATGCCTACTTGCTTTTCTCAGCCCTGCTAGGCAGCAAATCTTTCAAGACGAGGAGGGAGGGATGTAAATTAGTAAGAAATGGGCTTCCCCAGAAAATGGGCTATAAGTTGTAAGAAATGGGTTGTAAATTTTCAAACCAAAGCCAACCAGCAATTACATTAAAATATCATTTTTTCTGTATTTCTCTACTCTCTACTCTTATAAAAACCAAAGCCAAGTGGCAATTACATTAAAAGATCGTCTTTTCTCCCACAAGATAAACTACTCATACAAATGCATCTTCATGTTCCGTACAACGCACGGGCATCTTGCTAGTTAAGATTTTAAATTTCATTCATTTTTTTTGCGGAGAATTGTTTTTTGAATTTTATTTTGATATATTTTTTTATAAATTATTTTTAACGTGACTCAAAATTTCGTGATTAAAAGAGTTCGGACCCCACCGAAATATGAAAAATTTCGTTGAATTTTTTAGCAGTGCCGAGAATATATGGTCTGTAATGCTAATAAAAAGAATATGGGCTTCAAATATCCTTAAGAATTAGCAAATGGGCTGTAAATTATTGAAAATAATGACTAATGGGTTGTATGTTGTTTTCCACTGATTTGGAGGCTGACTTCTGGGCCTACTAGGTTGACGATGATGCCGTCCTAATTTTTTTTGACGCGTACGCAAGGCTTTGTCAACTTAGTCAACACAGAGCAGTGACTGTTGGATGTCCATCCAATGGCCGCCGTGCTTCTTCAATCTTTGATCTTCCTGCTCCAGCCGCCCAAACCAGCGCCGGCGGGACTACCTGCTCCCTCCTCCCGTGGCTGGTTGTGCTGCCGCCAGGCAATCCCTCTACACACCCGCACATCCTGTTATTTTTCGGCGACATCAGCCTCACCCCGCGGCCGACCAGTCATCGCTCGTACACCCCTCAGCGTGGGCATCCGCTGCGGTGGCTGCGCCAGCTCCGGGTCGTTCCCTTCCTGGGGCTCGCCCTCGTCCACCGCGTTTGTGCTCTCGGCGCGGCGAGGTCAACATGGTCAACAAACAACAACCGTCGGAAGAGGCTGACAGTAGGGGTCCACACAAGGAAATGCCTCCTTATTACGCGCAAAATAATGATTCCTCCACCTGACAGCTGGGACCCACCGGAAGGGCCTCTGTGTTCCTTGAAAAAAATGCTCCCCCTGCTGTCAGCTCGGACCCACCAGCTATATCTTCGCACACAAGGAAGTGCCTCCTTATTACGCACAAAAAAATGAATACTCCCCCTGCTAGCTGGGACCCACCATTGTGGGAGGCTGACTTGTGGGCCTACTAAGATGACGGGGACGGAGAGCTTTGTCAACTTAGTCAATATGGACGATTCTAGCTCCAGTGACCGTACGATGTCCATCCAACGGTGGTAGTGCTTCTTCAACCTCTGGTCTTGTTGCTCCAGCAGCCCAAACTAGCGCCGGTCCTACCGCGTGCTCCTACTTCCCGTGGCCGGCTGTGATGCCGCGGAGGCGTCACCGCCCCTACTACTCCCACCGCTGGCCAGGCCCTGCGGCGACGGCAGCCTCACACCGCAGCCGAACCAGTGAACCCTCGTACTCCTCTCCGCGTGGGCATCCACTGCCGCGTCTTCCCCGGCTCCGCATCGTCCCCTTCCTAGGCCTCGCCGTCGTCCACCACCCTGGTGCTCTCGGCGCGGCGTGGTCAACATGGTCAAGGAACGACTTCCATCGGAAGAGTACTGTACGTGGAGAGGCTGACAGCTGGGTCCACGGCCGCAGCAAGGAAGTGCCTCCTTATTACGCGGAAAATAATGATTCCTCCACCTGACAGCAGGGAGCCACCGGACGGGCCACCGTATTTCACGAAAAAAACATTTCCCCCTGACTGCTGGGACCCACCAGCTACAACTTCACACGCAAGGAAGTGCGTCCATATTACGGGCAAAAAAATGATTCTCCCCCTGACTACTGGGACCCACCAGCTACATCTTCGCATACAAGGAAGTGCCTAACAGTCGGGACCCACCCGGTCGAAGCGTACGTAGCATTGTCATTCTGGTCGCGAACGTGTACGTACATACTGGTCGATCGGTCTGTCTGCAGGCTGTAGCGATGAACCATGTCTGTGCAAGGAAGGGCACGTGTCGTAGTAGAGGCGCGCACGTGTCGTAGTAGAGGCACGCACATAGCATGTACACGTACGTACAACGGCCAGGGTGCAAGAAAGAAAATACGGCCACGTACGTACATACGGGCGGGGTCTCGAACGCCTACTCGCGCATACGTACGGCCAGGGCTCGTGTACATGGCTAGGTCAGAACGGAGAAACTGCGCCGTTGTCGTGTTCATGGGGAGGCAACAGAATGTGTCGTGTTCATCGTGAGGCAACGGAACGCGTGCTGTTCATCGGGAGCCAACCGGCTTGGACGGAACAGGCCATGGAAACGAGGCCCGGCGTACCGCAGAACGGAGGAAACGGCCTTGTGTTCGACCGGCCACGGTGGAAACAGGATCCTATTCATCGGGAGGGGTCTGGCGTACCGCAAAACGGAGGAAACGGACCTCCTACGGTCGATACGGGGTCCTGTTGATTGGGAGGGGTGTGGCGTACCGCAAAATGGAGGAAACAGACTTGTGTTGGAGCGCTACGGTCGAAACGGGGGTCGTGTTCATCAGGAGGGGTGTGGCGTACCTCAAAACGGGACTCCACGTGATATTGTTCATCTCCACCGTGACTGCCTCCACGGGCTACTGTTCATCCACCGACCTCCTCCAGCCTCCACCTGCGACTGTTCATCCACGGGCTCCTGTTCATCCAGCCTCCACCGCGCGCTCTCCTCCACCGGCTACTATTCAACCAGCCCTCTGCACGGGGTCCTGTTCAACCACCCCTCCACGGGCTACTGTTCATCCAGCCGTCCATCGGCTACTGTTCAACCAGCCCTCCACCGGCTACTGTTCAAGCAGCCCTCCACGGGGTCCTGTTCATCCACCCCTCCACGGGGTCCTGTTCATCCACCGGCTCGATCGATCAGGGTACTATTCATCCAACGGCAACGGGCTCTACTACCACGGGTTCCTGTTCATCCAACCCCCACCGGGAACTGTTCATCCAAACCCCCCAACAATGCTCACCGTTCATCTAGAGGCAGCATCGATCGGCTTCAGTTAGCAGTAGTAGCGAAGGAATCACTCGGGTTCAGTTAACAGCAAGGGATCGATCGATCGCTCGGGTTCAGTGTAATGCGTAGCTTGCAGTGCAATCTCTCAGGTTCAGTTAGAGCCCAACGCCTCACTCGGGTTCAGTTAGAGCCCAACGCCTCACACACACGCGCGTACGTACGAGAAAAACGCGCATCGCTCGGCCCCTGACCAGCCAACGTAACTGGGAACTCCCCGATATTTTCCTCACCCTGGCTTCTACCACGGTTTTTTCCGTCATGGATGGCCCAAAGAATGTCATGCAGCTGCGTCTCCGGCCCGCCCAGGACGAAAAGCCCATTTTCTGTCATGATTTTTTGTCATAGAAGTAGGAGCCCACCACATCTATGATGATACCGGGTTTTGTCACAATTATCGTCATAGAAGTGTCATAAGTATGACAGATTTTTTTTTCGTTCGGCCCTAAATGTCACGGATGTGTCTTTTTTTGTAGTGCGTTGGATGGACATCGTACGGTCACTAGAGCTAGAATCGTTCATATTGACTAAGTTGACAAAGCCCTCCATCCCCGTCAACTTAGTAGGCCCACAAGTCAGCCTCCCACTATGGTGGTTCCCAGCTAGCAGGGGGAGTATTCATTTTTTTGTGTGTTGACCACGCCGTGCCGAGCGCATCCAAGGTGGTGGACGACGGCGAGGCCCCGGACAGCAACGAGCCGGAGATGGGAAGACGCGGGAGTGGAGTCGCAGACGAAGAGGTGTACAAGGGTTAACTGGTTCTGGTGCGGTGTGGTTCGACTGTCGGTGGAGAAGAACAGGAGGTGTGGAGGGATGGCCTTGCCAGCGGTGGGGTAGCGCTTCACAGCGAAGTGTGCTAAGCAGAGCTGCTAGCAGCAGGAGGTGGGAGCAGGTGGTCCCGGCGGTGCTGGAGGAAGAAGGTGAGAGATTGAAGATGGATGCCGGTCGTTGGATGTAATCCAACGGCTAACGATGTCAGAATCATTTGTTGACTAAGTTGACAACGACTTGCGTTGGCTTCGACCTATTGGCCCACATTTCAGCCTCAAAAAATGTGGCACATATTCAACCCATTTTTTCAGAATTTACAGTCAATTTGATCTTTTTTTTAGAATTACAGTCCATTTGCTGGGCTGGGTGGACAAATAATATAGCGTCCATGTGGCCCATTTATGTTTTTCCTAAAAAAATACAGGCCATTTGCACTTTCTCGAAATACACAATTTTGCTGGGCTGATTCTAATTATAATGTTGGGTTGGGCGCAGCAATGTTATCAGAAAATAAACAGGGGCTGAGCATTTTGTTATAAATATATTCAACTAATAAGTGATTTATTATTACATTGGTCCTTAAATCTTACCAAGCTTTTGTACACAATCACGAGGATTTTCATTGCCTTAATAAAAAAATCCAGGATTTTATTGTTAAGAAATTATTTTTATAAGTTAATAATATGTGGGATATTGTTTGCTTATATATGTAAGCATCTGTTAAATATATGATGACAATAACAATAATATATAATAACATATAAAATAATTTAAACATATATAATATAGTTAGAAGGGAAACATAAGTTGGACTAGGCGTTCCTATTCTTATATAGAAAAATAGAACAGACCTCTGCGTTTTCTTCAAAAAAATACATAAGTTGGGCTGCCGATGTTTCAGGAAAAATAAAACCTCAGATGGGAGGTCCATAGGCCAGTCGATACATGACGACCCTCAAGAAAATACAAACCGACATGTCGTGGGCTGTGCATGTTAAAAAAGAAAGCCTAGACGGGGCAGCTCACAACCCACCTGATATTTGCTGCCCCAGTGATAATACATGATACCTGCCAGCTCCCCGGCTTTGTTGTAAATTTATCTCCTTTAGTAACTACGTTGAAGCATCTAAAAAATGTAACTATGTTGACAAGCCCGTGGGCCCCAACGTCAGTATAGCATTAGGAGGAAGTATTTTTTCAATGAGGCACTTGCTTGCGTATGGCCATAGACTTGGTGGGTCACGACTGTCCGCCTCTCCACGTACAGTCCTCTCTAGATTCCTCTCGTTTGTTCAGCATGTTTACAACGGCAGACAGCGGCGCGACGACGAGCGCACAAAGGCGCAGGACGAGATCGGACCACCTGAGGCAGTGCCTTATTTGTACCGAAACTACTGAACTAGCCCAGTGGCCAAGTGACACTACCGGACCGCTGTTCGGCTCGGGTTCGATTCCACCTGATGCAGGCAAAATATCTCCAAATTTTTTGCGTCTGCCATTATTGACATGTGGGTCCCCATTGTCATCTACGCACACCACGTCCAACACTTGCCAAAACTTCATCCCTCGTTTTCTCTGTTTTTCGCACACTCGACATTGTGTGGGCATTTTGAAAATAGCATATCTTTTTGACTGTGCATCATATGAAGATGTGCTATGCATGAATGTTGATCAGCATGATGTTAACTGGCTGGTAGTTCCATTTTCGACCATGAATAAAACTTCCAACATGATGTTATCCCTGTTTGAAAAGGCCGTGTTAATATAAATGCTCTGCCTCTGAAAGTTGTAGTTTCTTATCTGAAACTGGACTTGCAGTTTCTTATCTGAAACTGAAACTTGCAGTTTCTTCTCTGAGAATCACATTGTCTGCACTTTTATACTCCTATGAAACTACATTTTTTAAGTGCTAAAAATAGATCTCTAGAATTCATAAAATACTTCATATGCTCAATACTGCAAATCTGAAATTCAAAAGACATTCATATCTGAAAGTACTCTCAAAATACACAACACAAAACACAATTCACAACTGCAAATACTGACAACCCTAAGCTCCTCCTGACAATTCACAACTTGCCCGACTATTGGGCTCGGGGGACAGTCCCCTCCTATTCCTCGACGGTAGACAACCGCCCCGTGAGACGATGTGAACGGTGAGGGAGAGGATGGCGGAGAAGCGTCGTTGGGTAACTTCTTTTCTCCTCTTGCAGTTGGGTTCGGTCGACGAAGACTCCACCGGCTCGCTCTGGCACGGCACCCTCACAAACGACACCCTGTAGATGCTCGATCCTTCAATCCCTGGTGGATGCTCCATCTGGGATCGATACTCCCACCACCGCTGCCTCACGATCGGATTCGGTGAATCTGTTTGCTCCATGGCCCAAAGGAGCAGCTCTATGTACTCCGGCGTGACTCCCTTCGGGAGTATCACCGCCTTTCCGCTCTGTTGCAGATATTTGACCATGGATGTCACCGTCACCGCTAGTTGGTCCTTGTTGTCAAACCAAGACTGTATCTCCAACATCCTAGCTAGCTTCACAGGGTCGCCGTCTGCGACCCTCACGTATCGGTTGTACTCCTCCATCGATCTACTTCTCCACAGCACCTTCACTCGTCGGCGGTGGTTTTTGAATGGAAGAGGAGAGGAGAGGTGCTGGTTTTGGATTAGAACGGGAGAGGAGCGGCGCTGGTTTTGGATTAGAACGGGAGAGGAGCGGCGCTAGATTTAGATTGGAACAGGAGAGGAGCAGTGGTGGTTTAAGAGGAGAGGAGCGGCGCTGGTCTTGGAAGTATTTTTTGTTTTGCATATTTTGGGTCAAAGTTTGACCACGTACTGTATTTGACAAGCAAAATGTGAATGCATGTGACCAAAAATTGTATCGTTTGGTTCATATCTGAATGTACTTTCAAATTATATTATTTTTGCAATGTATAACATATATTTTATTTGTGAAAATCATGGTTAATTATGACCCAGAATAAAAGGGAGACTAGTTAATGTGGGGTCGCTTTCTTAATTGAAGGGTAAATTGATTTTGATTTTGATCCAATCATAGCGCGCCGGCCCTCTCGTCCAATCCTCTCCCTCTTCTCCATTGCAAGACCACCGTCTCTCCTCCCATCTTCCAAAGCTAGTACCGGACCTCTCAGAACGACATCTATGGAGAGGATGCAGCAGCGAATCGGGTAGATCGCCAGCGACGACCAGGCAAAGTTAGCCAGGTTGAGGGAGATCCTTACTTGGTTTGACAATGAGTGGGAGATTTCGAGGACGGTGAGGGCCATGTGGCAATGTATGCGAAAGAGCGAGACGGCGGTGATGTACTCCTCGGCGGCAGTCACGCTGCAGTCCTTCGAGTTCATCGTGTATCTCCTCTGGGCGATGGAGCAGACAGATTCGCCCGAGGCGAAAGTCAGGTGGAGGTGGTGGGCGTACAGGTCGAAGGTCGAGCATCCAGAGGATAACGAATCGATCGAGTACGGTGTGCCATTCATGAGGGTGCAGAGCCAGCCAGAGCCACAGGAGTATTCGTTCTCCCACCGCAAGAGGAGGCTGGATGGTGCGACGTCGCTTCCCCGCTGTTCTCCACGGTTCCCTCGACGCTCGCCTCGTTTCAACAGCGGCGGTAGGGTTTAAGGTAAGCTTCGCACTAACCTAATCTTCCATCTTCTCATGCTTACAATCAGTGTGACAACTAATGAAAATCATGCTTACAATCAGTCTCCGGGTACTACGCCAATCACCGTAAAATAGCTTTGGACCTTTGGGTCAAAGTTGTGACACTGTGTACAAATAAAGAAAATAGATTGGTGCTTCTTTCAGAAAATAGTACTCCCTAGAAAACTGCCAATATAAGCTACTAGTATTTGGTTAGAGGATTTGCTGCCGAGAAAGAGCTGTCCACAGAGAGCACCACACATCCCACTGGTGGTGGTGGATGCCAATGCGTGCATGGAGCATGGTTGGTGTCGGTAATTTTTACTTGGCACACCTCGCACTCTGCATATATGCCGGTTCCATCCGTACATTTGTGCAGTTCCACCAAAATGCAGCTGAATAACCCTGTTTGCACAGATAATGAAAAAGTGTGATTACATTATAGTGGCACCAGTTGATGAAACATACACTAATAAACAGAAGAAAATATTGCGATAGTATCATAGTATGCCATGCTGCGAGGCGAGATGGGCCCTGCGACACCTCATACGGTAGGCCTCATACTGGAAATTGACCCAAGTCTCCCCGATACACCGTCTGCTAGTGATGAACATCAGTGTACAACGGTAGTACAAGGAGGGGCCTTCAGACATTCCAATCTCTATTTTTGTGCAGATCAACTAAAATTAAGCACCCTAGTTTGCAGAAACGCTTAAACATTAACAATGGGACTAGTTGATGAAACATATACTAACAAAGAGAAGCACTTTCTTTATCTACATTGGAAATGAAATGATAGAGAGGACACTCTCTCTATTTTAACTGTATTATTACTTCATTTTATCAGTGGCACTAGGGTCGAGCAGGTGGCAAACGAGGTGTACCGTGCGTCGCAAGGATGGAGGCCGGGGGTGCTTAGACTGGGATGTTGAAGCTGGCTCTATCAGTCCCTATCTTCCCCCCTGATGTTTCTGTGGTAGCATTTGGGTTGTAATCCAAACTTGGTCGAGCTAGTGTTGCGTCCCCATACCTGCCTAGCTTATGTGGCGAACTTGTCTCCTGCTAGTACTCAGTCCGTTCTAGTAGTAGTTGCATAACTGCCCATATACACTGAGATGTTGCCGGATAATGGTTCTCTATGGTTGGGTTTCTTTAATGAAATCAGAGGAAACCCCCTATTTCGATATATAAAAAAATCAGTGGCACTAGCGGTGCCAAAACATTGCCTCAAATTAATAGTGCCACTAGATTAAGGTGCAAAATAATAACATTACTGCTTTATCATGGCAGTGCCAAAACAGTAGCACAAGAGCAAACTCAACATGCAGGATCTTTGGCAAACGGTCAGACCAAAAAGGAACATACCTCATGATGGGAACCATATCTGCAGTCAACGGCATCGTAGAAGGGATGACACCAGTCACCAACATGGATGATTCAATTCATGGGACCTTTTGGTGTAGTTCACCTAAAATGAAGCAATGTCCCATGAGCTAGCAGCTTCTTCTTCATTTTTTTTTAAAGAAAAGGGCTCCAGCCCCAGTTCCATTTCCATTAGAAAATGAAACCCACGGAGCTTCTTCTCCATTAGTTGCAATAAAATTGAGCAACATCAAGGTTGGTTGTGAAGCTCGTGGAATGTTCAACTACAATTTGGATATCATTTGTGCAGTTCAACTAAGATCAAGCGTGAAATGTATATCTCTGTTTGCACAAAAAAGGTGGAAAGGAGGGTGACTAACAAGTGTTGAAACATACATCAAATGAAAACAAGCATGTTCCTTATCTGAATGGCAATCCTACAAGGACAGTAGCAATTTCTAAAGTAGCAACATTGCTAGATATTAGTGTGGGCATTAGGATTAACTATGACAACCGCTAAATACGACATTACTTTAATGGTGCCATTGCTTCATTTTACCAGCAACATTACATTAACAACTGCTACAGAGTTGGTATTTGGGCACGGGAGAGTAGGCGGACCAGGACAGTTGCATTTCTAACGAAAAGAAGCAACTTATATTAATGGGAAATTTAGCAGGACATGAAAAAAAGTGCCATTGATTCATATTACTGGACAACATTGGTTTAACGTGTCCTTACTTTTAACAGTGCGACTGCTACATTTTACCAGTGGCATTACATAAGAGTGGCTCGGGGCAACAAACATCAGAACATGATATCTGGGTTGGTCCCATTTTTGTTTGGTATAGCCACCTTATATTGTGTGAGGCCAGCAAATCTAGTGCTGGACATACTCTGTTGACTTGTCCCCCAGTCCCCACTTTCTTTCCTTTTCAACCAATAGATCGGGTTTATATTGAGTTTGTACTGCGTTTCCCTTTATTTCCCTATTAGACCAAGAGACCAGTTGGATAGCCAGTCTCTGCTACTTTTCGCCCCCATTATTTCCTCTTTCGACCAAGTCCTAGATTCAGGTAACAAATCTTTCCCCACCCCACCCCCTTTCTTCCTTGTTTGAACCAAGTAGTACTAGATTCGAGTGCATGAACTAGTTTTACCTCTTAATAGTAAACATTTAGGTGGCTTTCGAATAGCCGATCGATCCTATCTACAAGGGGGGATGAGAAATAGTAAAAGATACAAATGCAGCGACGTCAGGAGCTCGGGAAGTAGAGCAAGGCCGGTTTCAAAGGAAGTTATACCTGAGGGTCGCCGGGATGTCGCTAGGCGGGCGGCGGGAGGCCGGATCTGCCCACACTACGGCAGTGAGGAAGAAGGAGTCAGAGGCCCTCCCTAGCCAGCGTTGCTTGGGAGAGAACGGCAAGGCACGCTAATCGGGACGCGCCGGCAGTGGGTAAGAGCCGTCACCGAGGACGACCGCGTGAACGTTGCACCTTCTCACCTTCCCTAGCGGAGAGGATCCGGCTGGATCCGTGACCAACGGTGAGCAGAGAGAGAGAGAATGTGACCACCGCTGTCATGTTTAGATCTGGAGAGGATGAGACAGTGTGAAGAGAGCAACACTAGCAAGCAAGCGCGGAGACTCCTGCCTATATAGTGGAGTAGTTTTCTTTTGTCTACCGAAGCCGGCTTGACCTCGTCAATGTCTGTCGAGAAGTCTTCATGCACGTGCCCCGGAGGCGCAGTTGTCTTCATTTTGATCTGAAGCACCGGATTATTACATATAACACGAAAAAAATGCCACATGACAAGAAACCATAACCTCACTGCCCCAAGGAGACAACATGAATCCCGACGGACAAACTAGACGAGTATCAAAGCTCAAATTAAAGATAAACTCGTAGAAAAGGGGTCCATCGATAGATGTCCTAATTAACATAGCCGGCTTGACCTAGATGGCAGCCGAGTAGTCTTCGTGCATATGCCCCCAATGACCAGCGCCTTAGAGGAACTCAGTTGTCGCTGTTTAACCCTCGCAGTGAACCGAAGCACATGACACCTAATATTGCGAGATGACAAGAAACCTTTTTTTAGATTTCTCATCAGAACGACAGCCCTGTACAACACAGCCTGCACGATATGTAGACGATAGCCAATCCAGCCGTGTCTACTGGAGTTTGCTCACATCCATGGACGAACTGATCTTCCATGTCATGCAGGGATCGTCTAGGCACCAACATCTGTACAACACTTCTCTAGTACTATCGCTCGTCTCTCTCTTCTATTAACTCACCCGACTTGCAGGGCCGGGGAGTGTGCCTATGGTCGGTTCTCAATTACGGTCGCACATGTGTGTGCAAACGCAATATGACGCGCGCTACATTCGGAGAGCGGCGTGCCAGACCGACCGACCGTCTGGGGTGCGACGCAAACGCGACGGGCGTGCTGTATACTCCGTACATGTGTACCGTCATTTTCTTGAGGCTTTGTTCCATGGCGCAATCCATGGATACAAAATTAGTATACTGTACTATTTAAAAGTCGAGGGCGGGGCTTTTCCCGCGCGATAGGCGGGGCAGTTCCGCCTAGTCAGTTCGACGGAGACACGAGAAGATGAGGGAGTAGGCTGCTGCAAACATAGGGCTGTGTGATTTGACAGCGAGTTACTGCTGGACAGGTGGGGCCCCATGATTTGACTTGCCATTATCATTTTAACTATGGCGCTACGACTGGCGTGAGTCTCCCGATTCCTGACCACCTCCATGGTATACAGGTGCCTCTCCCAATTCGACACCATGTAGAGGCTGTCTCTTGCATGAGAGGCCACTCCTCCACTTTTTCCTTGCCTCTTTCCTCCACATATGCAAAAATGCCATGTAAGCGGGCTTATAGGCTACTATTGTACTTGCTCGTACAGGTGCTAAGCCTGCCACATAGGCATAAAGTCTGATGTGGCAAGTTAATTAAGAGCATGGTTAATAGTATAGCCAGGTGCTGGCTATAAGCCAGTTCCATGTCATCTACAACCCATCTTATAGCCAACATGTACAATAGTAGATCAAAAGAGTGTACTACTTTTTTATTATGTGGCCCATGTTTCATTCTGACAAAGTGCCTAGGAGCATGTGCTAGAGCTGGCTCTTCACGAAGAGCCCGCTTACCTTCTCTCTCCTCTTATCTTTCCTCCAACTAAGCAGAAATATACTAGTTTATTCCTTATAGCCCGCTGACTCAGCTCTATTGTACTTGCTCTAAGAAAAGAGAGACTAGTTTGGTGACCCCAGGAAGAAACGGTGCTAAGCGCGTGTACCTAGGTGAAAAGACAATTTTGAGTCTATAGCTAATTAAATGAAGCAAACTTAGCAACAAAAAACTAAGCACCTATGCATTGGGGACTTGAGGTGCTAAGCCATTTAATGCCCTTAGCACCTCATCTAAGCACCATTTCATTGGAAGAGGTCACTCCTTGGCAAATGCAATAAATACTACGAAGAAAGAGATAGAGAGAAGTACAAAAAACTCTTATAGCCAACCTTATAGCTAGCCTTGTTGTATGAGTGACTAAGTGATGACTATGTATGACATGCCAACATCAGATAGCCTAACACACCATGTTAAATCTCCAAGGGCGCGACCGCAAGGTGACGGTCGTGGTAGGCACGACCATGATACGGGCTGCTGGCAGCCCTTGGATTTGAGATCGAACGGTCGCATGCTAAGTTGCTGAAAATTTGCAGAATAACCCTCCAGGATAGGGTGTTCACCCATAGGTCTATAATCACGCCATGCAACCGTTCGATCTCAGATCCAAGGGCTCTCGGAAGCCCGTATCATGGGAGAATGGAAAGCTTCATATCACCTGTAGTTTTCCCGATGCTTGACATGACATCGAAAGCCATTTAATAGGGCATCGAGTAGACATGACATCCAATTGGGCCCCCATAGTACTGTGCATGAACCCATTTATCCACCAGGCAAGCCACTACCCTGTTGTTCGCACGCCCCACTCAGCATTTTTACAATCGAAAAACCGCTAGCAGTTCGCTCCTACTCATCCCCGGACATCCTTTAACATTACGACAGTTTGCTCCTAGTCGTCCCGTCCTTTCACATTACGGCAGTTCCACTAATCCTAACCCTCCTCCCAAATCCAGGGTGTCCCAAATCTCCATGATCAGCAGTGAGTACAAGGTTAGAACCATCACCGGCGATGAGTTCGACGTCATCTACACCCGTTCTTCCGCGACGATGAAAGGATGCCTTGCTCGCTTCAGACGCATGTTGGAAAACTCAAATGATGAGTGGGTCGCTCGGATAGATGTTGAGTACACCACAACCCTGGACAAAGAGAAGAATCTAAAGGAGGAAGAGAAGATGAAGCCCGTCGTGAACCAGGTTTGCGTGCATAACTTGTGCTTGGTCTATCACATATGCCATGCCCACATTGAGTGCGAGGAATTTAAGAAGTTCCTTGCGGGCGGCCTAGTCAAGTTCGTTATTGTAGACTTTACGACCGACAGAAGAGTCCTGGGTCGGATAGGCCTTGTTGTAGGCGAGCCCTTCAATGCTGACCCTTGTAGGAGCCATGGTTCATCCTTCGTACGGCAAACTGAAGAAACCTCCGCCCAAGTTTCATCGTCATGCATGGCAGTGGAATGTACTAGATATAGACCACATCCAGTACGCTGCAATGGATGCGTACCTTTGTTTCAATATCTACAAGGGTTGGATGAAGAGCAAGAGCCAAGTGTGTGGTTCAAGCAAAGAAGTATCGGCCAAGAGGAAGAGGGACAAGGCGAAGTCGAGCACGTGGACGAGGAGTCCGAGTAAGGTGGCAGTGTCATTGCTCATGGTGGTTCTAATGAAGTGTCTGCCGGATTAGTTGCTTAGTTTAATTTCAAGGGTGCTTAGTTTTATTTGAGGGGTGTGTTGTGCTGAGCCCCCAGCAAAACTATGTTACATTCCTTCTCGTTACTTTAACTCTTCAGTACGTACATACTAGTATTTCATACAGTTCACCTTTTAGTTGGTAGTACTACCACCCTGTAAAATTATTCGCTTGGTTACTCATGACAAGCGGGGCCACACTTATCATTGTGAAATAGAAAGAATCGGCTTATTCTTGTCATATAACATGGTCAACGGGTTTGACGTGAAAATAACAATGTCTAATGGCATTTTGAGCAAACATCTAACAGAACGATGGCATTTTTGAGATATCTAATTGCATTTTTGAGCAAGCATCTCACGGATCGATGGCATTTTTGAGTACTTGTAACTTCTAATGGCAAAACTGAGTAGTGATACACAACTAGTGGCATAAATAATAAGAACCCAAGAATTAAATAGGTACGCAATTTCTTTAATAGAATTTAGCACCCCATTTAAGCACGTACTAACTTTTTTAATAGTACTATATGCATAATTTGGCGATGAGCGCTCTCTATATGTACCACCTTTTTTATTTAATTTCATCTTGTTAGTTTTGCCCCATGACGCAATCCATTGATACTACTACTGTACAAAAGTATACATTTTTTAAAAGGCTAGAGGGCGGGCCAGTCTCGCTTGGTCGGTTTCACGAGAGGCGAGGGCCTTTATGATTTGACGGCTCATTACTACTGGAAGGCGGGGCCTTGTGATTTGACTGCTCGTATAAATGTTGCCGACGACCTGAGGAGGAGCAAAGAACCGTGGAGTATACTCAAGTTTTCCACTGGAGTACTAGTACGACGGAGGAGCAGGAAACACGGCAGCCCAGTGCCATATGACGATAAAAATGATCTAATTTGCTAGTCATCGATCCCACGGCACTGCTCATCATTAGCGTTGTTCTATTCATGCCTCGTAGAGAATGTGACATGTGCGGCGAAACACCCGAAGCAAAATAAGAAACACAGGAGAAAAAGAAGAAGGAAGATTATCAACCGAAAAAAAGAAGGAAGACGCACACACAAGTCTGGGGCGCTGCTCTCTACTACATGAAGGGTTGCTGGTCGCGGAGTCGTAACTGCTTCTTCATCGCCTCCACGCCCTCCATCTCCTTGCGCATCTCCTCCGCCTTCTTCATCATTCTGTCCATGACGCGGGATTTCTCGATGGGAGCCTTCATCATCTATTCCACGGCCGCATTACGTACCTTGACAGCAGTCGGGTGCTCGATGCGGAGCTTCGCCAAATCCTCCTTCTGTTCCATGACGAGGGCCTGCAGCATCTTCATCGAGGAACTACTCTTCTCATGCAGCTTCTTCCAGCCGGCGTTCTCCTCCTTCAGCAGGTCGAGCTCATGGCAGAGCTTCGCCTTGTCCTCCTGAAGTTGCCGGATTTCGCCGGTCACCTTCTTATCCGAGGCAATGCTCTTCTTCAGCAGCGTCACCAAGCCGGCGGTCAACCCCCCTGCTCATTGAGCTCAGCGGGCATGTCGTCGAGGCTCTCCTTCAGCAGCTCCACAAGCCGTCGATGAACTCCTCCTGCTTATTGAGCTGATCGAGCATGTCGTCAGGGGATAACGACTCCAGCGCTGGCATCTCGGCATGTTCGTCTCTGCGGCTAGGGCGCTCCTGGGAGCCCTCGCCTCCATGGCTAAGGCGCTCCTGGGAGCACTCGCCTCCACGGATAGGGCACTCCTGGGAGCCCTGGCCTGCCCGTGAGAGATCTTTCGAGGTCTCTGCGAAGCGGCGAGCCCTCTTTTTTTCCGCAGCCTTGGTTGCCTCTCCCTTGTTAGGAGTAGTTCTCGACCTAGAGCTCTGCACACTGGCCATGGCAAGGACGCACGAACAAGAAAGACTTATGAGGAGGAAGAGGTAGAGTGATTTTTGGCTAGGTACTAGTTCCCCTTTTTATAACCTACTACTAGCACTAGTACTAAAACCTGCATAGTGGGAAGTGGGAACACGTTCAGGTTTGATACATACTAGGGTCTGGGCAGGTTTGCACTTAATTATAGTGTACACTTTTGAATGTGATGGGAACAAGCTAAAGATTAATTTATGGTTTTGGTTTCGAGGCCCGAAACGGCTCCCGATGAGTTTCCTAGAACACAAATTTCAAGTACTAAATACGGTCGCACAAGTCAGTGATGTATAACTGGTCGTACATGTCAGACCAAGCTGATGTGTGTCGCGGGTGCGACCGACCGTCTATTGGTGCGACCGACCCTAATTATTACACGATGGAGACTTCTGGTTGTGGCTTCGGGTGATTGTCACGACCAAGCATTCAAAAACTAGTGACAAATCAATTACCATCTTTTTCCAAACGACCAAGTATTTTCATAGGAATACAATACATACAGATGGAGTGATTGTCACAGTTGCAAACCGCCATGGCGCCGCAAGTTCACTGGAGCAGCAACCGAGTAGGTCACTGCATCACCGGCGGGGAAGGAGGGCAGCTCACCTCGCCTATGATGCATGCCCAGCGGCGCCGCCGCAGCTTGTCCCGCGATTTGGCTTCTCCTACCGCCCATTTGAACAGTTGCACTGGCTGCTCATGCCATTCCGCAGGCATGCGCGTTCTTTCCTCCGCAGCTGACTCCATGAATATGATCTCTGCCATTAGCCCTAGCTCGAAATCAACACGACGTTGCCAGATGCTGACATCCCTCGGCATCTCTCCCCTGAGATCGACTTGCGCCTCCGCCTTGTGCTGCGCCAAGCGCAACTCCTTGGAACTTCTCTCCAATCGATGCGACGCTTCCTTGATCCGATTTGCCCTTGCTTCCCACCACCTGAAACGCAGCCTTGGCATGTCCTCCGGCGCCACCGATCTGTGATTCCAGAGCAATGGATCCCCTCTAAAACACATGTGGGTTTCGCTCAAAGGCAGCACTGCTACGGGCCGCCGCGAGAGGGCAGCGCATGACCTTGGGATCTAAGGGATTATCCATGGCGGGATCCAGTGGGCGAGGCGGGGAGGCGAGCCTAGGCGCTGGAAGAGTCCTACGAGGCTAAGATAAAGATAGTACTACTCCACTCCGTCCATATTTAAATACAAAGGACACCAACAGTAGCCCTGGCAAAAATAGATCATGCTGCCTGTGTCCTGGTTTATTGGCCCCCTTTTTTTGTGCCACTTTGTATGACATGCATAAATATTATGTTACTTAAAAATATGGTCAAAAATTGGCACAAAATACGAAGGAGACCAATGGAAGTAGCAAACCATGATTTAGCTACTCGCATGCACGCAGTGGAGTAGTAATGTCTTTCTCAACTACTTCCTCCCTCACGTCCACTCAATTTGCATGCGCTGTATTAATTGACCATCAATGAAGTGAATGACTTTACACGCGTCAAATTATCACATGGGGTGGATCTTCGTACAAAAAAGTGTCCCCCCATGTACCCGCTTGTGCGTGCGAGGGAATGAGTGCATGCGTGGCATGCGTGCACATCTTCGCTTCGTGTATGTACTGCTAGTGTGCCTCAGAGAGGACGAGTACATTCTTCTGGAACCAACAGCACATCACTGTGATCAATCCACACAAGGAGGTCCCAACAACGCCTCCACATGTGCCACTTGGCTTCATGAACTGAAAGAGAGACACTGTGTAGCGTGCCATTGGAATTCTAATTTATGTGTTCTGCACATACTCGAAATACTAGTAAGGTACACGTGCATTGCATACATCAGATTTGGCAACCAAATTATGAATAAATACCACACTATAGCATGTAAGCTTTGAGTCATATATGCATGATGTTGACGTTCATTTAATTCTTATAGTTCATCTCATTCAAAATCAATTAGTTTTTATAAAAAAAAGATAGGGCCTCTTTGATTCGTAGGATTTCCAAAACGCGGGGATAGGAAAAACATGGGATTAGAGTGGAATGTCGTCTTGAATCCCTACAGGATTGTACGAGTGTTTGATTGTGCATAGAAAAAACGTAGGACTCTTTCAAAGAGTTTTGAGTGGATGGAATGTTTCCTATAAAATCTAGTGCAAATGAATCCTATGGAAAAATTCCTATGGTTTACAATCCTACGAATCAAACAACTAAGATAGGAAAAAATCCTAAGGATTAGAATCCTCCAAAATTCCTTTGAGAATCCTTTGAATCAAAGAAGCCCTTAATCTATTTTATGATTCATGGAATTGTGCGTTGTAAAGCATAAAGTAAAAACAAACAATGGCAATTCAACTAGAAAAAAGTTTGGTCAGTTATGATATGGAAGATTCTAGAACAAAGGAGAAGCACTTGTGTTTTGAGGTTTGTGCATTATGCTTAAGTTCAACCATGGAGTCTGCTAGATTGTACATGTGGCAAAATCTGGTGGGGGCTAGAAGATGGTGCAAGGGGCTAAGTGGAGGGAGACTATGAAGGAGTGTACAAGTGCGAGATAGATATTTAAAGAGAGGGGGCGAGAACGTGCGCTGTTGCGCGCAGTGGCGGAGCCATGGAAAATAAATGAGCTAGGGGGCCAAGCATTGCTAATCCTTTACGAGGAGGGCCAATTCATCAACTTAAACCATTTTACCAACAATTGATCTAATGATCACATTCATATTAGCTTCAATATATAGTGATGTTAGGGGGGGCAGGGCCCTTGCTGCCCCCTGTCTTCGCCACTGTGCGCGTGTCTGAGATATGAAGCGGAAGGCATGGATGATGAGAGGGGGACGTTGGATATATAATTAATGTGGGTGTATTAGCTATGTAATCCTATATAGAGAGGTATAGATTGATCGATGTGTACGTGGGAAAGAGGGTGAGACCTCACTAGATATATAGATTGATCGGTTTGTGTGGAAAACTGGGAAATACCTAGCTATATACACACACACATAGAGGAACATTGATCGTTGCGCATGCAAGTGAGATATAAAGAATGCCCGATATGATGAAGAGGGGGAGGTGTGTGTGTGTGCATGCATGGGAGACCGACCTGAAGAAAAATATTGCATGTGTGCGATGGATAATGCCGAGTGGTAGTGTGTGTGCATGCATGCACGAGAGAAAGTCAGTGGTACCACTACTAGGGAAAAGCCTAGCAGCAGCGGGGGTTCTAGGTATAGCAGTAGCGCAGGTTCCCGCGCTACTGATACGACGCTACAGCTAAACTGTAGTAGCAGGCGTGTCCGCCCGCGCTACTGCTATACAAGGGTAGCAACAGCGAGGAGCAAGCAAGCCCGCTATTGCTAATAGCTCTAGCGCGCTTTATTAGGCCGTGCTAATGCTAGTGGCACGCTGCTGCTAACTTTTCTCCACTCGCTACTGCTAATTTAATTAGTTTTTTTTGCATATTTGTTTTGTATTTGAACAGGCTTTCTACAAGAATCTTTAGCACATACAAATGTCATAATCATACACATACAAATGGCCGCGAGACCACAAATGTAATCATAGCATATACATACAAATAGTCTCATCATAATCATCATCCGACACAAAGTGGTCTCTCGTCATCATCTCGAAAATAGCGATACATGCAAGTCTCGAATACTTGCAACTACAACGTTATCCATCTAAACAATGATATACGCGAGAAGTGCTATCACTATGAGTGATAGCGGAACTATGCAGTACATGAGGTGGCAGGTATGAGGCCTCTCTCGCGCAAGCCTGAACCTCAAGTAACTAGCTTGTGCTTCTTGTCTGCTTTTGAAGCCTTTATGGCTGGCGCCCGAGACCCCTCCACTTGCGCCTGACACTCATACCACTCGTCGTACACTCCCGGAACCTTCCTTTCATACACGAAATAGCACTCCTTCGCCATCAAGAATCTAGGTACCTGTTAGAGATGCATCTTCATCAAGAGAATGTACGATCATATGCAACAAAAAAAATACTAGAGCAACACGAAAAAGAAAGGGTTAGCAACTAGATGCAACATATAGTACGCAAACTAATTAACTAGAGGTACGCATGTCATCGTACCCAAACTAACAAAGTAGCGTTACACAAGTTTGGCAGGGACCGTGGACATCACAAAGTTTAATCGCTACAGAAAGTATACAAGTTCAACAGGCACATATCATCATCATCGGCATCGTAAATCACTAGAAGTTCCATCCTTCCATATCATCAAGGATGGAACCTAGCTTCTTGAACGGCGTGAGGTCATGACGTTGCATGCCTATGCGAGTTCGGACGTCAGCTCACGATATAGGGCCGTGGTGGAACATCCCCTTCTCATCGACGACTTCTTTCATGATGATCGTCGCAATGTCCCTTTGGATGCGAAAGAAGTCATCTCTAAGTTTATAATCCGCTTCTCCATGAGATTCTACCCACTTGCGGATATGATCATCGTTTCTAGTTGTCATACGAAGCTTTTGGTGATCCCTGTTGAACTCAATCATGAGATGGAGGAGGTAGAATCCATCTTTCTTGCTTGGTTTTGGGACATGGATGCAACAGAAGTTAGTTTTATGCAAGAAACCCAACTTCTTGTTCCTTTGTTTCTTGATCTGTAGGTGGCCACCCCTAATGCTGAAGCCTTGGAGAGCATCATCTAGAATATTCATTATGTGCGTGTAGTCCTTCTTCTCATAGTCTCTGGTAGGGTCGAAATACATGGCGTGGGAGACTCGCGGTAAAGAAGGATAAGGACGGCGCGCCCGTTGCTGCGGGGAAAAACACCTCAAATTATTCTCCATATGAGCAAGAAGGAATGATTGAAATGTACGAAAGGGTTGTCTGGAACTGACTTACTTTGGATGATAATGCAGGAGGACAATTTCCTGGTCCTTATTCTGTACCATGAAGTTTTAGAGGTACTCCCTAGCAGTTTCACGCTCAAAGTCGCCGAGACTCAAGCAAGACTCGTGCATGTAGTATGGATCCGCCACACAGATTTGTGAGACTTCTTCTCTCTTCATGACGGAGTTCATATGTAGCGCAAAAAGGCGGATGATTGTAAAATTGAGCCACCTTGTCAGAAACATCTCAAAGATATGGTCAAACCGTAGGAAGAACACCTCCGCGGGCCGCGTGTCGACGTAGCACTTCCCCTCAGGCACACGAGCCGCGTATGTCGGATATCCTGGATCCTTCGAGGCTAGTAGGCTTTTCTCAGTCGACAACACATGGTCGTGCAGTCTCCTGAGATCCCCTGATAGTGCCTCCAGCGGTTTCGGCGGTAGCATCGACTCGCCCGTGAGATGGAACATGGCCGCACCTTTCATGGGTACACGCTCTTCAGAATCCACCGTCTGGCTGCTATGTGCTCTGGTTTGTTTGGAGGCAGCTATCTTCCCCGATCTCTTCCTCTCCTTTTTCTTGGGCACACCTTCCAGACCCTTCCTTAACCCCTGCCCCAGTGTTGCCGGGCTAAGCACTATATGACCCCCGGCTAGTTGAGCCTGTGTTGAGGTGGCATCTTCAGGCGTGTCTTGTGAGGATTTTATGAAGAGAGACTTCTTGCAATCCCTGCTACGACGTTCCTGCCCGGGCAGATTATCCATATCCTCATTAGCATGCTGATAGCCCGATTCGTCATATGGTTGACACATCATATCTAAGTCACCCTCATACGCATTTGTATTGAGGAAACCCATTGGGTCCTCCGTCTCCTCCATCTCATCATCCATTCTCTGTTCTACGGGATCGATTACATCAGCCAGTACTATTGCACCCCCTTCATCACGTCGTCCGCCGCTCTCACCCGACACTACATGAGCTGGTAATTGCGTAGGTGGGGTGGTGGTCTCCATACATGCTTGTTGATGTGTGGTTATTGGTGTGCTCTCGGCCGGCTCCAGACGAAGAAGATTCTTCGTCCATAGAAGCACCCAACCCTTGCAGCTTCCAATCCGTGGCGGGGTCTCGTCGTCCTCTCCCCCTAGGCGTAATGGAGGAGCAAATCCTCGTGCCCCAATGTCACACTCGACTAGGTAACCCTGAAGTGCCCAGCGGGCATCGGCTGGTTGTGGAATGTGAGATCCAAGGGCTTCGTTATCACCCCTTTTCCCATGTCTACCTTCTGGCTTTTGATCAAGTAGAGTACGGTGCACGGGGTTTCGTCGGCATGCAAACACATGTCTACGGCGTAAAACATCCGAAAGGCAACGGAAATGGAATATTCTAGATATATATGTTCGTGTGACATGTAATTACCGTGAGGGCGTCGAGCTCAGCCAAAGACGAAGGCCCACCTAGCACGCCAGAGACTAAGGACGGGCTACTATGAGCGGGTGCGAGTGTGAGAGGAGGCCCGGTTGCGTGAGCAAGTGATGGTGCGGTGGTGTTGTTGTTCACGGAGTTGCTCGCGACGAAACTGGCCAATGGGAAATCATGTACCGTCTTGTCTGGATTTTCCTTCATCCAGTTGGTGATAGCCGGGACCAAGTTAGTAGCAAAATCATTTCTGCAGGCAGTTACAGCTGCATTGACTGCCTGCTGTAGCAACTCATTTTTCTCCTCCGCTGTTTTTTTCGCGTCCTCAGCTGCTTTTTTCTCGAACGCAAGCTTCACCTTCTCGTCGATGTCCGCCTGACTAAACTTCTTTTTCTGCTTCTTGGCCTCCGGGCCCTCGTTATAAAACACCTTCAACGTGGCGCCATCTCCGGCGCCGTGCACACGACCATATTGCGGCCGCTGGCCCAAAGGGAGTCCCTTAAGTTCGTTCAAGGCCCGGTTGAGAGGAGTGTCCCACTTGGGCCTCATCGGAGAAGTAGGGCTTTCGGCTGCAAGCTGGTGTTGCTTCTCCTACAGAAGGAACGTGAACCGTTTAGGAATGTGTAGTCGACTAGATCTGGAGCTAAATGTAAGGTGGTAAAAGAATCATTACCAGTAGTCTAATCAATCTCCTCGTGATCTGGTCCGTGTAAAAAACCTTCTTTTCCTTGTTCCACTTGTAGCGGGCCCTGATGAAGTCACGCTCCAAGGGGTTGGTGAACTTCGCGAAGGGGTCTGGGAGACCCGCGGCTTCACGTTCCGCATCCTCATTATCCCATATGGGCCTTTTACCGAGGTAGCCACGACTTCCGAGGTGATGCTTCCCCGTGTTCCTTTGCTGAAGGCTCTTGAATTTCGCAGCCTTAGCCTTGGCTGCCTCGGTAGCGCAAGTGTCCTTGAACTTTTCGAACTCCTCTTCTGTAAGTGTCGGATTTTCCTCCAGAATCTTGGACAGGGGTTCCTTAGCCTCAATAGCTCGTTTCACCCTCCCTTTCCAGGAGGCCAAATCATTGTTGAACATGCCATGGCGTGATTGTTAATCTTTTTCATCTTTGGATCATCCCACGGTTGTTCTATGTTATCATCCCAGTCGGGGAACTTGAATCTCTTTTGCAACTTCGTCAGGAGCAACTGCGTCAAATGTTCTTTACTCCTTAAGTCATCGTCGTTGATGCTCGCGCATTCCCGTAGGATGCATCCTACTTGGTTCCCATAGCACTTGCGAGGTTCTTCCGGCTCTAATGGCTCAAACTTGCCAGGTGCCATCTTTGTGATCACCAGTCATCCAATGCCTAGTTTGTTAGGTTTTCGTATCCTCTGCTTCTTCTTTTCGGTAGCGGCATCGGCGCCGGTACCTTCCCCGCCAGTATCTTCCCCGCCGGTACCTTCCCCGCCGGTCTCGGCGCCGCCATCGGTGCCGGCGCTGTCGGTGTCGATGTCGGCGTCAGTACCATCATCGAGGCCGACCTGCAAACCTTGACATTGCGTAGCAGACAAAAATTCGAGGTACTCTTGTTCACCCTCATAATCCATCTCGTCTGCATCTTGGTCAGAAGGCTCGATTTCTTCGTTGTTCGACATGTTTCCTATGATTAAGTCTCCTTGTTTAATTCTAAAACTATGAAAAAAAATGAGAAATGACATAAAAAAGATCTATATATGTTTGCCGGAATGTCGTTTCCCAGCAACTCCCGACACTCGATATGCCTACTATCTAGCACAAGTCATGCCAAAATTCACGGAAAATTTTAGCATGACCTTTGCTAAAAAAAATGGACATATCGAGCGCCTGAAATTCACCAGAACGGAAATGAATCAACATTCCGGCGTAACAAAGGCCACTCGGATCATTTACCCTGCACATAATCATCATGTCCAAATGACATGTCCAAAACATCACATGTCCACATATCACATGTCCACTTCAAATTTGCATATAAAAGGAAGAAAAATGCAAGAAGTCATAACAATATTTGAAAGTAAAATTCAGCCTACCTAAATTTGCTTTAACAAGGGATGTTGATTTGGACAATTGCTTAAACTAATTCTGTTTTTAATACTAATTCTAATTAACTAACTAGCACTATAAAATTTAAATGGCAACAATTACTTAAACTACAAAACCTAGCTAAATTTATAACTAATTAGATAACCTAATTAACCTACTGCCCTAACTAAAACCTAAGTAAATTAACCAAAAAACCCTAGCTAGCAGAGAGAGGAGGAGCGGTGGGGGGTTTACAGAGGGTGCAAGCCCGACGACGGCCGAGGTTGGGAGGGGTCGGGGTCGGAGCCGGAGCTGGGGCCATGGGCGAGCGCCAGGGTCGGGGGCGAGCGCAGGGGCACGGCGAGGGCAGGGCTCCGGCGGCGCGACGGGGGAAGATAGAGTGGGGATTTGGGGGGAAAGAGGTGGGATGAAGAGCGAGTGTGGATTTTGGGGGGTTAAGTGGATATAGCAGTAGCGCATTTAAACCGAACGCGCTATAGCTAAGTTAGCTATAGCGATTTTACGCGTAGAGCACTACTACTATTACAGGTAGCTATAGTGATTTTATGTGGAAACCGCTACTGCTACCTTGGCTAGCTGTAGCACTTTTTCAGAAAAGTGCTACTGCTATAACCAGTACCTATAGCAGTTTTCCTGTTTGTTTCCTTCTATTTTCTTTTCCTTTATTTTCTCTCACTTTTGTTTTCTTTTTTTCCGAGAGCAGTGAACGAAGGGAAGGCGATATATATTGCATCATTTGACGGTTATGTATGTATACAAAATAGGAACATATATATATTACTTCATTGGACCCATGCATAATGGTGAAGTGTGTATACAAAATAGGAACATATATATTACATCATTTGACCGATAACATACGGTTCCTCAGCATTGACATTTTTGTTTTTTAGTGAGCTTCTTTCCCTTCTTGTTCGTTGAAGAATAATTGAGCCCCTCATTGTGACTTTTCCTTTTCCATGGAGTATGATTTTTCTTAGGTAATGTAGTATTGATTCTTCTTTTGACGTATACTTCATCGTCATCGTCATATTCCCTCATTGGGTTGCCGTAGTGGTCGTAGTCTTCCTCGTTGGCGACTCCGTCCATTCCAATGATGTTCCTTTTGCCTCTCCTCACGACAACACGGCTGGGATTGCGCGGGTCGGTTATGAAGAAGCATTGTGTCACGTGCTTAGCGTGTACCCATGGCTCGTTTTTTGCGATAGCATTCACGGTAGCGCTCTTGGCGTCGGTTATAGTGAAATACCAGTTTTATCTTTCGACATTCTTAGCCCATATGACACGGAGCATCATCGTGTTGTGCAGTCCAGAGTAGTCAAGATCCCAGATCTCCTCGACCCTTCCGTAAAATCTCTTAGTTGCGCCGTTGTCGCTGCCGGTCATGCATTCCATCGTCACCCCTGAGTTCTGATCATCGCTGTCCATATCTTTAGCCTCCGTGTAGAACGTGTATCCGTTGATATCGTATGCCTGATAGGTGACGAGGTTGGGCGAGGGGCCATGTGCTAAGGCGTATATGAGCAATCCGTCCTTACAGCCCTCCTCCTGGGGATTAGCAATAATATGCTCTTTGAACCAATGCAGGAAAGTGGAGTTGTGCTCTCTAGTAACTTCGGCGTCCGTCCTGCATACCCCCCGGTCACGATACTTCTTTGCGATATTTTCTTTGTGCATTGCCACGAAAGGATCTACCTCGTCTAGGTGTTGTAGCACTACCAAGTTTGCTCTATCAAAGTCGTTGCGCCGATCTAAGTATGCCACGTGCAGTTCCCTGCGACCGTTGAAGTGACCTTCTCCTCCGAGCCTCCCATCGTGCTTGTTAATGGGCAAACCAACACCAACACCAGACGGCTAGTCCGTGCCATATAGAAAATTCTCGCAGAAAGAGATGCACTCTTGTGTCAGATAGCCCTGGACGATGATTCCATTCGGACGGGACATGTTACGAACGAATCCTTTGATGATCCCATTCATCCTCTCAAACGACATCATATTGTGCAGGAATGACGGCCCAGGTCTATTATGTCGTCCACAATATGGACACACAGATGCACCATGACGTCAAAGAACGCAGGCGGGAAGTACATCTCAAGCTCATTCAGTATCACAACGATCTCTTCCTGTAGGCTTCGGAGCTGCTTCACACTGATTGACTTTCGAGAGATGCCATCGAAAAAGTTGCAGAGACCAATAAGCGTGTCACGGAGTGCTTGTCCATTATCCCTCTAAGGGCAACAGGTAGTATCTGCGTCATCATCACATGATAGTCATGGGACTTCATCCCGCTGAACCTTTTCTTGTCCGTGTCTAGATATCTACTTATCTTGCCACAGTAACCGGAACTAACTTTGACTCCAGTAAGGCACTTAAAGAATTGACCGATCTCAGCCTGACTTAAGGTGAAGCAAGAAGGGGGGCAATAATCCTCTTCCTTTACTTTCTTGCCCTTCTTCTCCCGCGCCTCTGTCTCCGTCTCTGTCTCGTCTGACTTTTTACGGGGTGGCATGTGCAGATCTTCCCTGATATTCAAATCTTGCAAGTCTTTTCTTGCCTTCGGCCCATCCTTGGTCTTATCCGGCATGTTCATCAGTGTCACGAGCAAGCTCTCAAGGACATTCTTACAGATATGCATTTGATCAAGGCAATGAGGTGTATCGAGTTTGTGCTAGTACTCCAAGTCCCAGAACACAGACCTCGTCTTCCATACCTTCAGCAACGGCTCCGGCGCCTTTTTCATCGTCTTTCCCGGCGCGGGGCACTGTTCCTAGTTTTTCAACAGCTCATCGATTTTGGCGCCACTCCGCTTACACGGAGGTCCTCGATGCTCAGCATGACCGTTGAATAGATCTCCACGGTTTCTCCACGGGTCGTCCGATTGAGCCATCTTCGATGCCCCATGTACATGATTTTCCCAGACCCGCCATCTTTCGTTGAAGTTAGCTGTTGAGACGTCGTATCATCCATGCACCGCGTGCATCCGTAATATCCATGGCACACCTGGCCTGCGACATACCCGTAACCGAGATAGTCGTGCACCGTCGTGATCAGCGCGCCTCTCATGTAGAAATACTCGCCTTTGCTGGCGTCCCATGTCTTGGCCGGTGTTTCCCATAACGTGTCTAACTCCTCTTGAAGTAGCCCCGAATACAGATTAATATTATTTCCTGGTTGGTTTCGACCCTTGAATCAGCATGCTCATGTTAATGTACTTCGACTTCATGCACAACCAGGGGGGAGGTTGTATGTAACATCCCAATTTTCAATTTGGATGTTATACATAGGTCATCATATGCATATCATATTTTATTTGCATTTTGGTTGTGATCCTAGAAATCTTAAGCAACTCAAGGACCCAAGGAGAGAGTTGGAGATTTCATAGATTTTCATATTTGAATTTTTCTCAAATTTGAAAAGAGGATCAATTTGATTTTAATATTTTTTCTCTCCAATTATTTCCAATAATAAAATGACTTCTTCAATAAGAGAGGAATATTAGAGAAGAAATTTTAAAATCAAATTTTATTTTATTTGAATTAGAAAAATATGCATTTTTGAAAATTGCATTTTTAGGCCAGAAAAATGTTCATATTGTCCTAAATATTAGGTTTGGACGGTGAAAATTGTTTCTGGTATTTTTAGAATATCTTTTATATTTTCTTGGGATTTTTCTTTCGGGCGAGATTTTTTTTTGAAATCTTCTTCGCCCGACTGGGCCGAAGGCCCAGCCCAGCCGAGGCCAAGCCCAGCCGCTGCCAACCGCCTCACCCGACCCCGTGCTCGCACCGGACTCTAGCAGGGAGCCGAACTCCGCGCCGCCGCCGTTGCCCCTTGCCCAAGTCGCGCCCCCGGCCCGTTTATAAGTCATGCCCCGCCATCGCCCTCCTCCCCACAAGCCGCCGCGGCCCGCGCCGCCTCGCCTTTAGCCACCGCCACCGCCGAGCGTCGCTGCCGCCCGCCGACGCCGACGCCCGCGCCGCCGACGCCGGTCGCCGCCGCCTCGCCCCGATCCGCCGCCCCGACGCCGACCCCGCCGTTAACCTCGCCGCCGTTTTGACCGATATAAAACCGTTCGGTTTTTCTCTGGTTCTTTCGATATTTTTTCCGGTTAGTTAGATTAGATCGGTTTTTATTTTAGTTCGTTAATTAACGGGCGTTCACCCATTAGATTGTTTTAACGAACATATTCGTTCGTTTAGATATGTTAGCGAACGTTCATTCATTAGGTTTTTCTTTTTCTATTTATTTTCTGCCAGGGACCTATCCGCGAATACTTTTATCACAGATTAGTCCCTGAACTTCGACCTCTCATTACTTTTTACTCGTTTGTCCAAATCCAGTGAAACCAACGCCAAAATCTTCGTCTTGTTCCCCTGTTTCCAGTTAATCAACTTGAACATGATTTTGACAAATTAAAATTTGGTTTCAAGCAGATTTGAATTCGTACTTCTTTTGATCGCAGTTTGAGTTTCGTAGCTCCGATTCGATTGATTCTTTTCGCGAATTGAAGCTCTTTAGTTGAACTTTCAGTTGGGATCTTTTCTTTTGAGTTTTACCCTTGCATCTTGTGCTTGAGTTCTTATGTATGCTATTGTTCGTTCACGATAGAGTTTCCGGAGTGCGAGGCTTGCTACTACGAGTCACTAGGGTTTTCAGATCGTCAGCAAGGCAAGTAACACTTTGATCATATCCCTTTATTACCCAGTTTTTATGCATTAGATTCAATCCTCGAACATTGCATGAGTAGGACCTGATTAACATGTGGGTATTGGGAAGTAGTTGATGAGGTAGAACCTATTGTCTTATATTCAAACCTTGGGAGTTACTACGTTATGCTTATACTACTATGATATGCTCGTAGACGTGGTTTGGTTTGAGTGATTCATGATAGATGTGAGTATTATTATGAATTAAGGGAGAACTTAAGGTGGCTACTTAAATACACATCTGGGTGGATTGTTTGTGGGCACCTGGGGAATTCCAGTGTTGTCCAAGGAGATCCCGGGGAACCCGTGTGATCATCCTATGGTTTGCCACCCAGGCTCAAAGGGATCATTATGTTATTCATGCTGGAAACTTACGTGTGTAGCCACAAGCCATTATGGGCTCTGGCATAGTTGAGTATGTTTGTGTGACCTCTTTCAGTGGTAAACTAGCAGATGTAGGGGATGTAGGTGGTACAGTTTACCTGTCGAAAGAGTTAATGCTTCTGAAAGATTGTGTCTCGGTCATCCGTTTCCCAAACATCATGCAGTGCGAGAAATACAACGGAGGAGATCGAGTCTTGTGGGAAAAAGTGTGCAAACCTCTGCAGAGTGTACAAACAAATCATGATTAGTCGTGTCCCCGGTTATGGACATCTTGAGTATCTGGTGCTTGAATTATTATGTTGATCTCATCACTTTACTTAATTAATTTGTTGGGCTATTGATTATAATTTGGGATTGAGATGGGGTTACCATTCTCAATGTTTTCAACAAACTTTGTAGTTAAATAAAATATATTCCTTTGTTGTAGGAAAAAACTAGCTTTACGCAAAATGATAACCATAGAGCCTCCACCAGCCATATATGCATGTAGTGATAGTCATTATCTGTTCATTGCTCTATAGTGTTATTTTGCCAGCATATTCCATGTGCTGACCTACACAGGCTGCAACGTATTATGGTGCAGAGTTTTTAGACGAAGAGTAAGATGCGCTAGGTCGTTGTCGTGCACTCAGCTATGCCGTTGGAGTTGATGGACTCATTTACCTTCGAAGCTTCCGCAGTTATCTTATTTAGATGGCCTTCAGCCATATTATTGTAATAGGTACTCTCTTTGAGTTATTTGATGTAATAAGTGTGTGATTGCACTCTGTTATAAATCCTCGTGTACTGTGTGTGTCAGCATTACCGATCCAGGGATGACACTTATACACAGAGATTTGACCGTCTGAGGTCGGATCGCTACATTGTACATCCATACAAACACGGGCCATGTGCTATGGTTGGTGTTCTGGTTGCCAAACGGATTCATGCCATCGGTACAGGCGCCAAGCACGATGTTCCTTGCATCACATTCGAAATACAGATAGAAGTCGTTCAACGCTCTCCACTGGCTTACATCCTTGACGTGTCTCAGCTTCGGATCATCTCCATCGTCGGGCTTCTTCCTCTCCACGCGCCAGCGCATGAGCTTTGCTTCCTTGGGATCTACGAAATACCGCTGGAGACGAGGAGTGATCGGTAAGTACCATACAACTCTCTAGGGATATTTCTTCCCGGCCTTCTTGTATCGAGAAGCATTGCACACCGGACAACTTGTTTTTTTCGCGTGCTCCTTCCGATAAATTATGCAATCGTTGATGCATGCACGGTATCTAACATGCGGCAGATCAAGAGGGCACACGATTTTCTTGGCCTCATCCACACTAGTAGGACATAGATTCCCCGCGGGAAGAACATCCTTTAGGTACTTGAGATGCTCATCGAGGCTAGTGTCGGTCCATTTGTTTTTAGCCTTCGTCCAGGAGTTGGAGCGTGAAACTCAAGCGGGTCACCTCTGGATTGCAACCATCATACAATGGAGTGTTTGAGTCTACCACCAGTTGCTGCAGCTTAGCCTCCTCTCTAGAAGCAGCTCTCTCAGTACTCGTCTCCTTGCGAAGCAGTGCTTGAACATGAGGGTCACGCACGATTGAACTTAGTACCGACAAACTCTGCGCCGTGGAGTCCACGTTCTCTCCGCCGCCATGTCCGGCCCCTTCTCCTCCGCCATGTCCGGCCCCTTCTCTGCCGCCATGTCCGGCCTCTTCCCCGCCGTCATTATCGATCATCTCTTCATCTTCCCCCGTGTTGTCATTGCCTGCCCCGTCGGCGTCCTCAACATCATCATCCTCATCTTCAATTATCCACCGAGTATAGCCATCCATGAAACCAGTCATGAGCAGGTGCACTTCGACACGACCATCGTCATAGGGGTCAAGGCAAACTATTCCTTTGCATTTTCCACATGGACATAAAACCTCTATCAAGTTATTTTCTTTCATGTCCTGCACTGCCGACCGCAACCACCTGTCCTCCATCGTTCCATTGACCATCATGAACATCTGCACGGTAATAATAAACAAATTGATTATAAAAATGCGTGCATGCATCAAAGTCATACAAAAATTCGGCATGACGTTCCCTAAAAATAGGACATATAGATCTAGAGTTTGCCCGGAATTCGCTGAAACGGAAATAAATCGACATTTTGACAAAACATAGGCAACTCAAAAGCACAATTTGGCGTCAACTCATGCCACACACACAATTTCCATCATATCGCACACACATACACATATTTCCATTCTTGCAAAAGCATGAATTTTTAATCACCTATCGTCTCGAGATCGAGCACACGGTGGAGATGATGATGTAGGGAGATCAAAAGTGGACAAAGCTCTTCTTGACAAAGCTAGATCTAGTTAGGGGCACATAGGTCACTTCACTAAATGCTACATCTACCTAGCTAGCTAATTTGGGAGGAGACAACTTCAACTAGTGGAGGGGGAAGGAAAAAGAGAAAGAAGATGCATTAATGGAGGTGGTGGAGTTAGCTAGGAGTAATAAAGAGAGAGAAAGGTAGGTAGAAGAGGGAGAGTAATGGAGGGAGAAGTATTGAGGAAGAAGCAAAGTGAGGGAGAGAGGAGGTGGGAGGTAGGGGAAAGTGAGGAAGAGAAGAGATGGGGGAGGGGAGGGGAGGAGGGGGAGGGGGAAAAGGTGGTATTATGCTGCGTGTTAGCAGTAGCGTGGGCTGCAAAGCGCGCTACTGCTAAGGGAATAGCAGCATCGAGCTTTCTACACACGCACTACTGCTAAGCGGGGCCGCCATGTGGCCAGTTTCAAAATTAGCAGCAGCGACCAGAGAAAAAAGCGCGCTACTACTATTACATTAGCAGTAGCGCGGGTCTCAGCAGTGCGCTGCTACTAAACCTAGGTTGGTGGGCACTGTCGGTCGATTTTACTAGCAGCGCGGTTCCACTAGGCTGCGCTACTGCTAACTCGGTAGCAGTAGCGCCTGTTTTGAACCCGCGCTACTGAAAATTAGCAGTACCGCCTCTTTTTGTACCGCGCTGCTGCTAAGATTCTGTGTATAAGGTTTTCCCTAGTAGTGTACAATTATAAAGAGAAGACGACTGTGTGGGTGTAAAAGACTAGGTGAGGTCATAATCAATGTCAAGTTGAATTCAAATATTTGAATAAGAGATCATGATGTTTGAAACCCATGCATGCATGAATATAACTAAGATATGTGCGGTGTGGTTTGGAAACGAGCATGTTGTACTGTATACACATTGACAAGGTCAGACTGATTTGAATTTGAGATACCGATGGCAGACATCGTTTGGCCACATTGCATCCGTGCATGGACACACTATTCTAATTGGAGATGATGGGTGGCTTTCGCATCACATATCTATATCTATACCCCTATATATTATATATTATATTTTTTATATAGTGTGCGAATAACTTTAACTTTGAAAGATGGTCGTTGGATGAAGCCAATCCGATGGTGCAGAGATGGCAAATTCGAGCACTACTGGTCGTTGGATATCATCTAGATTCCACAAGATTTTGCCACATGTACAATCTAGAAGACTCCGTGGTTGAACTTAAGCATAATGCACAAACCTCAAAACACAAGCACTTCTTCTTTGTTCTAGAATCTTCCGTATCAGAATTGCCCAAATGTTTTTCTACATGATTTGCCATTATTTGTTTTTACTTTATGCTTTACAACGCACAATTCCATGAATCTTAAAATAGATTAGCTTTCTTATAAAAACTAGATGATTTTGAATGAAATGAACTATAATAATTAAACGAACATCTACATCATGCATATATGACTCAAAGCTTACATGCTATAATGTGGTATTTATTCATAATTTGGTTGCCAAATCTCATGCGTGCAATGCACGTGTACCATACTAGTCTAAATGGTGTTTGTGCGTGTGTTGTGCGTGTTAAACACATTGTACGTAGTATCATACATGGTTTAGATTCCGAACATCTAGCTAGAGCATACATGTACTATATATGATTTGAATTCAACAGAAAATGGATACATATATTTGAATTTGAGATCGTATGTACATGTAGTTCGTATTTATATAGGAATTTACTTCTCCTATATTCATGTCATGTGTTGTGAAGATAATATTTGGATGGTTGTATAACTAGCCCGAGTACAATCCCATTCAAACAGGGAAAATGTACTCAAATTTAGTCCATATGCTAGACAACACACATTGTTTTTTTTATTGTTGAGGGAAGTGCAAATTGTTTTGGTACTGTACATATTATGTTTGTTATCCCGATTGTTTTTAGTTTTTTGTTGTTGTTGTTGTTGTTGTTGTTGTTGTTGTTGTTGTTGTTGTTGTTGTTGTATTTGAATGAATTTCTAGTAATATAGTAAAACAGGACATGGCTCTCTCTAGTGATGAGGTGTGAATTGTCTTTTTTTGGGTACACGTTAAGCTTGTTCTCCCGAAATTTCAAGCCGCGCCTTGTTATGCCGAAATTTCAAGCTAGCATCTCTATCTATCGTGCTGCGAAACTCCCGCCTCTTCAACCCGCGCCTTGTTACCCCGAAATATTTAAAATATATCTTTGTCTCGTTGTGCTCCAAAAACTCCCACCATCTCAAGCCGCGCCTTGCTATCCCAAAATTACAACGCGCGCGAAAACTCCCACCTCCCGTGAAATGCCCGTGATACCCCTGAACCGAAAGAACCGCCTAGCTCAAATTGGTGGGGGTACTTTCGTAACTTAGCCCGCATTTCGGACAAGTGCGTCCCTAAGCCATGGTTCCCCACTCCCATCCCATCCACCCACCCATTCATACACCGAGGCCGTGAAAACCCGTGAAGCCCCACACCCTCCTCCGTCCGCCACCCAGCCGGAGCCTCTTCCCCGACGACGTCGTCCACAGCAACACCTCGACATCCCTCATCCACCGTATCGGATGAGGATCCATCGTCGATCTCGTCGTCCCGCGGGTTCAGCCACCCCGTCCTCCACCTCCAAGGAGCTGCCCTGACGTTCCCCTCGTCTTTTGCACCACCTCCATTCCCACACCGCCGTCTTCACCTGCACCACCGGAAGAGCATCATCATCATCGTTTCCTCAAATGAAGTTGAGGCCTAATCGGCGCCACCAAAGAGGTTGTACACTAATCGCCGCATTTCCTTCTTGATTCGATCTTACGGTGCTGCCGGCGCTCGGTCCTGAGCCGACATGGCGCGGCTCCATCCACGGCGGTGTCGTCGGCCACTTCCTCCACGGCATCGCTCCCTCGGTGGAGATGTCCACATCAGTAGGAGCTGCTGCTGCTTTAGCTCTCGCTCGCGCTGCTGCTCTGCTCTTGCTCTCGGTCCCCTGCCTGGTATGCTCTTGCTCGCACTGTTGCTCTTGCTCTTTCTCTTGCTTGCGATGCTGCTCCGATTTAGCTACACTTTAGTCGACTGAATCGACTTTTGGGTCAGTCGATTTTCAAGGGGGTGGCTCACGGGAGTTAAGGAAGAACCAGCCGCAGCAGGGAGGGGGGCTCGCCGGAGAGGTACCCCACTATCTTTTTAGGGTTCAGGGTGGAGGCGGTGGTCGCCGGCGGTGGTGGGGCAGTGGCGTGGGGATCGCCGGAGAAAAAGCTCGGCACGGGGGGGCTAGAGGGATGGCCGGGGCGGCAGCGGACCGGCGGTGGGGAGTGGTTTCGGGGCGGGCGGCGGCGGGCGGCGGTTTGGCCGGTGGTGGCTGGCGGCTCAGGGGGTGGAGGTTGAAGATGAACTGCATGCCCTTGATTTCGTATCCAGCGGCTGGAAAATCGACTGACCGAAGATGAAAAAGTCATTCGACTGACGTGTAGCCTCACCCTGATGCTGCTACACGATCATCTGCCTCGGCTCTCGCATGCGTTGCTGCTCTGGGCGCTACTGCTGCTGCTAGTGCTTTTCTGCTACTAGTGCGTTCAGTTTCGACAGTAAAATTCAGTTTCGATAGCAAAATTCAGTTTGACAGTTAAGTTTAGTTTCGATAGTTAAATTCAGTTTCGACAGTTAAGTTCAAAGATGAGCAGCTGATGTATTTTACATCTAGCACTTTGTGGTTATGTATTTTACGTCATCTATTGGAGATGTTATTAGAATTCCACTCAGGTTAACGTTGTCTCTCTTGTCCTGCTTCAGCCTCGGTGTCATACAACTCACCAGAGCTGCTCCAACGACGAAACCCTCCATCACAGCGGAGCAGTACCCCGGGCTCCATCTCCAGATGCCTAAGATCTTCTTCCCCTCCTTCGACACCCAAGTCAACCAGAGCATCCTCACCGACCAACCCAATCACGCTGAGATTGACATGGCTTCGCCAAAGAGGTTGTACACTTGTTGCATCTCTTTTTTACTCTACATGTTATATATTTTGTCCACTGAGCACACGCAGTAACATGAAATACGATTAGTTTCTCCTACTATATGACAAGTAGTGAGGTACCAGGCAACTTAGCTATCCATGATGGATTCTCTTGAACGCCATCATTATTTATCTCTATGCGTTTGAGCTGTGCATTTGTCGATGGGCCTGGGAGTTGAGCTAGTAGGGCAGTGGCCTGGGTCCAAAGTAGTAGAAGTAGCACAAAAACATTTTTTGAGTGTAGGCTTTTCTTTGCTCAAGCCTGCATACTAGAATCGCCAGTGCTTGAAAGGAAAAGTGAAGGAAAAACATAGGAATTGGAAAGTTTCCTATGGTACTACTATTCATGCATTTGGTTCAAAGGAATGGAGCAAAGGAAAACTGTAGGATTTGTTCCTTTAGTGTCTCCTTGAAAGAAAAACCATAGGAATTTTAATATCCACTTGTCCTCCTTTTCAAATTCCTATTCATGAAGCACAAGACTAAGAGATAGTAGCATTATAACCGTACATTTTCTTGTGGTTTGACTTAATCTCACCATGCTTCTTTGCATCATGTGATCTTCCAATTCTTGTGAACCAAATACCCAGATTGGCAGAAATCCTGTGTTTTTGAATTCTCTGTTTTGTACGTGCATTCCTATCCTATTCCTGTGTATTTCCTGTCCCTGCATTGTTAGAAACCTCAAATTCAAACAAGCCCTTACACAATTACTTCTGTTACAACTATGTGTCAAAGAAAACCTTGTGTGGTTTGTTTCGCTCCTTCTGCGCTGTGTTCCACCCCAGCTTAGCTGCTCCAACGATGGAAGGGTTCACCACAGCAGGGATCCGCTCTCCAGACTGTCTTTCGCCACCTCAGATCTTCTTCCCTGCCACCGGCAGCCACGACAACTGCATTACCATCATCAACTAAGCAGATGACCTTGAGGACTACACGGGTCCGCAAGAGAGGTCGCACTCTTCGGTGTCTTCTTACGTTATGCATCGCTTAATACGATGACATGCTACTTTATCGTCGTGGTCACCTATTAGACTCCGAGTCAGGTCCAAACTAATGCTGAAACTTGAGTTTTTAAATGGTTGTGGGGTACATATTGGGGCAGCAATCAGTACTATCTGTCTACTACCTGGTTAATCTCGGGTGTCTACTATGAGTTTCATGTTGGGTGCAAACAAACATTAAAGAAGCCATTATCTGTATTTTTTAACTAAAGCTATTATCTGCCTGCTATCATTGGTTTTGGGTATATCCACAGTTTGCTACCATCACTCTGGATTTGTGCATGCACTCTTTACATAATCTCACTATGTTTTATTCCTATGCATGTCAGTTATTGTACACAATGGAACTCGTGTAGAGCAAAAGAGACGAGCCTTGCGTGGCAATAAAATTTCATGCAGACGTCGCTCCATGGTGGGCGCAAAGGCAGCCCCCTCCACCCATTTCATATTATAATCAAGAGGAAGATAACTGTTTTGAGGGGGATTCAGAAGGAGAAGACCACTCCTATTTACCCCCCGAGGTCTTCGCTCTAACTTGGCATGCTGATGTTGGTAATAGCATGCATATGGTGCCTTGCATTGCTTACTTTATACATCAAATATGTCATCTGCTTAGTTTAGACATGCTTTGTGTGAATGCCATCTATTTAGTTTCTTTATCGTATATGTGAGTCATGCAATGCCATCTCGTTTAGCCAGGCATCATATATGTGATTCTTGCAATGCCACCCTGGTTAGCCAGTCATCTTATATGTGAATTATATCATGCCATCATTTTTTTATTACGTATTAAATTTGTCAACAATTTTAGTACATTCAATTACTCTTCTCGTGCATCAGCCATTCGGCACGGTCATGGAAAAATATGGAGTGGAAACAAGGTCTTCAGAGCAGACAATGCTATCTAACGAAGCGCATGTCTTGCTGGTTACGGATAGCTCCTCACAGGAGGATTCAGAGACAGATGACCAGTCCTATCCCCCCCCGACGTGCATGCTCTAACTTGGTAGGGTTATGTTGCTCATATCGTGCGTATGGTATCTTGCATTGCTATGTCATTTGCTTAGTTTAGACATGCTTTGTGTGAATGCCACCTGTTTAGTGTCTAATTACCATATATGTGAATTATGCAATGCCATCTTGTTGCAAGACATTATATATGTGAATTATGCAATGCTATCTTGTTGCAAGGCATTATATATGTGAATTATGCAATGCCATGCTATTTAGCCAAGCGTCATATATGTGAATTATATCATGCCGTCCTTTTTTGTATTTCTCATTGCATTTGTCGAGAATGTTTGTATATTCAACTGCTCTTCCTGTGCATCAGCCATTTGAATTGGTGATGGAGAAATCTGGAGTGAAAACAAGGTCTTCAGAGCAGACAATGCTACCTGCTGAAGCAGATATCTTGCTGGTTACAGATAGCTCTTCAGAAGAGGATTCAGAGGCAGATGACCAGTCCTATTATCCCCCTGAGGTGTATGCTCAAACTTGGCAGGGTTATATTACTCATCATGCATATGTTGTATTGCAATGCTTAGTTTTTACATCATATACACAATATTGAATGCCATCTCCTTAGTTGACACATCATATATGTGATTGCCCTATACTCACTTGCTTAGTATATAAATCATATATTTGAATTATATCATGCCATGATGTTTACATAGACAGCATGTATCTAAATTATGGCATGCAACCCATTTTCTAAAGACATAATGTAGTTATATGATCTCATCCTATTTACATACTCATCATATTTTGAATTATGTCATTCTATCCGTGAATTATATCATGCCATCATGTTTCCATCGATGGCATGTTTGTGATTTATGGCATGCCAACCACATTAATAGACACATCATATAGTTATATCATGTCATCCTGTTTACATAGTCACCATATTTTGAAGTATGTCATTCTATCCTGTTTAGTTAGCCATCATACATGTGAAATTGTGTCATGTTATCCTGTTTAATTAGCCATCATATATGTGAAATTATGTCCTGCTATTCTGTTTGGTTAGACAACTTAAATGTGAATTATTTCATGCCCTGTTTTGTTCCCTACTATCCATTGCACCTGTCTATCTTACAATGTCTGTACATTCAATTACTTTTCTTGTTTATCAGCCATTTCAATTGGAGGGCATGATGGCAGTATCCATGGGAGTAAAAACACGGTCTTCAGAAAAGATTGTGCTACCTGTCGATGCAGATAGAACCACGGTTGTACTTGCCCAAGAACCAGCCCCACCACACATAACCCAGACTCACGCGGATTGTATCCCTACCCAGTTGGACAGAGAACCATCTACACCCCTCTAACCCCAACCCCAGCAGATAGTAACCCAGTTTCAGTTGACACAGCACCGTATCCACCACAGAGCACCCAAACATGAGCAGTTAGTAAGGCAACTGCAGTGCCCAAAGCACGAGGACCACCACTCCGAACCCCAAGTCAATGCTTAAAGAAGAAGAAGAATTGTTCTCAGGCCAGGTTCCGTAGCTATGGTTCATACTACTTTGCTCTTGCATCACTGTATTTACTCATACCAACTAATTTCAAATTTGAAGGATGCAATTGAAACTCCATTGGCACAACAGGTAGGTTTTAAACCTGTTTCTTTAACATGTTTGCTGTTGTAACTTGCTCTATGTTGATTTCATTTTCAGTTGAATAAACAATTATGTTCTCATGCCATGAACATTACAAGTGTTGTTATTGCTGTGTAGTTTCCCACACTTATATTCTGTCTATGTTGCTTTGTATTAAAAAGATATGATTTGAACTGTCTCTGTCTTGATTTGGCAACATAAACTAGAATGATATAGACCATGCAGTGACCATACTACATAGATATATGTTTGTTTCATGTTGTTATCCTGTCCACCTTACTACTGAACTGGTTTACCAAAATGAGTTTCATATACGACATGGTAAACCTGTGATGTGTTTGTTTGTTTCTCTTTTAGAACGCGGATAAAATATTGGAGAAGAGTACCCCGTTATGCAATGGTAATGGAAGTAATGCAAATAAGGTTCAAGATAGTGAGACATCCCTGTTGGCCTCAAGAAAGCTGATAAAAACTATATTGAAGACACTGAGACAACCCCAAAGTCCTGTCTTGATGTAGTGTTCGAGTTACTGGCTACTACTGCTGGCACCAGCTCTTCGAACTCACTGCCTGAATTAGTTCGGCTTCTTGAGTCTCAACTTCAAGTTGAAAGACATCAATCAGATGTTATGCGACAGGAAGCCGAAGGACTGAGGAAGTCCCTGCAAAATTCAGATGCATACTTTCTGGCGCAACAGCAAGTGCTGGAGGATTTAAGCGCCAAACAAGAGAAAGTTAATAAGCTTGCTAAGCATCTTGCCAGCATTATGGGTACCCAGGATATTGTTTCTTGATCTCTTATGAAGTGGTTTCAGTTCTGGACTTGTTTTACTGTGGCGTTTATTTGCACTGGTCGCCAACTTTGACAACCAATGTATGTGATATGCTGCTTTGTTCCCTATATTTGCACTGGTGGCGAACTTTAATGCCCAATGGATGTAATATGTGTAATAGTCGTGATAGCCTAGCGCAAGTTGCTTGCTTATTTATTTCCTTGTTGTCTTGTTTATTTGTTTGCTTGTAGTCAGTGCAGTTCTTTTTCCGCGGTTTGCTAGTGGCCGCAATAACCTATTTATTAAAACTAGGCCACAATAACCATGGGCTACATATTTACTGTAGTGACCCTGGGCCTCCTACGGGCCGTAGAAACAATGGGCCTTCTACGGGACGTAGAAACAATGGGCCTTCTACGGGCCGTAGAAACAATGGGCCTTCTTCGAGCCGTAGCATCAATGGGCCTTCTACGGGCTGTATGATCGATAAACCAAACATGGGTCAATAACATACCGCATTATGGGCCGTAAACGGGCTAGAGTTGGAATCGTCCGTTCATGGGCCGACCATAACGGTCCGTCGTTAATCGGCCGTATTATGAAAACGACCCAACGGATTAACGGGCCGATTGTAACGACGGGCTGAATTTGGCACACAAGCAGAAAAGGCCAGTAACGGGTCGTAAGTAACCGAATGCTGGAAACGAGCCCAAGAATAAATGGGCCCTGAGAAGGCCGAAAGATAACACGGGTTGGAAACGTCCCAATGGAATAATGGGCCGTTAATGGGTATAAAGCTGGTGCAGTGTTCATTACGGGCCAGTTTCACCACGGGCCATTAATGGGCCAAGAGTAGCAAAGGGCCTCATATGCGCCGAAAGACATCATGGGCCTTACATGGGCCAGAAGTTACAACGGGCTGGAATCATAATGGACGACCCAGATGAAGCTACTGGGCTTAATTCCGCTAGGCCGTAACGGGTCGTGAGTTAGCGGGCCGTAAATGGGCTATATACGAACATGCCGTTAACAGGCTTTCCGTGGGCTAGCCCATTACCTTTTGACCAAGTCAAACAGGCCGGCCTTTTCACCGGAATGGGCCACTGTTGGGCCGTGCCATGTGTCGACCTATCATAGGCGCCTCCTGTCCAATGAGTTGATGACATCTATCCCAGCGGTGAGCCAACACATGTTTCCTCCACCCATTGAGAATTTTACACGTGGAAAATCCCCATTGGTCCGGGCTGTTAACGGGTTATCGGATCCAAACCAGAACCCAATAGCTTAACGGCGACCTGTTACGGTGGATGCCACGTGTCGGTCACCCTTGACGAAAGCACTTCTGTGACGCGCGATTTATCGTCATGGAAGTGGACACTTTCGTGATGATAAGTTTGGTAATGTCATGGAACACTTCTACGACAGCACAGGTATGACTATCTTGATTCTGTCATAAAATCGTCATGGATGTACATGCACGATAGAAAACGTGACCTACTTTGACAAACACGTATCATCACGGAAGTGCATTTTTTTGTAGTGGAGGCCAATCCACCACAAAGCAGGAGTAGGGTTTTACACCGCAAGGTGGCCCGAACCTGGGTAAACTGCCGTGTCCCGTTTCCTTCTAGTTCATCGAGCTAGGCCGTGAGATTAGTGAGTAGGCAGACTGGGGAGGACGAGTTCTTCGCACGCACCCCAGAGTTCAAACCTCTCAAGGGTTTGCGGAACCCGAAATCCGACATTTGGCGTGCCAAGTAGGGATGCGTCGAAGGTCCGCCTCTCCGTCCGATATGCTCCACTGCTTGGCTCTCATGGCGGACGCTCCTCCATCGACTGGATCGACGCGCGCATTCGGGGGAGCCGAGGGCCTATGAGCGTTCACCCCCGCCCTACGGAGCTGCCGCCCCGATACGACGGGGCGGCGGATCCGGCAGGTTTTCTCCGGGTGTACGAGGAGGCGGTGTTGGCAGCCGGCGGTGACAACAAGGTCATGAACAACTGTCTCCCCATGGCCCTCGTAGGCACGCGCGCGCCTGGCTGCTCAGCTTGCCGGGATCTTCTGTGGCCTCCTGGGAGGGGCTACGTGGCCTCTTCGTCACGCGCTACGCGGCACCGGGATCCCACACCGTCACAGCCCTCCTCGGTGGTTCGCAGGCACCGCCCTCGGACCGCCACGTCAAGCAGTTCTTCCGCCAGGTGGGTGCCGCCCACTGCAGCAGGGAGCTCCTCCGGGCTGGGCAGCGCCTAAGGCCGACCTCACCTTTGACTCAAGGGACCACCCTGCGACCGCCGCGGGCACCGGCGTGCTTCCAATGCTCTGCTCGCCTACCATCAGCAACATGCTCGTCACCAAGACACTCATCGATGGTGGTGCGGGGCTCAATGTCCTCTCCATCGAGACGTTCGACCAACTCCAGGGGCCCTATGACCGGCTGCAACCTACTGAACCTTTCTCACGAGTGACCGACGGCTCCACCACCCCCAATAGGGCAGATCCGCCTCCCTGTCACCTTTGGCGCCCCGAGCACTACCACACTGAGCTCATCGACTTCGACGTCGCCCACATTCGCCTTTCGTACAACACCATCCTCGGCTACCCGGCCCTAGCCAAGTTCATGGTTGTCACCCACCATGGTTACAACGTTCTCAAGATGCCAGGGAGCTGCGACGTCATCATGGTCGCCTGCGAGGAGAAGGATGCGGTGTGCTCTCTTGAACACGCCTACCAGGCTGCAGCGGTCGAGGACCCAGACAACGAGGGCGCTGTCTACCCCCCTGAGGTTGTCCCCAAGAAGAAGAAGCAGCTGCTCCGCCAAGGACCTCAGGAGGGTGGAGCGTCCGGCGGTGCCACCTCAAGCCTTGCGCCCACTGACGGGGCGCCTCCCTCTCTCGCATAGGAAGGCTCGCCCGACGCCCCTCTCAGGATGGGCTTGGGGGCTGTCCTTTGGAGGGCCTCAGACCTGGCCAACGTCACGAGGAAGGCGCTCAGGCACCACCTGGAGGCGTGCTTCAATGCGCGCTTCCGCGAGGACAGCACAGGGCGCGAGGCACCTGTCACTCAGGAATTCATCACCAAAGCAACCGAGAAGCTTCAAGAGGCAAGAGCTATGCGAGGCGACCATCGCCCACCACCCGGCGCAGCTCCCTGCCCCAGTGAGGACAGTGAGTTGCGTGCCTGCGTCAACATCCTTGGGCTCAACAGAGCCGCGTCTCAGGAGCTCTTCTGGCCGTCCCGCATTGGCCGGTGCGAGGGCCCACCTCATAGCTTCGTTTACATGCCCTTCAGCTTGCTGAACAGGGCTGCCGTGCATTGGCGCCACATAAGGAGAGTCCTGGCAGCTCAGGAGGCCAGCCATCTGGTGATCCTGTCAGAGATGGCGATGGATCCTCGTGAGCCCCCCGAGCCTCCAGAACCTCCCGAGGTTCAGGACCTGGGTGGCTCATGACGAGCGATTTTTGCAGCACGCGTCTTCGGCTACTCCGACATTTCTTCAGCAACGGTGCCAGGACATAGTACTAGTACTACTGTACGTACTAAAGAGTTCAAATAACGAGAAAGAACATAAACATAGTTCTGCTGGGGGCTCAGCACAACACACCCCTGAAATAAACTAAGCAACTAGTCCATTTGACACTGTAGTAGAACTAGCATGAGCGACGGCACTGCCACCTTACTCGGAGTCCAAGTCCACGTCCTCGACTTCGTCCTCGTCCCTCTTCCTCTTCCTCTTCGTCGCCGCTTCTTTGCTTGAACCGGACACTGGGCTCTGCTTCTTCATCCAACCCTTGTAGATATTTAAACAAAGGTAGGCATCCATTGCTGCGTACAGGATGTGATCTTCATCTATTGTCTTCGAATCCCATGCATGATGAAACTCGTGGTGAGGTTTCTTCAGTTTAGCGTACGAAGGATCAATCATGGCTGCTGCCAGGGTCAGCATTGAAGGCTGAGAGGAGGACACCAGGGTTGCCTTCTGGAGATCAAAGGGTTGGCCTACAACGAGGCCTATCCGACCCAGGACATCCCTGTCGTTCCTAAAGTCTACAGTAACGAATTTCACTCTTTCGTCCTTGAGGAAGTTCTTAAAATCTTGGCACTCAACGTCGGCTTGGCATATGTGGTAGACCACGTTATGTACGCAAACCTGGATCACAGCGGGCTTCGTCTTCTCTGCCTCCTTTAGGATCTTCTCGCTTTCCAGGACCGTGGTGTACTCAACATCTAGCCTAGTGACCCACTCATCCTTTGAGTTTTCGAACATGCTTCTGAAGCAAGCAAGGCATCCTTTCACCGTCGCGGATCCACGGGTGTAGATGACGATGAACTCATCGTCGGTGATGGCTCTAACCTGGTACTCAGCGGCGACCATGGAGATTTGGGAGGCCATGGATTTTGGAGGAGGGTTAGGAGAAGTTGAACTGGTGTAATGTGAAAGGACGGGACGACTGGGAGCGAACTATTGTAAGGTAGAAGACGGGGACGAGTAGGGCGTGCGAACGGCGTGGGGTTGTTGGCTTGCCCGATGGATAAACGGCTACAAGCCCCCAAAGAGTTCTCGAGTACTATGCGGGACCCACTAGATGTCATGTCTACTAGACCCATATCGTAGGCCTGACGGTATAGCTTCTGCCTGTTCGCACGCCATGCCGGCGCGTGGATGTAACTTCACTTAATTCCCTCAACCGTCACGCCTCCCACGACCTTTGCCTTCCTCGCGCGGTCGCGCCCTTTGAGACTTTGACCGGCTATAAATGAGCAATTTGTTTTGACTTTGGCCGGCTATAAATGAGCAATTTGTTTTGCCTACTCCACATGCATGATACTCCCTCTGGTCCTTCTTACTTCCATCAACCGTTTGCAAAGTTTTGACCAAATTTATACTAAAAATATCAATATCTACAATACTGATTATAATGAGTATAAAAACTACATTTTATAATGAGTATAAAAATATTGATTTGACATTGTGAATGTTGATGTAGATTTTTCTACAAGTTTGGTCAAAGTAGAGGTACATTGACTTCAGACAAAACTTAAATGCACAACACAGACTAGTTCCTCCGTCCAGATGCGTGCCATGTCCTATCTAGTCATCACAACAAGGTTAGCTATTAGAGTACCACTACCTCCCTTCTAGTTTAAAGGGCTCGATTCGAAAATTTCACCTACTCTTACCAAGATAGAGGCGGTGGAATAGTTTTTGTAGTGGTTTCTAGAGTCTGGACTCCATCTTCAGGAACCTTCGCCGCCGCTGGCAAGAATGCATGGAGATGAACTAGAAAGGAGATGAGGCTGGAATGAGTAGTTCCATATTTCATACAGTGGCAGAGGTGGGTAAATATATGTTATACTGTACCTCCGGTGGCAAGGCCATGTCTCTATGCACACACAGCTCAGCCGTTGGTTCCAAGTAGATCGAACGGCTCACGTTGTCCAGAGGCAGACATACCATCACCACCAACTGAGATTTTTATAGGAGTGGTCATGCATGCATGTGGTGTAATTAATGCATCAGTTTACACAAATTTTTGAGAAAAACGAGAGTACTAATTAAGTACTTTTGCAAACTACGAAATTAATTCCACCATTCATCATCTACCTTGGTTGAAGAGATTTTCAAATTAAGCCCTATAAACTGGAAAGGAGGGAGTACCACATTACCACCACTATGGCCAGCCTTAATCATCGCATGCAATAATTTAGTGCACCTTGAAATCTGAATGCCTGCTTGACTCTCCTTCTCCCTCCAGCAGTCCCACCACTCCACCCCGTGTGGAAAAAATCTGCATGCATGACTCTCCTCCCCCGCGCTCGTCCAATCTGTTGTGACCAGCAATATTTCCACCCCTTTCCCTTACCCGTAATTTACTCCAACAAATATGCCCACGTAGCTGCTTCAGTTACTTAACTGTAGGTGCATTGGGTCACTGACATGTGGGCCCAACAGGCATCTGGCCCACATGTCAGTGACGCAACTGGACCTGCAGTTAAGTCAGTGAAGCTCAGTAGTGCCATTGCTCGCTATAAATACTGCACCTCCCACGGCATTCGAAAGAACGCTCACATTCATCGCTATCTCCTTCCCCTCCCTCTCACGTTGACCACCATGCCATCCCGCTCCCAAGCCCTAGGTGCCCCTTGCTGCATCGTGCGGACGGTCACATGTCGTCGTTCCGTTCCTTGCCGCCACTAGTCGAGGAGGACGCGTCGCCGTTCCGTTCCTCGCCGCCACTAGTCGAGGAGGACGCATCAGTGTTCCGCTCCTCGCCGCGGCGCGTCGAGGTGGACGCGTCGGCGTTCCCAATCTCTCCAGCACGCGCGTCAGAGGACGCGTCAGCTCCCCGCTACGAGGAGAACATTGTGCCGCCCGCCGAGCCCCCCAGCCTTGAGGAGCTTTGGAAAGAAATGGATGTCGCCTTGTGGGAGGTTTTGCCTCCGGCAGAGTGCGCCAAAATAGAGGCGGAGAAGAAGGTCGAGGAAGAGAAGCGCGCCGCGGGGCAAGCTGCCTGGCAGGCCTATGTCACGTCCGAGAGAGTCAGGCAATTGGCTCTTTGGCAGAAGGCTCGTGCGAGGGCCGTGAGGGTGGCGGAGGACGCCCGTGCCAAAGCCCTGAGTGCAGTCAGGCCCAGGCGCCTCATCTACGCTTGAAGGTACGTGGACCGGGTGCACGCTTCTAGCGAGGAGGAGTACCTGTTGGCGCCAGATCACCACACCTGTGAGATCGCGCTCGCCAGCCGGCAAGCCGCCAATCAGCACCTCGCGAGTTGCGAGGCTGAGGAAAAGGCGTTGTGTCGGCGCGCTGGGAAACGGCCGCGCACCAGGTCACTCGTGGCGCGCCGCAAGCGCTCCTGCGAGCACCGTGGCTTTTTATAGGAATATAATTTAGTATTGTAAGGCGATATTATTAGTTTTGGGACGCAAATGATAAATCCCGAATGTTCGGGAATTATTAGCATCCTTAATTAAGTATGTAAAAGGAAAAGTTTGGAAACCTTGTGTATCCGTACGCATTTTGTAAGTACGTGCATATGTCACATGCACTAACATTTTATCAGTTAAATCTTTGGTCAAAATTTAGCACAAATTACAATGGTGACGAATAAAATAGAACGGAGGTATTAGTAGTAGTTTAGAAGCCCAAATAAATGAGTGAGGCGCCTTAATGTTACTCTCCACTGTGACTAGTCTTATGGGAAAAGCTGGGGAAGAGACGGCTTATTTTTTAAGCCGCCAAAAGAACCGGCCCTAGGTGTGGTAGCTAGGGATACTAGGAGTAGTAGCTAGGGATCGAGTGTGCGAGATGAACCGAAGAAAGTAAATGCAGAGAGATGAAATGCAAAAAATACGGAGGGATGTGATGGCTGCTTGTCCGTTTATTTTACCAGGCCACTTATTACTGGGAGTGGTTGGGTTTTGTGATATGACGGCTTTACTACCGCGCCACGAGCGGGGTGAGACTCACGTGCAGCGCCGCCCTCTACACTAGTACTACATCGGTCGTGGTTTATTAGTCCCCCATTGAATTTGACTGAATATTTAACTGATAAAATGTTAGTGCATGTCAACAAAAACTATATCGTTGGATTCGTATTTGAACATAGTTTTCAATGATATAATTTTAGGTGACATGCATCAGCATTTATCATACTATATATAATTTTAGTTCAATTTTTGGTCGTACTAATCTATAGTAAGGTGCCCGTGCGTTGCACGGAAGAGTGAAATGCATTGATCGGGGAGTTGTTTATTTTGACAAAGGATGTGGGGGTCATCTCATGTGTAACGGGTATCGATAGGTTTCTTCGGATATTATTTCATCTCTAGAGCTCACAAACATCCGGGTGAAATAGATAAAAAAGTATCTTTTGCAAACAAAAGCGTTCAACTATTCAACCTGCATCCAAAACTTGTGAAGAAAAAACACTTATTGTGCTTTGCAAGAAATGATCTTTAAGAATTAGTTTTTGAGTATCGATTGTTATACATGTTGGCTACAGATGACATGGCACTTTCTTATAGTCAATAGTTGGCTATACTATTAAGTATTAACCATGCCCTTATACACCTAGAAGGAGGGATTAAATCCGGATGACTTGGAAGGGGCAGAGGAGATGTAAGAAATGGTTCATCATAAGTCTTTCACCAGTACTGTAGTAAAAATTTCATACATGTAAGATTCTAGACTAAACCATAAATGGATACACTTTTATTCATGCGTGATACTCCAATAGAGCAAGATCATGCATGGAAGTCTCCACATGCTTAGACTGCGGATTACATTGAGCGAAGACTAATGATCAACATTTAACTTGGTAATGCACATGTCCAGGTGAACCTCCTTGGAGTCCCCGTGCACCATGTTGGGGGCCAAATCATACCATGCGTCTTCCATGTCCACATCGGCGGGAAGGTCCCAGCTCGGCACAGTCCTAGTTAGCTTGATGTAGCCAGTGTCGCCGCCCACGTACCTCTGAGGGGTAGTAACAGTGAGCACACACCCGTACATCAGCCTCGTCTCAGTGTCAGCGTCAGCGGCATTGCCCCTGACGCAAACTACAGTGATGGGGTGGCGGCCTGCGTGGGCCTCGCCAGTGCCCATGATCAAGAGGAAGACACTGTCGTCCTCCTCCAAGACTAGCAGGCGGCGGTGATCCTCCAGTGACTCCGGCACGGTGAACAGGTAGCACGTCTCGTACTTGATGTTCTCCGCCAAGGGCCAGTAGTGATAGATGGATGACTACGTGAGGTGATGCACGAGATCCGCCGGCGAGCCCCAAAACGGCATCGGGCACTCATAGCAGTAGACAAAGGGCTCCTTGGAGGCATCGACCAGGCCGTCCATGAAACTGGAGTGGCTGTAGGGGATGGTGCGCCAGTTGAATATATGAGCAAGTTACTACGAGATTTAGTCTGAATAAGCACAAAATAAATCATGACAGCTATAACCGAGATTAAACTAATCATGTGGACTAGCATACTAGATGAACAGATCGAATCTAGGACACAGACTAGAAACATGAACTCTACCACGATTTCGAATAGGAAGGACAGAAACACATACGGTGCAACGGGAGCAGCACCGTTGGCGTTGAGGTTCTCGCCCATGTCGTTGAGGAAGAGGTTGCCGAGGTCGGGGAAGAAGTCGTCGTCGGTGAAGTCGTCGCTGCCAGTAGTCGTGAGAGTGCGCTCCCCAAATTTCAACAGCGCCCGGAATGGAGCGCAGGAGGGAGTGGTCGTAGGGGAGGTTGCGGCGGCTGAATAGAGCGCAGGAGTAGCACACGAAGCAGTAGATGGTGCTCCTCCCTAGTCTCTATCTCTACTCTTATCTCTATCTCTACTACCCTTCTTTCTTTTTTATAATGTACTAGTAGCTGTCAAATCGAATAGTACTGCGCCACCCGCTGCACGCCCGGCTGAACACGCCTCCTCGCCTCCATCAAACCCCTCCGTTAAACCCGCATGCAAACCGAGAAACCTACTCCGGCCCGCGGGAGGAAATTTGCCGGTTGCCGTTGGAGAATAATAGAGTCACGTCCAATCCATTTGAGTTAATTGCGTGTATGATTCTCCCTCTATAAAAATTTAAATGCATCCTTAATCTTGTATTCTAAGTACTCTGTGGGTTCCACTGTCAGTACAGTGTACATTACTTGCAGGCTGGCTACAGATTCGTACAGAAAGTTAGAAAGAAACGAATCCATCCTTAATATTGTGTTCTAAGTAATCTGTGGGTTCCACTCCCAGTACAGTAGCGAAAGAAGTATATATTAAAAAAATATAAAAAGCTACAGTTTAGGACAGAATTCGAACTCAGGCCATCGCGCTGCAAGCATCCGGCCTGGACCAGTACACCAGGTGTTCGTTGCGAACGATGCAGGAGATAAACCTTTATAGCAATGAGCTCGTCCGTTGCAACGGATCCAAAGTAGAATAATACATATTCACAAATTTGAAAGAAAACAGTTTAGTTTTGATATACGTATCACTAAAAATATCTTATGTTTCACTCCAAATATATTCTTTGGGTTGTTTTGATGAGGTAAGGGAGGAATGTGGTTGGTTTCAAGAAACTAAGGGGTTTTGTGTAAACTGAAGCAGAGAAGTGGGAATTGTTGCAAAAGGCCACAACTTACATCACAGCCGTTAGATGCAGATCTAATGGTCAGAAATGGCGGATGGCAGACACACCATCATCACCAATTGAGTCTTTTATAGGAGTATATAAGTATAAGTAATATAGGAGTAGGAGTAGAGAAAAAACCGAGTTGGTGATGATGGTGTGCCTGCCATCTTATAGTATAGACTGTCCGATCTATATCTGATGGATAGAAAGCAAACTATGACAATTTTACAAAAGATACCCGCATCTCTCTCCACATTTACAGATAAGGCCTTGCGTCATTCATCCTTATCTCCCACAACCTCATTGCCGAGCAATTAAAAAAGGAAGTCTCTGGAACAATCTGGCATGGTGGCCGCTGCCGGCGCCGTCCATCCCCATGCCTCCGCCCAGTCCGACCACCAATCACCACCACGCCCCACTCCTCCTCACCTTATTTATCATCTTTCTTGAGATATCATTTTTTCGATGAAATGGTCGAGATACCATGTTTCCGATAAAATTCTCGAGATATCATTAGTTTTTACACATGGGATTACTCCTGCATGGGTCAATCACAACTGGTGTTTTGTAAAAAAATGCATCTTGATGTTCCGTGCAATGCATGTGCATCTTGCTAGTTTTTTTTGCATATAATTCCAAACACCACGTCGACACGGTCTTTGACCATTTTACAACTATGTTAGTATCATTGTTAGTGGTCGTCCTTGGATGTTCGGAGCTCTTCTAGCTCTTTGGTAGTTCGTCTTTTGCTTCCTGTTTTCTCGAATACTTTGATGTATTGCGAATGACTGTCGGGCTTGGTTTTCCTTAATGGAAATCGGAAGGGGGGAACCCTTGTTTGATAAAAAAATCATTGTTAGTGGTCAGCCGGTGCAAGTTATAGCCCTTGGTGTTTTAACCTTTTTTAGTAATGATATCTGGCGATTGTTCGCCATGAGCTCAATCATGGCGAATCCCACGTAACCACTGTTTTTAAGCCATAGTATTTGACAAAACCGCCACCCTTACACACGTACTGTAACTGCGTCGCGGGCGTTTGCAACTGCCATGTCTGCCAGTGAACGTTTGCTGGGGATTGGAGTTAGCACCGATGGCGGTTCGTAGTCGTTCCATGCCCGGGCATTGAAGTTTGTAACTATTTTACATTAGAATATACTAATCCTCCACTACTGGAATCAGCTAATTTGCCATCTGCCAGCTCTTTGCCGTCTGCTAGCTGACGGCAAAGAAGCTCTTTGCCATCAGCTACACATAAACAGACGGCAAAGAAAAGGCTGACGGCAAAGAAGCTCTTTGCCATCTGCCAGCTCTTTGCCGTCTGCCAGCGGATGGCAAAGAATCTTTGCCGTCCGCTGGCAGACGGCAAAGAGTGTGGTGGCCCCCACCCCCCGCTCGTTTGAAAAAATCATAACGGCCCACCTCTTTGCCGTCCGCTAGCAGACGGCAAAGAGGCAAAAAGGCGGACGTCAAAGG